>NC_136956.1:2515974-2645974 GCF_032717465.1 Coenobita brevimanus
ACAGCAGTGATGGGAGGTGTGCGGAAGTCCCGACCCACACCCACCAGGCGCAGTACAGAGTCATATAGAGATGTCCCTCCACACTGCAGCCTGTGCCAAAGACGTAAACACACATTGGAATTTAGGTGGTTTTGAAATCACACACACACACACACACACACACACACACACACACACACACACACACAGCTAAGAAAAATATAGATATGAAGTTTTCTGTCAGGGTATGAAGGACGAACCAAAGTGAGTCACATCCCGGGTCTTACTTATACGCTATCGGCTGCCTCATTCTACTCCTCCTCTCTGCTGCTCCAAACCCAGCCTGATGTGCAATATTTGGACAACCCTGCCAGTACTATACAGTTTTCATTCTAATTTGGCTCAGGTTTTTGTCCTTTTGCTGTTTACTTCACGTAGGTCTGTGGCTGAAATATAAGATACTGCTGCCCTACATAGCACTTCTTCGTGACTAGCATCATAATCTAGTGTCAGTCCGTTCTTACATCTCAGTATGCAAGATGAGGAGATGAGAATTTTAAGCCAAGTTAGAGTAAGAAGGGTATAAGAGATCTGACTGACTTTTTTCTTCGTCAGCTTGTCAATAATTCCTGTAGTTTTATTTATTCATTTTTGTACTTAATTAGGCGGATTTTTTTCGTCCCATTGCAGCCTATTTCACATAACTCAGTGGCAGAAAAAGACAGTACAATGGTTCTAAATCTTCATCAACACACTTCTTCGTGACTGGCACCATGTCTCTTACAGCTCAACTTTCAATTTGGAGAGACGGCAGCTTTACTTCTATTCAAAATAATGTATAGTTACGATAGGAAATCTTAAGTGTATCTGTGTCTCTAAATCCTGGTCTTACTTAAGCCTCTTGGCCCTTAATTCCTTGTCCTCTTAAAGTTATGCGTAAGATTGTAGATACGCCTTCACTTGGTGGCACAGATATGACAGGGAGGCTCCGCTGCCTGGGCATACAAACGTCCTTTAACTCCCTCCCTACCCCCTAAAAGGAGGATGGTGGACTGGAGGGGAAAGGTAACTCCAGCCTTCAGTTCACTGGGTTCACATTCTTATGAGCCTGGGGTTGAAACTACTACTACTGCACTACTATTACCGCTACCACTACTACTACTACTACTACCACTACTACTACTACTACATTCTTTCTCGACCCTTTCAGACCTTTCATCTTTGCCGCTGTATATCCAATAAGACAACAAGGAGTACTTGGAGAACACATACTTCCATCATCGCCCTACTTCCGTCCTGACTCGGATCCACCTTGAAATTTAATCAACTCTTCCCAGGCCCACTGCCCACTAATCCACCAAATATCACTCAGGTCAGATAACAGTTTCTTGAGATATTTAGTTCACAAATACACAGACAGACACAAGTGAATACATAACCTCTGTCCAACTTCGTGGAGGAAGGTAATACAAATATAATTGTATTTCCAAACACCTCTTCCTTCCTGATTTATTTTCTAATGTGGCTGGCTGATATCGTCTTGTACATTATTTTATGCAGAGTCTGGTGATAGCAGAATGAATTAAGTGACACAGAAGAGGGATAGCAAGGTGTTATAAGCAAAATAAGTCACTTAGGAAGAGGTGTTAGGGACCTTCCTTTACCGACGAAATTAAGGACCCTTAACCCATTTAATCTGGGAACTGCAAAATAGAAAATAAGATATTGCGACATGCATCAAATGAGTATGGCTAAACTGTATATCCCACATTTTCTTTTCCTTTGTTTTTAACAGCTAGACTATATTATTTATTTTCCTTTGAATTTACACACCCGCATTTCACCGCACCGACTTCTATTATGTATCCATAAAATTACCCTTCAATAAAAAGAAAAAAAGTATTATTTTTTCGGTTTCCTGGAAAAAAATTGGACGTACTTGACTCTCTCAGCCGCTACATCTTTATCCTCCTCTCCACCGGCCACTGTCCTCGCCTGGGATGATGTTTTGGACAGGGAGGTGACGCAGAGGGGCCAGACAGCCAGAAGGACCCCGCCCAGCAGCGCCCACATCGCCAGCACCACGAAGTACACACCCAAACCCCCATTCAGCTCAGGGTCCCAGGTTAGAGGCGACTGGTAGGCGTCGATGTCGAATTGGGCCATTATCGTCGTCTGTAGCGATGAAGTGGATGGTGATTAGGGAGGACATGAAGGAGGGAAGGAAGGAAGAGGTGTGGAGGGAGAAGTGATAAGTACGAAGACGGAGGAAGGAATGGTGAAGGAAAAAAGGAAGAGGTGTGGAAGCAAGAGAGGTAAGTTAATGATAAGGCGGAAGGAATGGAGAAGGTTGAGGAAGGATGGAGGAAGATGGGAAAGGAAGTGGGGAGGGACGAAAAAGATGTAAAACAGACAAGTGGAATGCGTGTTTATATACAAATAGCGAGAGAAGGACGGAGGGCTGTGAAGAAGGAAGAGAAAGAGGAAAAGAGTAAGAAAAATGAAAAATATGACATAAATCCCATTGCAATTAAAAGTGTGTGTGTATGTGTGTGTGTGTGTCCCTCTTCTCTCCTTTCCCCCTCCATTTCTCCACTCTGTCCCCTCCCTTCCTATCCCTCAATCTCTTCCCTTCACATCCCAAATTCCTCTCCCTTCCCCAACTCCTCCCCTCCATCTACCCTTATACAGTTAACAGGGAGGATCCATAAGTCACAGGTATATCTCTTCGTTTCCTGATTCCCCTTCTCTTCCCCTTCCTTCCCTCACCTTTCCCCCCCCTTCCTTCCCTCACCTTTCCCTTCTCCACTTCCCTCACCCTCATTCCCTCCCCTTTCCCTTCTCCACTCCCCTCCCTTCCCTCCCATTCCCTCTCCATATCCTTTCCATTCTCCCTCCTTCCTCCTTTCACTTTATGTTTCTCCCCTTCCTTCTTCCCTTCCTTACCTTTCCCTATCTTCTTCTTTCTCTCCTATCTCCCCTCTCCTCTCCCTTTCTCTACCCTCCCTCCTCCTCTCCCCTATCTCTTTTCTTCCCCTTTCTTACCTTCTCTCCCCATTCCCTCTCTTTCCCTCCTCTACCCCCTCTCCCCCTCCCTTCTTTCCCATTCCCTCCCCTCCCTCCTCGTCCCTTCCCCTCCTCTTACCCCGTTCTCCTTTCCTCTTCCATTCCCACTCCCCATTTCTCTCCCTATTCCCTCCCCTCCCTATCTCATCCCCTTTTCTTCTCGACTCCCATCCCTTCCCTCCCCACTCTTCTCCTTCCCATCCCACTTCCCAATCCCTCCCATCTCCTCCCTCCATTTTCCTCTTCCCCTCTTGTCCCTCTTCTCTCCCGTTCCCTTCCATCCCCTCCCTCCCCCTCCCCTCCCCTTTCCCCTTCCCTTCCCTCCTCCATTTCCTTCCATCCCCTCCCGTTCCCTTCCTTTCCCATAATCCCATCACCTTTCCCCTTCATCCCCCTCACTTCCCCTCTCCCCTCGCTCTCCTCCCCTCCCCCACCCATCCCTCCCTCTCCCCTCTCTCTCCTTCCCTCCCCCACCCATCCCGCCCTCTCCGCCCTCCACCTACCTTTGTATACAGCATCGAGAGGTCCTTCAATCCACAGGTAAAGGCGAAAGGCGGAAACACCAGGAACAGGTATTTAATTACGCTCTCCATTGAGCTGAGGGACTGAAAAAGAGAGGGAATTAGAGAGAGAGAAACACACACACACACACACACACACACACACACACACACACACACACACACGCACACACACACACACACACACCGCTCGCTTGCTCAGTGGTAACATTCTAGGCTGCCAGCTGGTAGACGGGGGTTCGCGCCTTGCTCAGGTTGCAGAACGTTTCACTGACTAAGCAGGTAGTTACTGTCCCCCTGAGCAAAGGGATGGGTGCGTGCGTGTGTGAAGGTCACAGCCTTGCCCTTAGATCGGACTATATGAACTCTCAGCTCTCTTCCGGGAGGGTAAAAGCTGACGATCACGACCATCACGTGATCCTGACCGACCCGGGGAATGAGAGAGAGAGAAAGAGAGAGAGAGATGGAAAGACAGAGTTAAACAGATTACTATACAGACAGACAAAGATAGACAGGTAGCTAAACAGACCAAGCGATATACCGTACATATTATTTTTCAAGCCTGTAAAGCATTAGTAGTCAATTTCTTACCCACACTCACTAACTACAAAATTCAAGAGTTATTTATGATGCTCTGGGTAATATTAGTCTTAACTTAAAATTAATTAAAAAAAAAAAAAGTTACCATTCCACGCAGAGTGACTGCCAGAACCAACCCTCCCACATGCTGGCTAAGTACGAAATGGGATGGTGTGTGTGTGTGTGTGTGTGTGTGTGTGTGTGTGTGTGTGTGTGCGCGCGCGCGTGTAGTGAGTGCTTTGATTGTGATAATTTCATGTTTCAATCCTTTCTTTTCGTTGACAATATTAGTTCATTCATGCAACTACTATAGCTCGTCTGCTTTCACCTGACGGGACTGGGCAAATCCTACAACCTGGATGCTACGTCGTTCTTGCATAAACTTTGATGTAACTTTATAATAAGGCAGGAATTGGTCTCCTTGGTTACTAGTCAAAAAAGCATCCCAGTCTGACTACACTTGGCCATCGACTGAGCTGAAAGGCTTAAGAGATCTTCACCAGGTTAAATGAAACGTGCTATGGATAGTGTATTGGTGAACTGTTGTTGCATGCCTGCCGTAAAGGTTAAGGGATGGAGGGAAAGATTTCAGAAAGCAGTGACCAGTGAAACAGAAACTGGAGTGAGAGAGAGAGAGAGAGAGAGAGAGAGAGAGAGAGAGAGAGAGAGTGCTATATCTAACTTCTCTAGCTTCAAAAATATTCTCTCCTGCACAAAATACTATCAGGAAGAGGCAGCGACAATAAACTGCAAAATACGTCGCCGGAGTGAAGGGTTTGGTGTGTGTGTGTGTGTGTGTGTGTGTGTGTGTGTGTGTGTGTGAATCATCATGTGTTCCAAACCCATTTTCTTTATACCTGTATTTCAACCTTAGTTTGTCAGGTGTAATTATCGTTCTTATACAGATATTCAAAACTTTACTAGAAATCATAAATCAGTCTTAGTTACAGTCCATTAAAACAATAATATCAGTTAGGCAGGCAGCAGAGCCTCACTAAGAGCTATAACATCTCTGGACAAACTTAGACTGATGTTGTTAGTAAGTTAGTGGGCTGCTTTTAATGTATATACCGAGTTTTGTTTGGTGTGTGAGAAAATTATTTGGTTTAGAGTTCGTTATAGCCGATGTCCGATAAATGGAGGTTCGTTATATAGAGGGTTTACAAATTATTTGGCTCATTCTCACAGTCGGTTAAAGTCAAAGTCTGATAAATGGAGGTTCGTTATATAGGGAGGTTACAAATGATATGGTTCATTCTTATAATCCATTAACACTGAAGTTAGATAAATGGATGGTTGTCATTTAGAGGGTTTACTGCTCTACGATTCAAAGACAGAGGCCTATATGAGCTTCAGTGTCAATATTATCACCATTAACTCACACATGGTTATAATAGCTCCAGTATTTTAATCAACCTTATGCCATTTTATGTGTGTGTGTGTGTGTGTGTGTGTGTGTGTGTGTGTCCTGGGAGCTGTTAGATGCACACAATGCAAGGGTTGTGTTAGAAAAGATGGGGATCACTGTAATTTCATCTTTACTTACAAACCAAGCCGATCCTAGGATATACATCTCCTCCTAGGGGGGGGGAGGGATCAGGAGAGGGGGAGGATCGAGAGAGGAGGTAAGGGAGGACAGAGGGGACAGAATAGGGAAATTAAGATGAGGGTGAGGGTGGGAAGAGAGGACGGAAAGAAGAGGGGAAGAAGCAAGCAGAGAGGGAGGAATGTGATAAAGGAGAGGGGAGAAATTGGGAGCGATGGGAAAAGGATGTAAGGAAAAGGGGAAGGAAGGGAGAAAATGAAGAAAAGATGGGGTGAATGAGAGTGGAGGGCAGGAGGGGAGGGAAGAGTGAAAAGAAGGAAGGGAGGCAAGGGGCGTGAGTCAAATTATGGGAAGAACAGAAAGATGAGGGAGGACGGAAAGGACGAAGGAGAAATGGGAAGGATTGAAGGCGATCCACGGGGAAGAAAGAAAATGGTCCTGATAAGTGTACCAAGTAGTGGTCTCTTGATCTGCCTTAATCTACACTCAATGCACGATGCCCCAATCCTATACGCTGTCACAAATGTACAATCAAATAAAAAAAAAATTCGTTCTCCTCTCACGCCTCTTCCCCACTGCTGGATTCGTGGATACCTGAATGGTAGTGGATAATGATACATATTATTACCCATAGTTGGATCAGGATAAACGCCCCTGTCCACAATATTTCATCACTGTGTATATAAATCCAGCGACGAAGAGGGGGAAGGAGAGGCAAGTGACTTTACTCTTTAGCCGCATAGGAATTATTTACCAGACTTTACTTTTCCTATATTTGACTGTCTTAATAATCTCTTGTCGATTTAACTAAGGATGCAAAACTTCTATGACATGCACTGTTTTATTTTTCATCATCATCATTATCACAATTATTATCCTCATCACCATCATCATCATCTTCACCATCCACTTTTCCATTCTTTTCACTTTGTCTTGGCCTAAAATTACTATCTCTTAAACCTGAATGCTGAGTATAAATGAACACTAGAATATGCTGCCTGTCGTGAAGATGTGCTAAGGAAGGAATGTAGAACCACTGTATCGTCCTATTTCTCTACTAAGATGTAACAACAGATTAACACAAAAATATGGTCCTAGTCATGAAGAAGTGCTATGGCAAGGACCGTGCTACTGTCTTATTCCCCAGCCTAGAATCAAACTCACGGCCTTTCGGACAACAGACCACTTCCCTATCCACCTGACCACCGCTTCCCCAATCTCCATCCATCACTGTCTCCGTCTTCCCGCCATCAAATTAAGTAACACAAATACCATATTCTCACGAACACAACATCCATGTGTTTCCTTAATTATAACAAAACAATGCATATATACTTTATTTATCAACAACCAAACCAAACCAAATCAAACTTACCCTAACCTATCCTAGTCTATCCTATCCTACCCTAACCTGACCCAGCCTAACCTAATCCCAGGCAAAACAGACTCAGTGAACAAGCAACCCTTAAACTAAACGAACAATCATTTTATCACCTGGAATATAGTGACTTTTAAAATCTTCTTGGGACAGTATCTCTGGACGATTAATTTCAACTTAGAGGAGACTTTTCGAACTGGAAGGGTTAGATGTAGCCTTAATTAAACCCTTCATTACTAGACATCTCTCTTGAGCTCAATGAAATAATTTGGTGTGACCCTGATCAGAGAAAAATATACATGTTATTGAAGTGAAAGGCTTAATGTCTGATCTTGAAGGAAAATATGGTCTGTTAAATAATAAGGGCAAGATAGATGATGAAACCCTAATTAACTCAGCCTAAATTGAACTAACCTGACTTAATCCAACCCAACCCAACTTACTCTCTAACTCAACCCAACCTTATCCAAGCTAGATCAGCCTAAACCTAACCTAACACTCTAACTCAATGCAATCCAACCCAATCCAACCTAACCCAATTTAACCCAGTCTAGTCCAAACAAACCCTAACCAACCCACCCCAACAAAACCCAGTCTGACCCAACCTAACCTAATTTAAACCAACCTAATCTAACGTAACCCAACCCAACCTAACCTGACCCAACTCAACCCAACCCAACGCAACCCAACTCAAACCAACCCAACCCAATGCAATCCAACTCAAACCAACCCAACCCAACCTAACCCAACCCAAGCCGACCCAATCCAAACCAAACCAATTCAAACCAAACCAATTCAAACCATCCCAACCCACCCCAACCCAACCCAACTCAACCCAAACCAAACCAACCCAAACCAACTCATACCAAACCAACCCAACCCAAACCAACCCCAACCCAACCCAAACCAACCCAACCCTATCCAAAGCAGCCTATCCTACCCCATCCCAACTGGACTCAAACCAGTCCAACCCAAACCAACCCTACCCAACCCAACTCATCTCAAACCAACCCCATCCAAATAAATCCAGCCCAAACCAACCTTATCAAAATAAACCAACCCAACCAACCCTATCCAAAACCAACTCTATCCTAACCAACCCTATTTAAGTCCAACCTAACCCAACTAACTACAGTACAAGGGTCAGTAAACAAGAAAACCCCAAGCTAAGCAACTACTCGTGGTAATATCTAACCTTGAAGTAGTAAGTAACTCTTGTAATATCTAATCTTCAAGTAGTAATATCTAACCTTGAAGTAGTAAGTAATTTTTGTAATATCTAATCTTCAAGTAGTAATATCTAACCTTCAAGTAGTACATAGCTTGACAGATGACGAGGGCCAGGGATGTGATGAAACCCACGCCGAACACAGAGCAAAAGAAGGTGAACACTGCAGACTCCTCGGTGCGAAAGTGGCCCTCCAGCAGGTAGAAAAGAGGTAGGATGCTTAACCTGTGTGGAGGTGAATGTAGGGTCGGTTAGGGTTGGGTTGGGTTAAGGTAGGATTTGATTGTTCTGGTTTGTGTTGGGTTAGGGTAGGATTTGATTGTTCTGGGTTATGCTGGGTTAGGGTGGGTGAGTTGGGTTAGGCTGGGGTGGGGTGGGGTGCGGTGGGTTTGACTGGGTTGACTTTGGCTTGACTGGGATGCTTGGATTAAGTTTGGTTTGAGTGGGTTTGCACGGGCTGAGTTTGGGTTGGTTTGAGATGGGATGGATTGCGTTAGGTTGGGTTAGGTCTAGTCGAGAATGATCTGGTTAGGTTAGGTTTGGTTGGGTTGGGTTGGTCTGGGTTTGTTTTTGTTTAGCTGGGTTGGTCAGGGTTTGGTCTGGTTTAGTTGGGTTGGGCTGGATTTGGTTTGGCTTAGTTGGGTTCGTTTGGTTTGGGTTCGTTTGGGTTGGGTCGTGTCGGGTTTGGTTTGATATCGTTTGGTTGGGTTGGGTTAGGTTGGGTGGACTAGGTTGGGATAAGTTAGGGTTGGATTGGTTTGGCTGAACTGAATGTCGTTTCGTTTGAGTTGGATTGGGTTGGGTTTGTTTTGCTTGGCTGGGTCTGGTTTGACTGGGTTTGCCTGGGTTGAATTTGATTTGCCTGGGTTGGGTTAGGTTAGGTTATGTCAAGTTAGGTTAAGGTTTGGCTTCGTAGGGCTGGCTTTGGTTACGGTGGGGTGTGTTGGGTTGAGTTAGGCTGGGTTAGGTTAAGCTGCGTTAGATTAGGTTATGGTAGACTAGGTTTAGTTTGATTTGGTCTATTTGCTATGGTTGTGTTGGTCTCGGTTGAGTTGGGTTGGGATTTGGGTTGGGCTGGGTTAGGTTGGGCTGGGTTGGGTTGAGGTGAGTTTAGTTTCGTTACGTTTGGTCTGATCTCGTCCTGTCTCGTGTGATCCTATTTTGAACTGTTTAGATGGGCCTAGAATTAGATTATATAAGGTTGTACTGGATTAAGTTAGGTCAGGTTAGGTTAGGTTAGTTTGGGTTGAGTCGTGTTTGGTTGGGCTAGTTTAGGTTAGATTAAGTTGCTTAGGCTACTTAAGGTTAGGCTAGAATTAAGTTAAACTAAGCTAGGTTAGGTTAGATAATGTCATGTTCAGTTGCGTTTGAATAATTTACGCTGCAGCTAGTTATGACTGTAAACTTTTAACCCAAGCCAGACTAATCTAACAAGAATTTCTAACTCAACCTACTTTCAGCTAACTTATTAACTTAACCTAGATTAATGCACCTGTATTTTAGCTAATTGATTTATAGCGAAGATAAAAAAAAATGAAGATGAAGTGACATGTAGCCACACAAATGCTCATTCAGGACTTTATAAATCGATCTGTCAGTCTATCTACAGCATGTGTCTGTCCATCTATCTATCTATCTATCTATCTATCTATCCGTACTAACCCGTATAGGAGTGAGAGCAGCACAAACGCTCCTACATTCTCCCTCCATATAAACTGTTGTTCGTTGAAGACCCACAGGAGCAGCGCGATCAAAAGTACGTTTACAAGCAGAATCTGTGGGGGTAGAATGAGAGACAGAATGTGTATGAGGAAGACTGGGGAATGGACAGCAGAATGAGACCGAGAAAGAGTGAGGAATACTAAGGACGGTGAGATGAAATGAGACTGAGAAATATTTATGACAGGATTTAACAGACACTGTGAGGAAGATAATAATAATAATAATAATAATAATAATAATAATAATAATAATAACAACTAGAGGTCCCTCCAAGGGGGGAATCACACCAGCCGCGAGCCAATATAATATATGTAGCGCTGCTCGGAATGTGACCTTGACCTACTTTCGCGAATTTCGAACTGGTATAAATGTGTTTGAGTGAATGAGTAAATTGGGAGTGTGTCGTCCTGTTTCGGCTACCTCCCTACCCTTTGGCGATGCAGCCTAGGTATACAGGTAAATAAATAGATTTTCATCCCTACTACACACTTTGTATAATTTTGTGATGATATCTTGAGCGGTTGCGAAGTTATCGTGGTAACAGACACACAGACCTTGACCTACTTTCACCAATTTCGAACTCGTGATAGCTTTTTGTCCCTACGACACATCTGTAAAATTTTGTGATGCTAACACGAGCGGTTGCGAAGTTATCGTGCTAACAGGCAGACAAACAAACTGAAAACAATGCCAGCTTCGCTATCGCGGCTGGTAATAATTATAATTCTGGTGTTACTAATACTACTACTGATACTACTGCTAATGCTACTATTGTTACCACCACCACCACCATTACAACAACAACAACTACTACTACTACTACTACTACCACCACTGCCACTACTACTACTGCTACTGCTACTACCACAACAGCTACTACTACCAAATGCTCTGCTGTTTATTGGAGGCCTAGAGGAGTAGTGCTATCAGGACAATTACAAGCAGGATATGTTGTGAAAAGTACCTTGAGATTTTTGGTTATGTGGAGAGAATTGACAGCGAGAGACTGACTAGGAGAGTGACCATGAGGTGATTTGGCCATATGGAGAGAATGAAATGAGACACTGATATTCTCTTCTTATTTTCCTTACCATCCCCCTCTCCTCTTCCTCCTCTCCTCACTTCCAACTCTCCTCATTTTCTCTTTCTCTTCACTTCTCCCTTTCTTTATTTTCTCCCCTCCTTACCATCTTCCTCTCCTCAGTTTCCCTGTCTCCGTCTCCTTACTTCCTCCTCTAGTTATCTTCTCCTTCACCTCTCTTAACTTTCTCATCTCCTCCCTTCCTCCTCTTCCCCTCTCCTCTTCACATTCACTCCTCACTTCTCCTCATCCTCTCCTTCCTGCTACTCACCACAGTATCCCAGATCATAGCAGCGGTCCAGTACACAGCCCTAGATATTCCTGCGACCAGTAACACGCGTCGCTCCCCTGTGGTCCTCTCTGACACTATATAACCAGGCCCCGCTGAGCACACTACCGTCACGGCCACCAACACTAGTACCCCGATGCCCAGGTCTGCTACATGCCGCTGCCTGGGGGAAGGAGAAAAAGAGCATGATAGTATGAGAAGGATGAGAATGAGTATAAAAGTAACAATAAAACATGAATAACTAACAGAAGGGGAATAAGAAAGAATATGGATAAGATATTCCTCACTCCAACCGCCCACAAACATTGCTTCATATACATATGATATTACCATAACAACCTCGCACCACATCGCAGACACAGCCTACACACTGTAACAAGACTACTTCAACACACGTCAGGCATGAGCCAAGGACAACAGGCTGACGAACACACCAGCCAAATCCACCACCACACTCCTCACAAGCAAAAGTCACGAACCCAGGTACACCCCTAACATCACTATGAACAGTGTACCCGTGCAACGTGTATCCTCCACTGAAACCCTTGGAGAGACATATGGCACTGGATTCACCATCGAGGACCACATAACGCACTAATAGCAACTGCAGGGACCTGGATGGTGATGAAATGTAGCGTCCACCCACGGATCAAACTTTCACACTCTTCCCCGCACCTTGCTGTAGTGAGGTTTTGTCCACAGCAAGAAGATACTGGTTCATGGCATGGGACTGCCTTGCAGGGGCGGTTGTTTGCCTGTACATGATAGGTCTTTTCGGCTAAACAGACCGGGGTTGCTCAACAACAGGGACCTATTTAGGGTAACAAAAAGAAACACTCTCACTGGTCTACAACAGTATATTAGATCAGTGGTGTACTATGCTTCCCCAGCATGGCCCCCATCCTATCGAACACCCAGTGCAACATCTCGCAGACTATACAGAATAAGGCTCTATGCATCGTGGCTGCACTAATACCACTCTCACAGTTCACTTAACCTTTGAAACCAAAGTCCTTCTCCTTCCTATTAGAGAGAATCTTGACATGATAGGCACAGTTTTACACAGCAGCCTGTGTTAATACACCGCACCCCTGTCAATATATGACAAAGCCACACAACAAACCTAGGCACAGAAAACAATTACCACATAGACATTTTCAAGCCTTCTACAAGAACATCCCACCTCCAAACATTCCAACACTTGAAGTGAAAAAACAGCTACACACTCACTTCACGTGCAGGGCAGGACAACACCCTGATCGGAACACCGTATTACAAGCTTCCCCCCCCCCCCCACGGACATCCAACCATCAGAGATACTCTTACAAAGAGCTAATCGAGTTCATCTAGCTAGGCTTGGACCAGATCATCATCCAGTCCTCCTCAGTTACCAGGTCTGATTCAAAATGGGTGGAATACAGACCCACACAACATAGCCCACATTATGCAGCGCAACACAGCACATACCACACTAAGACGCATACACAACATCAATGCTACAGAAACCTATGGGACGACCCAGTTGAGGCAGCTGCATACCTGCGGTCGACGAGACTGCTAGGCAATGCATGACCAGGGTTGAGAAACAGCAACTACAAAAACAATAACAAACGCCCCTCAATTCCCTCCTTATCTCCGAAAAGGAGGATGGTGGACTGCCAGAGAAGGGCAACTTCAGTTTATAGTCCACTGGATTCACATTTCAGATGAACCTGTGGCTACTACTACTAATACCACTACTACTACTACCCACTGGATGTACAAGCCTAATGACGTATAATATGATGTCTTTCTGTCAATCTCAACAAAATTATTCCTTACAGTGACACGAATCCTACTACATCAGACAAAACAGTGATTCATGGAGGCGAAAGAATCAGACCAAGAACAAGGTGATTATGGTGGCCTTACAGTGTCATGGAGCGCAGTCCGTACGTGGAGAATACGATAGGCTGATTGATGAGGGTGAGAGAGTAGTTGGCGCCCAGGAGCCTGCGTAGTCTGGCATTGGTGAGCAGGTTGAGGTGGGAGGGCAGGGCGTGGAAGGCTGTGTTGTCATGCCACACCATTGCCCCGCTCACAGCATCAGTGCCAAGGCGTGGGTCTTCAACGCCTAGAGTTATACCGCCCTGTCTGTGTGACGAGGAAGATAGTTTGTTATGAGACATTACTGAGGGAAGAATGGAGAGAGGGAGACAATATGGAGGGAAGAACGGAGACAGGGAGAGTATGGAGGGATGAATGGAAAGAGGGAGACAGAATGGAGGGAAGAATGGAAAGAGGGACACGGAATGGAGGGAAGAAGGGAGAGAGGGAGACAGAGGGAAGGAAAGGAACTGATCATTATAAAGTGAAAGCAAATAAAAAATGAGAGAGAGAGAGAGAGAGAGAGAGAGAGAGAGAGAGAGAGAGAGAGAGAGAGAGAGAGAGAGAGAGAGAGAGAGAGAGAGAGAGAGAATTACGAGGTCGATGTATGCCACAGTTTAACAGTCACAGTATAATATTTTTTTTGAAGCCAAAATTTATATATACTTTTAATTTTATCAAAGCCCAGTTTTATGGGTACAAAATGGAAGGTAGGGTGAAATATGGGTATGAAAATTCAAAGGTAAATAAATAAGATAGTTTAGCCGTAAAGACCAAAGGAAAAGAAAACGTATGATATTCAGATTTAGCCACACTCATATGATGCATGTCGCAGTATCTTCTTATCAATAATGCAGTTCTTGGGTTAAACAAGGTATGGGCCCGTATTCTCGTCGGTTACGGAAGCTCCCAAACACCTCTTCCTAACCGATTTATTTTGCTTATTACACCTTGAATATTACAGTTCATAAATAAGGTACAAAATTATATTAATCAACCATATCCAAAAATAAATCGCTTAGGAAGTGTGTGTGTGTGTGTGTGTGTGTGTGTGTGTGTGTGTGTGTGTGCATAGCCTCCTTAACAGACAGGAATACTGGCCAATTTTTTTTTTCCCCTCTTCCACCCATTTATACCTGCTTCCCAATGCCAGTTCAATTGCCCACATAATCGACCAGTCCAATAAGTTTGCACACACACACACACACACACACACACACACACACGTCACGCTCCTTTTACCGAATCCACATACAGAGGTTGGCCAGGGAGCAGATGAGATATGATGCACAAGAGACGAGAGTTAATGACCGACAAACTTCTCTCTCTCTCTCTCTCGTCTCTTACCTGTCGTGTACGTGCTGCCATTTCGTGCGTATCAGCCACGCGCTCAGGTCGGACTGCACAGAGGCGTTGACTGCACACCTTCCTTCGTGACAATAGCAGGGGGATGAGGCTAGGCTCTGTGGGGGTGAGAGGGTGTGTGTCTGTATCATCATCATCATCATTATCATCATTATTATTATTATTATTATCATTATTATTATTATTATTATTATCATTATTATTATTATTATTATTATTATTATCATTATTACCAACATCATCATCATCATCAGGAGCAACAGCAGCGTTATTATATTATTGTTGTCATTGTCACCACAGTAGCATCATCATCATCATCATCACTGTCACAATCCTAGTCACCATCATCATTATCATCGTCTTTCTCATCAACTCTTATCAGTAAGTAACGACACAGAGAGAGAGAGAGAGAGAGAGAGAGAGAGAGAGAGAGAGAGAGAGAGAGAGAGAGCAGGGGGGGGGGTATGGAACTCACCTCACTCTCATTGCGACAGGAAGGGAAGCCTGGAAATGTGCTTGGCTCAGGGCAAGCAGACCATCCATCATCATCATCATCATCATCCACCACCAGCTTCACCACTTCTTCCTCCAGGGGCTTCAAGGCTGAGTCCAGTGTTCTGAGGGTCATCATCATCATCATCATCATCAATATCATCAGTGTCATCAACATTATCAACATCAGTTTTAATATCATTATCGTTATCATCATACTGTTATTACCTCCGCCAAGGAGGTTATGTTTTCACCCCTGTCCGTTTGTTTGTCTGTTAGTTGGTTGGTTTGTGAGCAAGATTACACAAAAACTACCGGACGGATTTCCACGAAACTTGGTAGAAGAATTGGCCTTGGCCCAGAATACACTCCATGAAATTTTGGTGTGGATCCGGGTAAAGGTGCTGGTCCAGGAATTTTTTTTCACTTTCTTTAACATTGCGTGATAGAGCGTTTTTCGACATTTTCGTATTTTTTTTCGGTGAATATTGCATGGAAGTTGATGGCGGAGGTATGCACTCCACTGGGTGCCATTCTAGTTGTTATTGTTACTATTATTATCATTGTTAGTAGTAGCAGTAGTAATAGTAGTAGTAGTAGTAGTAGATGGGGGCGCTCATCATCCACTCACTCGATGTAGTGCTGCTCCAAGGGTGACAGTCCTTTCCTCTCTTCCTTCTTTCTTTCCCTCCTTCCTCTTCTGTCTTTCTTTCCCTCATTTTTTTCCTCTTCGTTCTGTCCATGAGTGACTCTACACTGAGTGACAAGCCAAGTGGTTTCCTGTGCACCAGGAAACCATTTACTACACTGGGTGGTAACCATATAACCAAATTATGGCGCCTGGTGGTTTAATGGGTAATTAAGGCGCTCCAATCGGACTGAGCCAGTGAAGGTTTATATCCAAGGGTTGGTTGGGGTTTATTGCTCACGTAATGACACTTTGGGATGAGTGAGGTTCGTCACTCTCATCTTAAATGTCAGGACCAACTTGCCTAGCCCCGGGCTCCTACGCGCCTCATGGGGCTACACAGGATTGGATGATGAATGAATGGTGAATGATGATTACTGTTATTATTATTATTATTATTATTATTATTATTATTATTATCATCATCATCATCATCATCCAGACCTTTCCCACTCTAGGGCTGGGTGGGGAGTAGCAGCGTCCAGACAAAGTTTGCCCAGTTCAATGGGCCACGCTTCCATTCACTCATCATTCAAGCCCACAGAATCCTGGCTCTATCTGATTGGCCAACACGTTTCACCACGTACTGAAGCTTCATACATTCTTATCCGATAGTGTCAATCTGAACGTTGTCACATTATAAAAGGGGTGCCAATTCCCTGGTCATGCGCTTCTCTGCACAAAATTCATCCAGCCAGCTCGATCTCTTGTCAGTCCCTTAGCCTCCCCAACATCCATACCTCACTTCCCCACACACTCATCCACCGTATCTCTGCACCTTCTTCGTGGCCTACCTCGCCTCCTCCCTCTATCAACTTCTCCCATATATAACTTTTTCACCACTCTATTGTCATCCATTCTCTCCATATGACCATACCATCTCAGGACGCTCTGTCCACAGACTTCTTCACTCCACATCTTTCACGAATCACATTATTCATTAGCCTATTCACTCTTTGTATTCCACAAACATTCCTCAACAGTCCCATCTCCATTGCTCTTACTCCTGACTTTTCATTTTCATGCCACACCATTGTCTCACACCCATATGTTAAAGCTGGCACTAACACTCCTTCATGTAAGCCTCGCGTTGCTGCAATACTCAAACCTGTTTCTTATCAAGACCTTCATAGCACCAGCTACTTTCCTTCCTATGTCATTCTACTTTCCACTTCGTCTGCACATTTTCCTCTTTTCTGTCACAGTACCCAGGTATTTGAACTCTCTCACCAATTCCAGTCTCTCTCCATTCACTGTAACATCACACTGGGAGTCACCTTCTCTCTCAATAACCATCACTTTACTCTTCTCTACATTTACTCTCAAGACACAACGCTCACAGACATCAACAAAACTCTGCACTAGCCTACCAAGTTCTTGTGCGGTATTTGCAAATAGTACTGCATCATCAGCATACATCAGATTTGAGATATTCCATCCATCACCATTCATTATCAACGCCATCCCTCTCTCCATTACACGTGTTTTTACTTCTCTCATCACCCCATCCATATATATATTGAACAGCCATGGGGACATCACACAACCTTGTCGTACGCCCACACCGATCGTGAACCATTCATTTAGACGCCCATTAACCCTTACACATGATTCGCTGCCATCATAAAAACTCTTGACAGCATCTAGCAGCTTACCATCATCATCAGAATTACAATCATCACCATCTCAATCACCATCACCACAATCATCATTATTTTTCTCATCCTGACAATCAATACCATCAGCATATCACCACAGATGCTACTAATCACCACCATTTTCACATCACTAGAGCTCCAACAACTATCATCATCATCATCATCATCATCATCCACTACCATCTTCATCACTTTTTCTTTTTACGGCTTCAAGGTTGGATCCAAAGTCTTAAAGGTCAAATATCATCATCATCATCATCACCATAATCATCATCATCACCATCACTGTCATCACCACCACCATAATCACCACAAGTGTCATCATCATCATCATCATCATCATCACCACAAGCATCATCATCATCATTATCACCACCACCATAATCATCATCAAAACATTTATCATCAATGTCATTATATTAACACAATCACCATAACCAAGAGTTTATAGAGGTTGGGGGAGTGGCCTTTCTGACCACTACTTGGTGGTGGCCAGAATTAGGATGCAAGTAAGATGGAGGAATAGAAGAAGGGAAAGACGAGAGGAAGGAGTAGTTGCAAGGAGAGTGGAAAGGTTACAAGAGGATGAGAAAAAGGCAGAGTATAAGAGAGAAGTGGAGGAACGATTGGGCAAATATGAATTGGAGCAGATGGGAGACGTGGAAGGTGTGTGTAAGATATTTACAGAAGAAATATGTGCAGCATGTGATGTGGTGTGTGGAAGGAAGAGAAGACGGAGGGGGGTGCAAGGAACAGCGTGGTGGACTGAAGAGGTGAAACAGGCTGTGGCACAAAAGAAGAAAGCATACAATGAATGGATGAGAAATAGGGGCGTGGAAGAAGTTGAGAGGCAGAAGAGAGAGTTATATGTGGAAAGGAAGAGAGAGGTGAAAAGTTTAGTAAGAGAGAGTAAGAAGAGAGTGGATGAGGAATTTGGAAGGAATTTGAGTGTAAAGTGGAGGGACTGTAAGAAAATGTTCTGGAGAGAAGTGAAAAGAGTAAGACAGGGTGGAAGTGAAGTTAGCAGGGGAGTGAAAGATAAACATGGTAGATTACTAGTGGAGAAGGGAGAAAAAGTGAGCAGATGGAGAGAACACTTTAAGGAATTGTTGAACGTAGAGGATGGAAGTAATGCGAGTATAAGTGGCTGGGGAATGGCTGGGAGAAGGAGGGAGGTGAGAAGACAGGTAGAAATCAGTAGGATAGAGGTTGTGGAAGCAATGAAGAAAGTTAAATCGGGGAAAGCCCCAGGAATTGATGGAGTGTGTGGTGAGATGCTGAAGCATGGGGGAGAGATAGTAGTAGAATGGATGTGGAAGATGTGCAGATTGGCCTGGGAGGAAGGTAGAGTCCCGGAGGATTGGAAGTCAGGTATAATTATTCCCTTGTACAAAGGAAAAGGGGAAAAAGAAGTGTGTGGTAATCATAGGGGCATTTGTCTTCTTAGTATAATAGGAAAAGTGTATGGTAGGATACTTATAGACAGAGTTAGAGAAAGAACAGAGAAATTAGTTGGAGAAGAACAGGGAGGCTTTAGGAAGGGAAGAGGTTGTGTAGATCAGATATTCATTCTTAGATCTTTAGTGGAAAAGTTTCTAGAGAAGGGAAAGAAGTTGTATGCGGCTTTCATGGATTTGGAGAAAGCATATGACAGGGTGGATAGACAAGGATTGTGGAAAGTGTTAAGAATATATGGAGTAGATGGGAAGTTGTTGAATGCTGTGAAGAGTATGTATGATGGTGCTAAGGCTGCAGTGCGTGTGGATGGTGAACTAAGTGAATTTTTCTCTTTGAAAGTTGGTTTGAAACAGGGATGTGTCATGTCTCCATGGTTGTTCAATCTGTACATGGATGGGGTAATAAAAGAGGTACAAGGTAGGGTAGTGGATGTTGGAGTGGCCCTGGTGAGAGAGGATAGTGTTTGGAAACTCCCTGTACTGTTGTTTGCAGATGATACTGTGTTGTTGAGTGAAGATGAAGGGGAGCTGCAAGGCTTGGTGGATGAGTTTGAGAGAGTGTGTAAGAAACGGAACCTAAAGGTGAATGTAGGGAAGAGTAAAGTGATGGTCTTTGAGAGAGGTGAAGTCAGTGAATGTATAGCGAGGTTGGATGGTGAGGAATTGGAAAATGTGAGTACGTTTAAGTATTTGGGTAGTGTGATGAGTAAGGATGGAGGTTTGGAGGGTGAAGTGCTTGAAAGGGTACAGCAGGGAAGAAAGGTTGCTGGTTCCTTGAAAGCAGTGATAAGAAACAGGGAAGTGAGCATGGAAGTAAAAAAGTTACTACATGACAGTATTGTGATACCAACTCTAACGTACGGAAGTGAAGCTTGGACGTTGTTGGAAGGACACAAGTCAAGAGTGAGAGCAGTGGAAATGAGTTATTTAAGAGGAGCTTGTGGAGTCACGTGGAGAGACAGGCTGACGAATGAGGATATAAAGAAGCGTTGTGGTGTTGATGTGGATGTGATAGGAAGCGTTGTGAGGAACACACTGAGGTGGTTTGGCCATGTGGAGAGGATGGAGGGTGAAAGACTGACGAAGAGAGTGTATGTGAGTGAGGTGGAGGGTGGAAGAGGGAGGGGGAGACCGAGGATGAGATGGAGGGATGGGGTGGAGAGGTATATGAGAGAGGGGGGTGTGAGTTGGGAGCAGGGTAGTGAAATGGCGGGGGACAGGGCGACTTGGAGGCGATTTGTTTGTGGCCACCCCAAACGGGATTGAGGCGTCTGGCAATAGATAGATAGATAGAGACCATAACCATATCATCATCACTATCAAAACACACATAAAAGAAGAAGAAAAAAATCTGATAGTGTAATACCCACGCGTCCACTGAATCACACACACACACACACACACACACACACACACACACACACACACACGACGCGCAAAACACAACACCCGCTCTTGAGTCGCCAGTGCAATCTTAACCTACCAACCTGAGGAAGGTGTAGGCGGGTGGAGGGTATGTGGACGAGTTGAGGATGAGAGGATTGGATTCTTGATAGGCTGGCCGGCATTTGGATCCCAGGATAGCCAGTAAAATGAACAGCAGTGGTAGAATGAACATCTGTGTGGAGAAATAATAGTAGTAGAAATAACAGGAAGTAGAGATTAACTAGAATATGATGCTAGTCACGAGCAAGTGCTATGGAAAGACTGTAAAGCCGTGATATTGTCTCCTTCTGCCACTAAGCTACGTAAAATAACCTGTAATAGGACGTTAATCTGAAAAGAACAACAGTCGCCTCAATTTCTGTCAACACGTCCAAACAATCCTAACTTACCGAGTTGCATTGCTAATATCTTTTATGTCAAATCTCTTGCAATACACCATTCTCAGTTCTGTTATTCACTGATGTCCTATTCATCCATTTTAAGCTTCCTGTTTTCGTATGATTCGGTCTGCTTGCATCGTCCTTTCTCACTGTCCCCAGAGCTTGGTCTAAATCGGAGAGAAACTGCTTAAGCTGAGCCTGCCACTCCTGACTATTTACCTGTCTCACTCTACTCCTTCTCAGCACAGAGCCAATGCATTCCTACCCATCTCAACCTACCCCTCCTCATCACAACACCAATGCATTCCTATCTATCTCAATCTACCTTTTTCATCACAACACCAATGCATTCCTACCCATCTCAATCTACCCCTCCTCATCACAACACCAATGCATTCCTACCCATCTCAATCTACCCCTCCTCATCACAACACCAATGCATTCCTACCCATCTCAATCTACCCCTCCTCATCACAACACCAATGCATTCCTATCTATCTCAATCTACCTTTTTCATCACAACACCAATGCTTTCCTATCTGTCTCATTTTACCCCTCTCATCACAACACCATTGCATTCCTGTCTATCTCAATCTACCCTTTCTCACCACAACACTTTTCAGATACGTTTTAGAAGAACTAGTAAGTTGAAAGGAGAGTCCCTACATAGTCAGGAGAGTCCACTTATTCCATCCACGTATTCCTGCCTCTCTATCCTTGTATTTCACTAACAAAATCACTGGGGCAACGGAATCAGTCTCTGCATCTTCTCTCGCACTCATTAGGTCCCCCAGGTAGCAGATCTCCATGCATTCCAACCACCTGACATCCCAAACAAAACTTAATCTATAATCAACAGACCGAACATCCTTGCATACCACACACCGATTTCTTAACATCCTACAGTCCACTTCTAACCTTACTGCCTACCCCTTAACGCCAATCCATGTCTTGTGGACCTATCTGTTTTAAACTGTACATATCATAAAATTCCTACCAACTCCCTTTTTGCACCCAGCACAAGGCCATACACCCTGATCCACGATACTGACGCCCTCACACTTACCAAACATAATCTTTATTTTACCAGTATGAACTTCAATAATAGTATGAATAATTTAACGTACTGAAGATGCCTGTGGATTCAAACACACCAGACCTAAACGAAAATTTTAATAATAATAATAATAATAATTGTGATAATAAAAAATGAAATATAACTGCCTGGAGGTAACAAGAATAAACAAAAAGGACTTTAATGTATTCAAAAAGCATAATATTTGATCTTCGTTCGTTCGTTCGTTTATAAAGGGTTCAACGTTTTCGCATGCATCCGCCTTGGTCACCTAATGGCGGCTCTCCACGCTACTCGATCTCTAGCAGCCTCTCCATTCAGTCCCTTATCTATGAGGTCGCACTCTATGACTTCATTTCAGGTCTTTTTCCGGTCAGCCTCTCACAACTCAACCCTCAACGTTAGCACCTCTCATCCTCGGCATCCAGATTATTATTACTATTTTTTTTTACGTGACAGATTCCATGGGCTTCACAGCCTGTTCCCAAGGCCAGTAGTCCTCCCGCATACCATACAACCCCACATACTACCACTTTGGCGCTAACAACCACCGTCCATATCGAATACATGCAAGATGTCTCATACAGGATTGGTGTATTGGTATTAGCAGGGGTGTTTTTACATATTGGCGGGTCTTCTGACTGACCAATAAAGTCTGCTTAATGAAATTCTGATTTCTAAACTGTTCCAGCCGGGATTCGAACCTGGGTTCATTAGGACCGCAGGCCATCTCTCTATCTATTCAGTTACCGCCTCCTCCATCCTCTCCACATTTCCAAACCATCTCAATCTACCCCTTTTTCACACCTCTCACCCATCGCACCCAGTCGTCATTCTCCATCCTCTCCATATGCCCAGACCATCTCTCACCACCCCCTCTCATCACAGTACTAATGCATTCCTATCTAACCATCTCAATTTACCCCTTATCCCACAACACCAATACATTTTTATCTATCCCAAACTACCTTTCCTCATCGCAGCACCAATGCATTCCTATCTACCTATCTCAGTCTAAGCCTTCTCATCACAACACCAATGCATCCCTACCTATCTCAATGTACCCCTCCTCATCAAAACACCAATACACTTTTTATCTACCTCAATTCACCCTTTCTCCTCACAAAACCAATACATTTCATATTTATCTCAATCTACCCCTTCTCACAAGACCAATGCATCCCTATTTCAATATACTTCTCGTCACAACACCAAATACATTTCAGTTCATCTCTGTCTCAGTCAATCCCTCCTCATCACAACACCAATACCTTCCAGTCCATCTCTGTCTCAGTCTACCCCTCCTCATCACAACACAAATACCTTCCAGTCCATCTCTGTCTCAGTCTACCCCTCCTCATCACAACACCAACACATTTCAATCCATCTGTCTTAAGCAATCCCTCCTCATCACAACACCAATACCTTCCAGTCCATCTCTGGCTGTCTCAATTTACCCCTCCTCATCAAAACACTACGACATTCAAACAAGTCTAACCTGAACGTAAAATCTCCAGTCCCGTCCGTGATGCAGCAGGCGTTTGTAGAGCAATGCACGAAGACGCTGTAGCCACAACCCCACGCCTCGTCTCCCTCGCTGCGTGCCCAGACTCACACTGCCAGATGGGGACTCCTCTGTGTGGGGTATTAAAACTGGTTGACTGACTGAGGAGCGTCGAGCCATGTGTGGGTGGCATTAGGAATTTAAGCGCTTGTTTCTTTACCTGTTTTATTATTGTTGTTGTTGGTGGTGTTAGTAGTGGTGGTGGTGGTATTAGAAGTAGTAGCAGCAGCAGTAGTAGTAGTAGTAGTAGTGTTATTGTCATTATTATTATTATCATTATTATTGTTATTATTATTATTATTATTATTGTTGTTATTGTTATTTTATTACTACTACTGCTACTACTACTACTACTACTATTATTCCACGTTATATTCTTTTATACACTATCCATGCAAGCTTTGTCAGCACTAAACAAAACGAACAGTAGTGAAGCAAGGCGTAGTACACGACACTGATCGTCCTCTGGGTAATGGGTTTGGTAAGGGAAGCTCAGCAAGGTAAGGGAGAGTATGAAAGAGGATGAACTACACATGAAAATCACCTCACAGTCCACGAACATTTAGCCACCACGTCAGACAGGAGCTTGGGCATGGTTGTGGGTGCTGGTGCCTTTCCTGTGACTGGCTTGGTGAGGGAAGGTGGTTAGGGAAAGAGAAAGTAAGTGCAAAATGGAGAATAAATCGCAAAGGAACAGGTGTTACGCCAGGAAGGATGCTTACTCTCAGGCACCACATCGGAGAGGAACTTGAGCATGGCGGTGGGTGCTGGTGCCTTTTCTGTGACGGGTTTGGTGAGGGAGAGTGGTGAGGTGAGGGAGGTGAGGGCGATCACCACGTCCTCTAAGCTGGTTGGTCGCAGCTCTACCGATGAGAAGCCCAGGGACTCTCTCTTCGCCTCTAACTCACCAAAGAGCTCTGCCAGTCTGGAAGAGCAGAGGATGATGTCAGTAGTAGTAGTAGTAGTAGTAGTAGTAGTAGTAGTAGTAGTAGCAGTAGTAGTAGTAGTAGTAGGAGGAGGAGGAGGAGGAGGAGGAGTATTTTCATCGTATCATCATCATCAACTCCAGGGAATCTATTTATTACCCTAACTCTCCTAACAACACTACTAGTTTGAAAGGCAAAAGATGTTACTGACACTATCATCATCATCATCATCATCATCATTCTAACCCTCTTTCACATGCTGTCACTCACTATTTTATCATTCCACTGATCCCTTCCCCTGTTATCCTAGCTACTCACCACACTCATCACCACACTAACACCACACTCTGCTTCACTCTTACCCTATTCATTTTATTTTTTTTCAAGTGAGGAGATATTGTTCAACAGCCAGTAGAAGGGTTGTTTATTATCCCAATGGACGTGGGTTCGATTCCTGGCTGGGGCAAGGAAGAGTATAAAAAATCTGAATAAAGACCTTATTAATCTACCCCAAGACCCGCCGACATGTTGTAAAAATACCCCCTCAAATACCAACACACCAGACCTGTATGAACCCCAGCATGTATTCCATATGGACGGTGGGTGTTAGCGTCGAAGTGGTGACATGTGGAGGTGTATGGTACATAGGGGGACTGCTGGGCCGCAGGGAATGGGTTGTTGAGTCAATGCACAGAGTCGGACCAACAAAAAAAATCACTCGAAGTTCCTCAGTGCTGAATTATAAGTATTGTAGTTTCTCGTGAGCCCTCCCTCCCTTTCTTTCCTTCCTTTTTCCTCTCTTCCTTTCCCTTCCCTAAATTTCCTTCCTTTCCTCTCCCTCCTGTTCCTCCCATTCCCCTCCCCTCCTGTTCCTTCCATTCCCCCTCCCCTCCTTTCCTTCCATTCCCCCTCCCCTCCTTTCTCTCCATTCTCTTCTCCTCCTTTCCCTCCCTCCCTTCCTGTCTTGTCCTTTCCTTCCCTTTCTGTCCCCTCTCCTTCCTTCCCCTCCATCTTTTCAATCATCCCTTCACACACGCTAATCTGACTCTCTCTCTCTCTCTCTCTAATCACCTGTTATCCTTGTCATGCCCCTCCGGTAATGGTAATGTGGCATCTTTTCTTTATCTACCTTTCCATCTATCTGTCTGTCTATCGATCTATCTATCTGTCTACCCGCCTGCTATCCTTCCCATGCCTATCCTTTAGTGGTAGTGAGACTGGCTTCCTCTATTAATCATTCTATCCATCCATTCTCTCTCTCTCTCTCTCCCCACTTGTTATGGGCCTCCTGTAGTGATAGAGAGAATAATGCCTCTATCTATTTATCTATCTATTTATTTATCTATCTATCTATCCATCTTTCTATCTATCTCCATCCATCTGTCTATCTATCTATCTATCTGTTTATCTACCTATCTATCCATCTATCTACTTATCCATCTATCTATCAATCTATCCATCTTTCTATTTACCTATCTATCTATCCTTCTATCAATCTTTCCATCTATCTAGCCATCTATCTATCTATTCATCTATCTATCCAACCATTCATTTATCTATCTATCCATCTGTCTATCCAACAATTCATCTATCTATCTATCCATCTATCTATCCAACCATTCATTTATCTATCTATCCATGTCTATCCAACAATTCATCTATCTATCTATCCATCTATCTATCTAACCATTCATTTATCTATCTATCCATCTGCCTATCCAACAATTCATCTATCTATCTATCCATCTATCTATCTATTAATCTATCTATCTATCCATCTATCCACCCACCTGTTATCCTTCCCGTGTGCATCCTCTAGTGGTAGAGAGAATGTGGCCTCCTCATTCACCGTTTCCAGGAGTCTTGCATTTGGCGCATATACAAGCAGCAGATCTAGTACCCCCTTCACGTCGCTGGCTGTGGAGGAGGTGGAAGAGGGGGTTGGGGGTTAAAGACGGTGAAATTTTGGAGAGAGAGAGAGTGAAATGTGATATTTGTGTTTTGATATTCAATGGAGATATAGAGATGTGTGATGAATGTTATAGAAGTCGATGGGAGCGTAATGGTGGTGACAATAGTAATAATAATATTTAAAAAATAAATAAATAAATAATAATAATAATAATAATAATAATAATAATAATATAAATACTACTACTACTAGTAATAATAGTAGTAATAGTAGTAGTAGAAGTAGTAGTAATAATAATAACTACAACACCGCAACACTATCGAAGGAATTTTTCATAAAGAGAAACTTGCCCCAGCCATTCCCTACCCGAAGCCAGGCTATAAAGGGACCTTGAGGTCAAAGTGTCACCTTAGGTCATCAGAGTCAATAAGTCTATCAAATTTGGTGGCTCTAGCTTTGACCATTCATGGGAAATTATCTCACATCTGGAATATCCGGAAAAGTCCCAATTTTTTACACCAGACAATCTCAGAGAATAACCTAACCCAGTGGAAGCATACTCCTTCCCGCACTGCGTCTGCCTTAACGCTATATTGATGTCAACTTTCAGCTTCCTAGCTTAACCGGTTCTTGAGACAGAGACTCGGTTCTCTGTGCTGCGGGTAATATTCGGAGATGCTGTTAACGGACTGCCAACCATATGTGGCCAAAAGATGCGGACAGCTCTGCGTCTAGGCTGACACAGTTGGAGGGCTCTTGGCCAAATAGCCTTTGAATACACCAATTTTATAATAAAAATATGACTGACAAGAATAAGAAACCTTCCCATAGGTGTGTGGGAAATTTCAATAATAATAATATAATAATAATATTAACAATAATAGTAATAATAATAATAATAATAATAATAATAATAATAATAATAATATTAATAATAATAATAATATCAGAGAGTTTAAGAATACTGAATCAGAATAAATATCACAAAGCACTGAAATTATATATGCAAATCAATTCAAATCCACCACGGGAGAAAATGCAACGCTTCGACACTATACTCTGTTTACCCTAACTTGGCTTAAAATTGCAGTCTCCCCATCTTGAATACAGAGTTGTAACGGGAGATAAGCACTAGAAAATGCTGGTAGTCACGAAGAAGTGCAATGGCAAGGATGGAGAGCCATGGTGTTGTCTTGTTCTGCCACTGAGCTACGTGAAATAAGCTGCAAAAGGACGAAAATCTGGGCCAAGATAAAGGTAATGTTTTTATGTGCGGGCTCCCTAACACCTCTTCCTCACCGATTTATTTTTGGAAACGGCTGGCTACTATCGTTTTGTACGTTGTTTACGCAGAGTATGGTGATATTAGAATGATTTAAGTAACAGCCTACAGATGAGGACGGCAAGGTGTACGAAGTGAAATAAATCGCTTAGGAAAAGGTGTTAGGGAGCTTCCTTAACCGACGAGAATACGAGCCGGAGAGCGAGGTCCGTATTCTCCTAGGGTAAGGAAGCTACCTAACACCTCTTCCTTAGCGATTTATTTTCCAAACTACCCATAAATATCCTCTTTTGTGCTTCCTGTGTCTTTTTAATATCGATATAGATTGCATGAATCACACATAAGAATATCGTAACGGAGCAGAATCAGAAATAAATCGGTAAGGATGAGGTGTTAAGTAAGCTTCCGAATCGCACAAGGATACCGTTGATTCAAATAAATGAGTATGAAAGAATTTGAACAAACGAAAAAAATAGAACGATATTACGTGAAAATTTTAGATACTGTAAGGAGAGGCAAATGTTATAGTGGAAAATGAATGAATTAAAGAGAGAGAGAGAGAGAGAGAGAGAGAGAGAGAGTATACTGCGTGGGTAGCGTGAAGGGTCGTGTGTCGTTTCTCAGCGTGTGATTAGTTTTACTCTAAGTCACCACCAAGCTTATGGGATTAGTGGACAGGCCTTGTATATCATTCAGTATACAGGAACTCTCTTGAAAGTGTGATGAGTGAATTTATTTTTTGATAGCACGTAAATTCCTTCACTGTTAATGGTCTCTCCTAAGTTAAATAAAACCCTATGTTACTATATTATTTTTACTCCAGCTTGGCCCAGATTTTCGTCCTTTTGCAGCTTATTTCACGTAGCTCAGTGGCAGGAAGAGTATTGCGGCTCTACATCGTTTCTATAGCACTTCTTCCTGAATACCATCTTAGTCTGTTGCTGCTTATTTTACGTTGCTCTGTGGCAGAAGGAGACAATGTTGCGGCACTACATCCTTTCAACAGCACTTCTTCGTGACTAGCACCATATACAGGTGTTAATCTATTTTTGCGACTCAGCGTTCATGATGGTTTTAGTCCAAGTTAGAGTAAAAAGATTACAACAAGATTAAAATTAGAAAGCGCTCAGAGAGCGCATACCTCTGCCAATGACTGCCATAAAAAAGGATCCGTATCCGGATCCAGATCTGGGTCAGCCCCAAAATCTAGTCAATTCTTTCTTGGTCCTTGGCCCACCTGTCCACAAAACTTCATTAAAATTCATTGAGAACTTTTGGAGATATTGTGCGGGATACTCCGGATCCGGATCCGGATCCGGCCAAAAAATATAATCATTTCTTCCTTGGCCCATGAACCACCCATCCACAAAATTTCATCAAAATCCGTTCATAACTTTTTGAGTAATCCTGCTAACGCACAGACAGACAGATAGACACGCCAACAGACAAACAAACCAATGCTGGGTAAACCATAACCTCCTTGGAGGAGGTAATAATATAATTTAACACTGAACTGAAGAGACTAAACCATCTGGTAAATGCAACATAGGGAACTTGGAGTGTGTGGTGGAGAGGGAGTATGCTGCGTGGAGAGGAAGGCTGTGTGGAGTGGGAATGTGTTGTATTGGGGGAGAGAATGTTGTGTGGAGAGGGGGAGTATGTGTGGAGTGTGTGCGCAGTGGGAGTGTGTTGATCAGGTGGAGAGGATGGATGTTATGCTGGAGTATGTTGTGTGGAGAAGGAGTATGTATGGAGAGCGTTGTGCTTGTGGTGTGGTGGTTTAAAGTAAAATAAAATCCTTTGGTATAGTCATTTCATCTTAGCCTGGCCCAAATTTTTGTCCTATAGCAGCTTATTTCACGTAGCTCTTTGGACGAATAAGACAATGCTTTGGCTCTGCATCCCTTCCATTGCACTTTTTCATGGAGGGACGGTAATTTTAAGCCAAGCTAGAATGAAAAGGGTATAGAAGGAAGAGTAATATAAACATATAATAGGCGTGCACACTGAAAGTATGGAACGTGCTTAAGCGAGTGAGCGAGCAAGTAAGGAAGTGCTGAATATTGTCTCATGTGGTTCATCATCTTCCTCTGATTTCCTGACCTGAAAATACTAAAAAGAACCTATTACATTACACCAAAAATATTCCCTCACTCTCCCTAAAGCCAATACTCCTCTTGTATTAATTTTGGCTCTAGGGCTTGGGACCTAGCAGGTTAATAATGACTTTGCTTTCTGCCCTCTGACAAAAATTACTTTCACCAAATCTCTTGCTGCGCTCCGATTCGAATCAGAAATCAGAAATTCAGAGTTTCTTTCGTTGATCAGGATATTGTATTAGCTTGACTCGCATTCAGTCGAAAATTTCCAAAAATAAAAAAGCCAAACAGAAGGTATTATTTGTTTTGAAAAAGCAAAACCTAGTTGCTGTCAACAATCGTCGGAAAATACAGCTGTTACTCACGCAACCGCTAATCTGCCTGATAAAAAATCGTTTCCTTGAGTTACGGAAAAACTATTGGGAATTTCGGGTTGTCTATGAAATGATAATATTTGAGGATTTTCATGCGATTTCCAAATTGGTGTCTATCTTTCTTGTAACTTGAAAATTGGCTGAGATATCCAAAAAACTTCGCTACTGTACTACAGAGTTTTCCTCCCGACCCCTGTCCCCATTTCTTGCTGATGCGACACATCTTTCGCTCGGGTACATATGTCGGGGGTCCAAATTGCGACTAAATTTGGTGTTCGAGCGAGCGAAATGAGCAAGAACAATAAATCTCTCATCACACTTAACAGACCACTGGAATATCACTAGCAGAACTTAATCACCACATTATGAGCTTGTGATGAGTTAAGTGAGTCCTGGTGATTGTGTGTGGATCTATGGCGCTATGTAGACTATGACAGGAGCCTCATCATCACACTAAAGAGACTATGTATATGTTATAAGTATATAAGTGTGACTTACTATTAACTGCTACATCAGGGGTTTGTGATGAGCTGAGTGGCAGTGTGTTTTGGTAGTGTGATGCTGAGTCAGGAGTGCTTGGGTAGAGTGATGCTGAGTCTGGAGTGCTTGGGTAGTGTGATCCTGAGTCTGGAGTGTTCGGGTAGTGTGAGGCTGAGTCTAGAGTGCCTGAGTAGTGTGATGCTGAGTCTGGTGCGTCCTGTGGTGCTGATCGCTTGCTGAGTGTCACGCTGTAGCCCAAACCATACTCTGACTTCAGTGCCAGTGGAGACCCGACACACAGCAGCCGACCCTGGAAGAAGAAAACTTGGGATACATGGTCGTATTCAGAGCAGTTTTGGACACTTTGCAACACCTTTTTCGCAGTGATTTATTGTACACATTCCACCTCAATATCGTCTTGTATGTTACTGATGAAAACTAGGTTGATATTATTATTAAAAAAAAAAAACACAAATTACTCTAGAGGCCGTCCCAAGGGGGGAGTCACACCAGCCGCGACCTGATACACATCTAGCGCGACTCGGAATATGACCTTGACCTACTTTCACCACTTTCGAACCCGTAGCTGATTTTCATCCCTGCTACACAACTGTAAAATTTTGTGATTATACCTTGATTGGTTGCAAATTTATCGTGGTGACAGACACACAGACCTTGACTTACTTTCACTGAATTTCGAACTCGTGATCGCTTTTTGTCACTAGGACACACCTGTGAAATTTTGTGATGATATCTCAAGCAGTTGCTAAGTTATCGTGCTAACAGACAGACAGACACACACACACACACAGACACACATACAAATTGAAAACAATACCAGCTTCGCTATTGCAGCTGGTGATGAACAAACAAAATAAAAAGCAAGTGTGAGGAAACCAAAACACCCAAGAGGTTCACAGTGGCATCTTGAAATGTGGGTAGCTTAAGGGGGTAAGGGAGGGGGGGGGGCAGAAGTGGTGTGGAGACGTTGAGCAGGAGGCGGGTAGATGTCTGCTGCTTACAGGAAGTTAGGTGCAGAGGACAGCCAGCCAGGATGATTGCTGGGAAGGATTGTAGGCATAAGTTATTCAAGAAGGGAAGTGTGGATGGATATGGTGGTGTGGGCATGCTTGTCGAAAAGAAGTGGGTTGAGTGTGTGATGTATGTATTCAAAGTAAATGGGAGTAAGTGAGAGTGAATGAAAGACTTGTAGTACTGAAAATGTGTAGAAAGCTCCTGGTTACAAAAATATTAGCATATACTCCACAGGTTGCCCTGCATGATTAAGAAAAGAACAAATACTGGGATGACTTGGCATGTGTGGTAGGTGGTATGGAGGATGAGATTATAGTTATGGGTGGGGATTTAAATGGTCATGTAGGTGAAGCAGCTCAAGGATATGACAGGGAACATGAGGGATGTGCATATGGTACAAGGAATGTGAAAGGGGAGAGGATACTTGAATTTGGGGAGCTAATGAACATGATTGTGTGCAATACTTATTTTAGGACACGAGAGAGAGAGAGAGAGAGAGAGAGAGAGAGAGAGAGAGAGAGAGAGAGAGAGAGAGAGAGAGAGAGAGAGAGAGAGAGAGAAATACACTGATTAAATATGAGTCTGGGAGCAACAGCAGCCAGAGTGATTATTTATTGGTCAGGAGGGCTGATAAGAGGTTGGTGAAGGATGTTAGGGTTACAGGGAGCGAAGAGTTTTTGCAGCAACACAAATTACTGATTTGTGACTTGGTGCTTAAGGAGCAGGTGGTGAAAAAGAGGACCTATGTACCCAGGAAGGAAATATGGAAGTTGAAAAACCAAGCAGTAAGGGATGCCTTCTGTTGCGAGATGTGTACTGTGAGTTACTGATTCAGTGTGGTGGTGGACAAGGGGCTCCTAAGACATAAGGTAACACGGTGGTGGGATGAGGGTGAAGAAGCTGCAGTTAAGGGGAAAGAAAGACTCTTCTGGGAATGGAAATGGGTGGTAACAAAGAGGAATATTTGGCTGCCAAGCAAAGGGCTAGAAAAGAGGTATTCAAATGTAAAATCTAGGTCTCAAAGACTTTTACTGGATAACCCAAATAGCGCTGAAAGGAAATGTATGATATTTAAGGTGTCAAATCAGATGAAGAGGGAAAACAGGGATATCATAGGTGAGAAGTGTGTGAAGAATGATGAAGGAAGGGTAGTGGTGTACAGTGAGGATGTTAAAGATGCCTGGAGATAGCATTATAACCGGTTGCTAAATGAGGAGTGATTGGAGTCAGCGGTTTGGCTCTTGGCCTTTGATTGATGCTGCTGCTGTGAGCGGGGCAATGGGCAGGATGCAGGAGGGGAAGGTAGTAAGAGTGTCTACTGTGATTGCTGAAATGTTGAAGGCCTCAGGAGATATAGGAGTGGGGTTAGCTATTAATTTGATACATACAATTACGAGTGTGTTGTAAATGAGAGAGAGAGAGAGAGAGAGAGAGAGAGAGAGAGAGAGAGAGAGAGAGAGAGAGAGAGAGAGAGAGAGAGAGAGAGAGAGAGTAAGGAAGGACAAGAATGATTTGACGAGGTGTATACGGACATGAGTGAACAATGACTGCAGCTCTTTCTTAACCTGACTATGTGTGTGTGTGTGTGTGTGTGTGTGTGTGTGTGTGTGTGTGTTGTCATTATAAGGATCAGGTTTCAGTTTTTTCATTTCTTAATGCATAGTATAGAAATGTCCTGGGATGCATAGTTCAGATCGATTTTTACCTGTTACAAAATGATGTTCCTTGTTGTTTTATGACATGCACAACAATCGCCGCTCATTAATGATTCGTCTTTTACCTAATTAGCTCTGGTTTGCAACGAATAGCATGATATTTTATTTCGAACATTAACACACGTCCTGGATATGATTATTACGTATCCTAACCCTACATGTTTAAAAGTTCTCTACCCTTCACTTCAGTGCACATTAAATCTCCATTCTCATTCACTTCACGCCGCCTGTCACGTATTGATAGTAAATGGTTCCAAACTAACTGAAGTTTCACCTTAGCTTGGGGGGATTACTGATTATGAGTTAGTCTCAGGTTGCTGATTTACTACGTGTTTGCGAGACGTCAGACAGTCCAAGTAAACATGAATAAATGAAGCTGATAATATGTTAGCTTTACCGAGTCTTGTCTATCTATCTATCTATCTATAGCCCGACGCCCTAATCCCGCAAAGGGTGGCCACTGACAAAACGCCTCCAAGTCACTCTGTCACCCACCATTTGACTCCCCTCCCCCCAACTCACCCCCCCTCCCTCATATACCTCTCAACTCCATCCCTCCACCTCATCCTCGGTCTACCCCTCCCTCTCCCTCCCTCCACCTCACCTCAATACACCCTCTTAGTCAGTCTTTCATTCTCCATTCTCTCCACATGTCCAAATCACCTCAGTGTATTTCTCCTAATCTTTTCAACCACATCCACATCTACCCCACAACGTTCCTTCACTTCTTCATTTGTTAACCTGTCCCTCCACGTCACTCAACATGCTCCTCTCAAGTAACTCATTTCCACTGCTCTCACTCTTGACTTGTTCCCCTCTTGCAAGGTCCACGCCTCGCTTCCATACGTCAGGGTAGGGATCACAATACCATCATGCAGTGACTTCTTAACTTTCATACTCACCTCCCTATTTCTCATCACTGCTTTCAGTGTACCAACAACCTTCCTTCCCTGCTGTACCCTTTCACGTACTTCATCCCCCAAAGTTCCATCCTTACTCATCACACTACCCAAGTACTTGAATGCACTCACATTCTCCATATCCTCACCATCCAACCTCACTGCACATTCTGTGACTTCATTCCTCTCAAACACCATAACTTTACTTTTGTTTACATTAACTTTCAGCTTCCTCCTCCTACACACTGTTCCAAATTCATTCACCAAACCTTGCAACTCCCATTCATCTTCACTCAACAATACTGTATCATCAGCAAACAGCAACACCGGAAGCTTCCAAATCTCACCCTCATTCATTAGGGCCACCCCCACATCCACTGCCCTACCTTGCACCTCCTTTACAACCCCATCCACATATATATTAAACAGCCATGGAGACATCACACGACCCTGTTTCAGTCCCACATTGAGATCAAAGAACTCACTCAGCTCACCATCCACTCGCACCGTAGCCCTAGCTCCCTCGTACATACTCTTCACAGCACTCAACAATTTCCCCTCCACTCCATATATTCTTAATACCTTCCACATACCTTGCCTATCTATTCTGTCATAAGCTTTCTCCAAGTCCATGAAGGCAGCATACACTTTCCTTCCCTTCTCTAGATACTTCTCCACTAAACATCTTAGAACAAATATCTGATCTACACACCCTTTTCCCTTCCTAAATCCCCCTTGTTCTTCTCCAACTAGCTCCTCTGTCATATGCCTAACCCTATCAATGAGTATTCTACCATATATTTTACCAGTCACACTAAGAAGGCAAATACCCCTATGGTTACCACATACTTCTCTCTCCCCTTTTCCTTTGTACAGAGGAACAATTATACCTGATTTCCAGTCCTCTGGAACCCTTCCCTCTTCCCAAGCCAATCTACACAACTTCCATATCCACTCCACAACAATCTCACCCCCATACCTAAGCATTTCACCACACACTCCATCAATTCCTGGGGCCTTTCCCAGCTTAATCTTCTTCATCGCTTCCACTACTTCCGACCCACTGATCTCTTCCTCCCTCCTCTCATCTCTTCTTCTCCCAGCCATTCCCCAACCACTTATACTCACAGTGCTCTCACTCTCTACATTCAACAAATCCTCAAAGTGCTCCTTCCATCTCCTCAGTTTCTCTCTCTTCTCCACCAACAATCTATTATTCCTATCTTTCACTCCCCTACTATTTCCCCTTTCACACTGCCTTACTTTCTTTACCTCCTTCCAAAACAATTTCTTACTCTCCCTCCATTTCACACTCAGATTCCTCCCAAACTCTTCATCCACTTTCTTCTTACTCTCCTTCACCAGTCTCTTAACCTCCCTTCTCCTGCTCACATATACTTCTCTCTTCTCTCTCTCATCTTCTCCCCTACCTCTACTCGCCAACCATTCACCATATGCCTTCTTCTTTTGTTCCACAGTTCGTTTCACCTCATCATTCCACCATGCTGTCCCTTGCACACCCTTGCATCTCCTCCTCACTCCACAAACCGCCTCACACGCTGCGCTTATCTCTTCCGTGAATATCTTACATACGTCTTCCACCCTTTCCATCTGCTCTATCTCATACCTTCCCAATCTTTCTTCCACTATGCTCTTATACTCTGTCATTTTCTCACTATCTTGCAATTTCTCCACTCTTCTCACAGGAGCTGTAATTTGTAAATATTTAGTGGTATCATACTGCTTCATATAGTCCTTGTGACCCCAGGCTGCTGTGTTCTTACGTCTGGGTTACGATCTCAGAGCTGCCAGATCATTATTGTTTTGACAAAAGACTGTTTCCCTCTTACCCCACTTTTATTCAATCACAGACTTTATTGCAAATTGGTAATGTTTATTGTTGCTGTTCTAGATATTTTAATCACCTAACAGTTACAATAATAAAACTTGTGTAGGATTTGTGGGTAAAAGCATTATACATCGTGGCAGGCACCTCTGACCACCAATCACAGAGGTTGTTTCATACACATTCTTCGATTTCCATAGTAAGCAAATACGTAGTGCCACATCAATCACAACTCCACCTCCCTGCCACATCTACTGTCCTAACTAGAGGAGTCCCCTACTTTTCACTGCAGCTGCTCTACTCGGGATACACAGCGCCACCACGCGTAGGCTCCCATTCAGCGCCAGTAAATTAAAGTAAATCACAAAAGAAGAAGAAGAAAAGGAAGAAGCAAGAGGAGATGGAGGAGGAGGAGAAGAGGAAGAAATATGGGAAAAAAAAGAAATAGGCAGGAGGGGGAAGAGGAGGAGAAAATGAAGAAGGAGAAAGTTGGGAAAGAAATGAAAAACGAAATTAAGATGCAACCAAGACGTGACAGTACCTGGTGAAGGACTGCCACTCTGTCAGCCAACGTCTCAGCCTCGTCCAGGTGGTGTGTGGTGAGGAGGATGGTGCGGCCCTCACGATGCCGGCTGATTACCTGAAGGGAGGATGGCCAGGTGTAGTCAGAATGAAAGATTTTGTCTAGTAACCAAGGAGACTTATCACTACTTCAGACTTCCTCCTATACCCCACCTACTTTAACGTAACAACTATCCCAAGTAACTCTATCCCTTTTTAGCTCGGTTAATGGCGAGGTGTAGTCAGGCTGAAGGAGTGATTTGTCTAGTAACCAAGGAGATCCATTGCTACCTTATTCCCCAAGCCTATTGAACTTCACGCAACTGCGAGTATTGTAGTTAAGTGACCGCATAAAATGTCTGAGAATCTTACTGTGGCTTACATATTCTTGTCGGCTGAGGAAGCACCCTAGCACCTTTTCCTAAGCGATTTATTACACCGTACTGGACTCTCCTACGTTGTACACAAATCTTTCAAATATCGCCATACTCTGCATTAATTACGCACAGAAGGATATTAATCAGCCATATCCAAAAATAAATCGCATGGGAAAATGTGTTAGGGAGCTTCTTTACCCGACGAGAGTAAAAGCCTGTAGTTACCGCCCCACACCACCCCCACTCTACGCCCACCTCACAAACCCTTCACACACCATAACCACACTACACCCATCACACCCACTCCACACCCACCACACCAACTCTACACCCACCACACCCACTCTACACCCACCACACCCACTCTACACCCATTCTACACCCACCACACCCACTCTACACCCACCACACCCACTCTACACCCACCACACCCACTCTACACCCACCACACCCACTCTACACCCACTCCACACCCACCACACCCACTCTGCACTCACCACACCCACTCTACACCCACCACACCCACTCCACACCCATCACACCAACTCTACACCCACCACACCCACTCCACACCCACTATTTATCCCATGGTACATATATTTAACGTACAGTTGGCAACACATACACATGGTACAGCGTCATTGTGAAGTGAAGGTCTAGCTACAGTTTCCGACGTCATGCATCACGGTTTCTTGATCACGCCAACTCCTATTTAACACGTGCGTTCATTCACGTCACTACACCAACAAGCAGGCCATTACGTCAAGGTTGTCAGGTGTGCTAATTGCTACACCTCTGCTACACGTTGATGCTGTACCGAGTTTATATGTTGTCAACTGGACATTCACCCAACCTACCCTACTTTAACATTACTTTCCTTAACCTAACCCTACCTATCACATTTTTGCCTTCCTTACCCTACCCTAACCTAACCTATCACACTCCAGCCTTGCTAAACCTACCCTAACCTAATCGACCACACTTCTGCCTTACTTGCCCTATCCTACACCAGCCTATCCCACTTCTTGCCTTTCTTAACCTATCTTGCCCTGACCTATCACACTTCTGCCTTACTAAACCTACCCTAACCCATCCTATCACACCTCTGCCTTCCTTAACCTACCCTACTTTTACCTTCGTTACCCTAGCCTAGCCTCACCAATCACACTTTCCCTTAACCTACTCTAAAGCACTTTCAGTTTACCTGCCCTGCATTTACCTTATCTGTCAAAACTCATTAACTCATTCATCAATCACTACCTGAGATCCGGAGACAGGTAAATTAATCAGACATTTAACTCCAGGTGATCAGTCTCTTACCTCAGTGACCTCATGTATTCAGAAACTAACAAAACTAACGTACATTTATCCTGGCTATCATTTTCTAACCTAACCTATCCAAATCTAACATATATTCACATTAGCTTATACTAACCCAGCCTAACAAACGTAGCCAGACCTAACCCAGCCCAGCCAAGTCTAACCTCATGCACAACCCACCTTAAACAGACCTTACTAGGCAACACTAACTTCCCAGACGGTACTGCAAGCAGTGGAGTCAATTGCAATCAGTCCGGACCCCCCCTCCCCAACGAATGCCGTATTGACATCCTTCTTAATCCCGCCTAACTGAGCCTAACTTAACCCAATGTTATTCAGCCTAACCTAGCCTAATCCAATCTAACCATACATAATCCAGTATATCCTAACAATCCAATCTAACAACCTAATCTAACGTAATCCAAACTAACTAAACCTAATCCAGCCTAATCTAACCTAATCCAGTCTAACCTAACAACCTAGCCTAACCTAAGCTAACCTATCTAACCCCATAATGTAACACCTTCAAACCTAACCCAACCTAAAACCTCGCCAAGCCATGCCTTACCCTGTCTAGTTTTACTCCAGCCTGACCTAGCATTGCCTTACTCAACCTAGGCTAACCTAATCTAGCATTGCCTCACCCAACTTAGCCTAACCTAACATGACCTGACCCAACACTGACCTCCCAGATGGCAGTGCGGGCGGCGGGGTCAATGCCAGAGGTGGGTTCGTCGAGTATAACCAGCTTAGACCCGCCCACGAAAGCCACAGCCAGGCACAGACGGCGACGCAGACCTTCAGACAGCTGGTGGGCGCGGTGGTCTCGATGCCTGAAGAGACCCATCGTGCCTAGCGTTCTGTTGGGGCGTGAGTTAGGTTAGGTGAGGTGAGGTTAGGTCAGTGGGGTGTTGATAGGGGTGATAATAATAATGAAAATAGTAATGAAGACAATGATGACGGAGATGAGGACGAAGACAAAACCGAGACACTAAAACGAGGCACCATCCACTCACGTACTGACATCAAGTCTGCCCGAATGGTTGTGTTAGTAGGCTAGGTGATGATGATGATGATGATGATGATGATGATGATAATGATAGTAATGAATGAAAGAATGAAGAGAAGGAAAATTATCTATCTATAGCCAGACGCCTTAATCCCGTAAGGGGTGGCCACAGACAAATCACCCTGCCTCCTGCCATCTCGCTGTCTTCCCCCCACCTTACACCCCTTCTCTCCTATACTAAAAGGCACCATCCACTCACGTATTAACATCAAGCCTGTCCGAATGCTTCTCCTTGAGCATGGCATAGTAGGTGAGGGTTTCCGCGACGGTGAGGAGAGGGAAGAGGATGGATCTTTGAGGGCACACACCCATCATGGTCCTTGCACGTTGCCACCCCACCTGAGTTAACACGTCCTCTCCGTACACCTGTATACTTCCTGCTGTTGGCTCCACCTCCCGGGTCAACATGGATCTGGAAAATACGTCACTGTCATCATCATCATCATCATTGGTAGCAGCATCAACAGCATCATTATCAACTTCATAATGAACATCATCATCATCAGCAGCAGCATAATCAGCACTAACACAATCATCATCATCATTACTATCATGTATGAGGATAGGTGGGTCTTAGGGAACAAGCTGCTAAGTCTACACACACACACACACACACACACACACACACACACACACACACACACACACACACACACACACACACGCACACACACACACGCACACGGCTATGATACGACTTTCCATCATATCCATAGCACTTATTCGTGACTAACATCATACTCTGTGTTAATCTATTGTTACATCTCACCATAGGAGATGAACAACAGATTAACATTAGAATATGCTAGTCATGAAGAAGTGCTGTGCCAAGGCTGTAGGGCTGTGGCATCATCCTTTTTAAGTAACTGAACTACGGAACATAAGCTACAAAGAATGGATATTTTAGCCACGTTAAGGTGAAACAACTGTAGTCACCTGAGGATCAAGACTGTGCAAGGTAGTCGGTTCGGATAGAGTTTTCAGATCACTACACTACCAGACACCCAACCTAACATAACTCTCTCCCTCTCTCTCTCTCTCTTTCTCTCTCTCTCTCTCTCTGATAGTGGTGGCTGCGGTGGTGGTTGTGGCAGTGATGGTGGTGGTTCTGGTGATGGTGGTTGTGGTAGCAGTGGCTGTGGCAGTGGTGTTTATGGTAGTAGTGGTTGTGGTTCTCTCTCTCTCTCTCTTTTTCTCTCTCTCTCTTCAACTCACATCACGGTAGTCTTCCCGGCTCCATTGTGGCCCAGTAACGCCAGCACCTGCCCTTCGTACAGCTCCAGACTCAGGTTATCCACAGCCAGTTTCATTCCTCCCCCAGTGGAGCTCTTCCCCACCGCTCCTTGGTACATCTTGCGTAGTCCCATGATGCTCAGACCCTTCTTGAGACTCTGCTTCAGCCCAGGGTCTAAGTCTAAGACGTGGACGGCGTCTTCTGGCGATGGGAAGAGGGGAAATTGAGGAGAGGTTGGTTTTGTGTGTGTGTGTGTGTGTGTGTTTTAGCCTTCTCTCTGTATGTGTGCATCCCTATCTATTCATCTATCAATCTAAACACCTATCTATCTCTCTGAATCTATCTATCTATCACATATATAGCATTATCTGTGTATTTATTTAGACAAAAAATCTAATGTATATATCAGGCCATATTTTCTTTACTATCAATCATACATCTATCGAATTGTCTATCTCTCTATGTGCAAATCTATTCTATCTATTCATCCATCAACACATCTATCAGTCTATCTAAAAATCTATCTTAATTGATTTATTTGTATAAGTCAATCCTAAATCATGAAACTAGTCACTTGTTGAATTGTGTACCTATCTATCTATCTATCTATCTATCTAATGTATATGCCTATCTGTTTATCTATCGATCTATCAATAGTATATGTCTATCTGCTTATCTATCTATTCATTTATCTATCTATCTACTGTATAGGCCTATCTATCTATCCATCAGTGTATCTATTGAATCTATCAGTGTCTACCGTATCTATCTATCCATCTATCTATCTACCCCTCAAAGCATCGTCCTGAAGAGGTTTTGATTTATCTATCCATCAATCATTCTATCTATCTATCAATCATCTATCTCTACCTATCAATCTCTAACGAATCCATCCATCCATCCATCTATCCATCCATCCATCTATCTATTTATCTATCCATCTATCTCCATCTCTATCTAATGAATCTATCCATCCATCTATCTATCAATTCATCTAGTTATATCTATCTATATCTAATTGACTCTATAATCCATATATCCATCCATTAATCTATCTATCCATCTATCTCTGCCTATCTATATCTAATGAAACTATCCATCTATCAATCCATCTGTCTATCTATCTATCCATCTATCTCTACCTATCTGTATCGAATGAATCCATCTACCTATCTATCCATCTATCTATCTATCTCAGCTTATCTATGTCTAACGAATCCATCCATCCATCTATCCATCTATCTATCCATCAATCTCTACCTATCTATATCTAATGAATCTATCTATCAATCCATCTATCTCTACCTATCCAATGAATCCATCCATCCATCTATCTATCCATCCATCTATCTCTACCTATCTATATCTAATGAATCCATCCATCCATCTATCCATCCATCCATCTATCTATCTATCCATCTATTGCTACCTATCTATAACTAATAAATCTATCTACTCATCCATCCATCTATCTATCTATCCATCAATCTCTACCTATCTATATCAAATGACTGTCCATCCATCCATCCATCCATCCACCCTTCAAGTCATCGTGCTAAAGTAATCAAAGCATACACCCCCACAACTTACTAATTTTCTTTAACACGAAGAGCTCCTTGTCTGACGGCGCTACTTTGCCTGGCGCTGCGTTACTTCCTGAGGCGCAGCGGACTGGTTAGGGATTAGCTTAGATTAGGTTAGATTAGGTTAGGGTAGGATAGGTTAAGGGAGAGTGTTAGTTGTGAAATTGGTCTGCTTGGATGATGATGATGATGATGATGATGATGATGATGATGATGATGAGGAGGAGGAGGAGGAGGATGAGAAGGAAGAGAAGGATGGTGGTGGTGGTGGTGATGGTGGTGATGATGATGATGATGAGGAGGAGGAGGAGGATGGTGGTGATGATGATGATGATGATAATGATGATGAGAAGGAAGAGAAGGATGGTGGTGGTGGTGATGGTGGTGGTGATGATGATGATGATGATGATGATGATGATGATGAGGAGGAGGAGGAGGAAGAGAAGGATGGTGGTGGTGACAAGTGTTGACAATAATGATGAACAGACGACGACGATGATGATGGCTGTAGTATTCGTGGCGGTGGTGGTGATGACAAATGCTGATAATGATGATGAACAGACAACAGTGATGATGACAATAATGAAATCTGTGGCAATTATTAAAACAGCGAAAGATACTAGAAGCAACCACAAAACACCTTTCATATTCCTGTGAGTACTTTAAAACAAACAACATAAGCTCAACAATCATGCTTCTTCTTATCGCATATTTGGGGTCTTTCAAAGGTCACATGCTTTACAGTGAGAAGAATGAACAAAGGTATGAGTATGAGTGGAGGTGATGGGAGAATGAGGAGAGGAAGATCGAGAATGAAATGGAAAGATGGATGGGAGGAGTGCATGATGGAGGAAGGGTTGGAGTAATGATGAATTGGTCGAAAAATTAGCTCCAAGCCTATCACCACTCCAAGTCTCTATCACCACTCCAAGCCTCTATCACCACTCCAAGCCTCTATCACCACTCCATGCCTCTATCACCACTCCAAACCTCTCTATCACCACTCCAAACCTCTCTATCACCACTCCAAACCTCTATCACCACTCCAAGCCTCTATCACCACTCCAAGCCTGTATATCACCTATGCAAGCCTTTCTATCGCCACTCCAAGCCTCTCTCCCGCATGTACAGTTTGAATTACACTTTGCCTACTATTTCTCCTCGTCTGTTTCAAACTAATGGTATGTCTGTCACATTTCTCACCGATGCATCATAAATCACAGCATTATCTATGGCCGGAGAAACATATCAAGCCTCTCTTAACTTAGGAACATTAGAGTCAGAGAGAATCATCTATGGCCAGAGAAACATACCAAGCCTCCCTCAGCTGAAGAATATTAGAGAATCATCAATGGCCAGAGAAACATACCAAGCCTCTCTCAGCTCAGTAATATCACCCAGCAGAGGAAAGTGAGAAGTAGAAGAGGTGAAAGTTCAGATAAATATTCTTCCTTTAGCTTCATCTCCCATCCTCCTCCTGCCACTCCAAATCTCCCTCCCTCATATCCCCAACCCTCCTAGTAAAATATTAGGAGTTAGATTAGTGAAGAGGCCAATTTACTTATGCAATTAGTACTACCAATTTCTTTAGTAGTAAATCACAAAATGCAAGCTTGGTTCATCCCTTCAGATTGGCTGTGTGTTGAAGGGATGCAGTTAGTTAGCACAAAATTAGGGGAAGAGAGAGAGAGAGAGAGAGAGAGACAGACAGACAGACAGACAGAGGCTAGGGAGGAGGAGGAGGAGGGAGGAAAGAGAGAGAGAGAAAAAGAAGAGAGAGGAGCCGAAAAGTGAGTGAGTGAGTGAGTGTGATAAATCTTTCCATCTCGCCAGAATCACCATGCCCTCGCAATACCCTGAAATATGTTGACTGAGAACTGATTACAACGCTCAGGTGTGGTGCGGGAAGAGGAAGAAGATTGCAAGGTGAGTCTGAGGAGTGCTGCGTGCCCGCCTTTACAGGGGAGGTGCTGCTGGAAGAGGTCTGGTGGAGGGGAGAGAGGGAGGGGGGACTGATTAAAGGACCAGGAGGAAATGGACCACTTTGGGCTGCAAGAAAGTTGAAAATATCGCGTTTGAAACAGATCAATATTGTGTGAAAATCGAAACAGCTTTGACATAATACCAGTACTATCTAAACAATGTTAGCTTCGATTGTGCTGTAAATAAGGACGATAATAATAATAATAATAATAATAATAATAATAATAATAATAGTAATAATAATAATAATAATAATAATAATAATAATAATAATAGTAATAATAATAATAATAATAATAGTAATAATAATAATAATAGTAATAGTAATAATAATAATAATAATATTAACAATAATAATAATAATAATAATAATAATAATATTAATAATAATTATACGAAGAAGTAGAAGAAAAGTAATAATAACAACAATAATAATAATAATAATAATAATAATAATAATAATGATAATAATAATAATAATGATCATAATAATAAATTTTCAAAAGCTGTCAAAATATGGACGATGTTCTACAGTATATATATAAACAAAAGGAAAAGAGAAGTCCATAGCTCCCTTTCAGCTTAACTGATGGATAAATCTCAATAGTAATCAAGGAGACTCACCCCTATCTCATAACCGAGGCCCGTATTCTCGTCGGTTAAGGAAGCTCCGTAACACCTTTTCCTAAGAGTTTTATTTTGCTTCTTGCACTTGACTATCCTTTTCTGTGTTAACATAAACCCTTCCAATACCCCGTACTATGAATAAACCAGTAAAACGCCTTCGTGGCCGAGCTATGAGAGAGGTATTTTAAATCCAAAGCACTGAAATATGGCCTTACACCCGAGGAGGCCTAGAGTATATTGATGGCTATCTACCTGACAAGTTTCATGTCACTGCTCCCTGAACTGTCTGCATGCATTCCTCCATTTCTTCAACGGGCGCGTAGCACCCGTCTAGCAGCAAACTCTCATCCCTTTTCTGTCCAACTCTCTAATGCAAGAGTTAACCGTTACTCCCAGTCCTTCATTTATGCAACAGGTCAACTCTGGAACTGTCTCCCTCTGTCTGTATTTCCTGCTTCCTATGACCTCCAGTCTTTCAAACGCAGTGTGTCCAGGCATCTCGAAATGATCGGATCTTGAATTTGGCTCTCTCTTGTATATTGTTTTTCTCTTGGAAGGAACAACAATTGCGGGCTCGCGGCCTTTGCTTCCTTCTTTCTCGCATAAAAAAAAAAAAAAGTCTGGCCTGTGGCCCTCTTCAGAAGATTTTCGACATGCTGCACTTGGCGCGTGTCACGTGCCACATGCAGTGGTAGGGTGTGATGAATCCTGTCAGGAACAAATCCTATAATATTGGTCTATCATATGGTGCAAACCACGCAGTGTTCGGCCCTGTGGTTGCTGAGATATGAGCTTCTCAAAAGCGTTACAGTCTGGCACGGTCGGGCGGGGTCGGGCCGTTCATGTGAGAAAATGCCACTACTTGACAGAGAATCGCGAGGGCTTCGCCCTCGCTCATAATAATGTACAAAAAGATATTAACCTAACGTATCCACAAATAAATCGCTAAGGAAGAGGTGTCAGGGTTAATACATGGTGATCCATAAATAGCGCTCCACTAGAACTCCCCTAATGGTATCTTTGTGCGTTACGGGGACGGCTCAGTCTGCTGGTGTGGGCGTGGCAGTGGGAGTAGTATAAACGATGCAGGATGGACACTGATAACGCTGTCTGAGCCGTACCCGCAACGCATGAAAAAAAATCACCCCTTAGTGGAAGCGAGGTGTTATATATGACCCCCCCCCCATCCCCGCCTGTCAATGCTAGTCAGGAAGAAGTGGTGGGGCAGCCTTGTGACCCAGGACTGACCGCTGGAGAGGATGTTGATGATGAAGGCGATGAGCAGGAAGATTAAGGCGTCCAGCAGCAGCATCTTTATCGCCACATCTAGAGTCATGTCGGAGTCTGTGCGGAAGAACGAGGAGAATTATAATGATGATAATGATAATCTATCTATCTATCTACCCCTCTATAGCCAGACGCCATAAGCCCGTGAGGGGTGAACGTTTGACTTTTAGCTGTTTTACGGGAATTAGCACAAACCCTCCGCCAACCCACAAACACATATGGTTTGGTTATATGGTTACCACCCAGCGTTGTAAATTGTGTCATGGCTTACAGGAAACCATTAGGCTTGTCACTCAAGGTAAAGCCACCTTGAAAGGAAAGGAGTGTAATAAAATGACAGGAAAGTTGGGGGAAATAGGATGAGAGGAGGACAGACACAAAAAAAGATTGATAGTGAAGGAAGAGGTAGGCAGCACTACATCATTTGAGTGGATGATTGTGAGAAATAGGAAGAGAGGAGGGTTGAAAGAAAAAGAATGATAAAGGTGAAGGAAGAAGTAGAATGCACTACATAAAGTGAGTGGATGATGGTCGGCACCACCTGCCACCATAATGATAATGATGATGATGATATGATAATAATAATAAAAATAAAAATAATAATAATAATAATAATAATAATAATAATAATAATAATAATTCCTCACCCTGCCGTAGGGAGGGAAAGGAGGTCCGAATGATATGATGATTATAATAATAATAATAATAATAATAATAATAATAATAATAATAATAATAAATAATAATAATAATAATAATAATAGTAGCAGTAGTAGCAGATGATGGATGGACGGAGGGATAATAATAATAATAACAATAACAATAATAATAGTAATAATAATAATAATAATAATAATAATAATAATAATAATAATAACAGTAGTAGTAGTAGTAATAATAATAATGATAATAATAATAATAATAATAATGATAATAATAATAATAATAAAAGCAATGCCAGGTTGAGGAGGAGGAGGAGGAGGATTACACAGGATTACACAGGAAAGCAAACAGCAACAGACCTTATGGTCCTTTCGAGGCTGCTTGTTAGAGAAAACTATGACTACAAGATCTGACTCTACATGTTGAAGGATAAGGATAGTAAAGCAAGAAGGCTCCCCCCACCACCAAACCCTCCAGGAAAAAGTGAGAAAAACCACCATGCAGCATGGAAAAACTGACATGGAAATTTTATAGGAAATACTGGAAAGGAAAAGTCACATTCTATAATACTTTATCTATAAGCTACCCGATAGAGTAACCTGAAAGAGAAAGTAAACAAATAAACTAATAGTTACGGCATGACATTATAAACCGGTTACATTGAGTTAATGGGAAGTCTGTGGACATAACGTGGAAGCTACACACTGCACAGTGTGGATGTTTAGGGATGGTGCAGCAGCCTTGCCTGGCGCTTTTAAGGTAGGCAGCAGTCAATCAGGCAATAGCTCCGTTTGTTCTACTGAGACAAGGAACTCTCCCATGTGGGACAAGTACACAAGTTTCATCCTGAAGCAGTGACCCCTGGTACATTAAAAAAATCCCGATGGTGGTCACTCGACTAACAGGGACCCTCGGTGATCCACAGCCCATCACAGGTCGAAAGTAAGAGTAGTGACCGTTAACTCAGGGTTATCTGTGCAGATCCTAATCTGTGCTTATATTGCTTTCTTTGCACTGGGGGGATTCAAAACTATATTGGACGGGTGTCTTAGATAAAAGGGGACTGCACAGTGCACAGTGTGGATGTGCAATGCACAGAGTGGATGTTTAGGGGTGGTGCGGCAACCTTCCCTGGCGCTTTTTAGGTAGGCAGCAGTCAATCAGGCAATAGCTCCGTTCACTCCACTGAGACAAGGAACTCTCCCATGTGGGACAGCACACAAGTTTCATCCTGAAGCAGTGACCCCTGGTACATTAAAAAAATCCCGATGGTGGTCACTTGACTAACAGGGACCCTCAGTGATCCACATCCCATCACAGGTCGAAAGTAAAAGTAGTGACCGTTAACTCAGGGTTATCTGTGCAGATATATTACCTGACTTGCTTTGGGTAAATCGAAAAACGTATAATGACGTGACGTGACGCTATGTTAAGTTTACGGGGTGTCCTGTAGACACGAGGGGACTGCACAGTGTGGATGTTTAGGGGTGGTGCGGCAGCCTTGCCTGGCGCTTTTAAGGTAGGCAGCAGTCAATCAGGCCCTAGCTCCGTTCACTCCACTGAGACAGGGAACTCTCCCATATGGGACAAGTACACAAGTTTCATCCTGAAGCAGTGACCCCTGGTACATTAAAAAAATCCCGATGGTGGTCACTTGACTAACATGGACCCTCAGTGATCCACAGCCCATCACAGGTCGAAAGTAAGAGTAGTGACCGTTAACTCAGGGTTATCTGTGCAGATCCTAATCTGTGCTTATATTGCTTTGTTTGCACCGATTAAATTGAAAATGTATAATATTGTGACGCAACACTATGTACAGGTACATTGTTTACGGGGTGTCTTGTAGACTAAAGGGGCATGAACTTACATGTACCGTAGCTATAAAAGCAAGTTATTCGGACAGAAAAAGAGTCAGCTGAGGATTTTCGTGCAAATATTTGTCTAATTTGTTTTTGAATGTCTCAATTGAGATACTGTTCACGGTATCTGAGGGTAATCTGTTCCAGATATTTACAACTCTGTTAAAGAAGAAGTATTTTGCTTCGAGGGATTGGAATCGCTTTCCCATGATTTTGCAGCCATTACTTCTGGTTTGACTAGACCGGTCTATATCAAAATATTTATCCATGTCTAAGTTGTCATATCCCTTCATGATTTTGAAAACTTCAATAAGGTCCCCTCTTAACCTGCGCTTCGTTAGGCTAAATAATTTAAGTTCTTCAAGGCGTTCCTCATATGGAGGAAGAGGAGGAGGAGGAGGAGGAGGAGGAGGAGGAGGGGGAGGAGGAGGTGAAGAAGAGGGCTTGGAAACAATGCCTATCAACTACCACTTTCATCCCAAATCTCTTTACCAACCCTTTATACTAACTCTTTATGCTATTTTCACTATTTGTAATTAGCTGTTTTTACCAACTCCTTTTACTCTTTACTAACTCTTTTTACTCTTTTTACTAACTCTTTTTACTAACTCTTTTTACTTAACTCTTTTTACTAACTCTTTTTACTAACTCTTTTTACTAACTCTTTTTACTTAACTCTCTTTACTAACTCTTTTTACTAACTCTTTTTACTAACTCTTTTTACTTAACTCTTTTTACTAACTCTTTTTACTAACTCTTTTTACTTAACTCTTTTTACTAACTCTTTTTACTAACTCTTTTTACTTAACTCTTTTTACTTAACTCTTTTTACTAACTCTTTTCACTAACTCTTTTTACTAACTCTTTTCACTAACTCTTTTTACTAACTCTTTTTACTTAACTCTTTTTACTCTTTTTACTAACTCTTTTTACTCTTTTTACTAACTCTTTTTAGTAACTCTTTTTACTAACTCTTTTTACTCTTTTTACTAACTCTTTTTAGTAACTCTTTTTACTTAACTCTTTTTACTTAACTCTTTTTACTAACTCTTTTTACTCTTTTTACTAACTCTTTTTAGTAACTCTTTTTACTCTTTTTAGTAACTCTTTTTACTCTTTTTACTAACTCTTTTTACTCTTTTTAGTAACTCTTTTTACTCTTTTTAGTAACTCTTTTTACTCTTTTTACTAACTCTTTTTACTCTTTTTACTAACTCTTTTTACTCTTTTTACTAACTCTTTTTACTTAAGTCTTTTTACTAACTCTTTTTACTAACTCTTTACCCCCTGTGGCGGGGGGGACACAACCTGGCCGCACTATGGGGTGGTACTACTACTCTGCGGCCAGGTTGTGTTAGGAAGAATACTGCCACCGTATTCCCTGCGTGTCGTAAAAGGCGACTAAGAGGGGCGGGGTGAGGGGACTAGGGACCCCCTCCTCTGTTTTTTAGTTCCTAAAATGAGACAGGCCAGAGAAAGGGATGGGGGATGGAGTTATCCCCGTACCCTGAAGATTGGGTCTATGAATGTGCGTGGATGTAGTACGATTGAGGCTAAAAGGGAGGAGATTGGGAGAATGTTTGTGAGAAGAAAGTTGGATGTGTTAGCTTTGAGTGAAACGAAGATGAAAGGGAAGGGGGAAACTATGTTTGGAAGTGTGAATGGAAGATTGTCAGGTGTTGATAGAGGAAGGGCAAGAGAAGGTGTGGCCTTGTTAGTGAGTCCGGAAGTACAGCAGTGTGTGATTGAATGGAAGGAGGTGTCATCGAGACTGATGTGGGTGAAAGCGAAATTTGAACGTGAGTTGTGGGTGTTTGTGAGTGCATATGGGCCTGGTAGTGAAAGGGATGAACAAGAGAGGGAGTCTTTCTGGAATGATGTTGATGAGTGTCTGCAGAGTTTTGGAGCGAATGTGAATGTGGTAATGATGGGAGATCTGAATGCTAGAGTGGGAAATGTAGCAGTTGAAGGCGTAGTTGGTATGCATGGTGTGCCTGGAAGAAATGAAAATGGGGAACGAATGATAGCGATGTGTGTTGAGCGAGAGATGGTGATTGGGAATACGCTGTTTGAGAAGAAAGATATTTATAAGTATACATGGGTGAGACAGGAGGGTGGAAGGGTTGTTGATAGAGCCTTGATGGACTATGTGGTTGTGTCTAGGAATGTAATAGGAAGATTATTGGATGTGAGAGTTCTGAGAGGGGAGGGTGGAGGTATGTCTGACCACTACCTGGTGGAGGGAAAGTTAAGAGTAGGTAAGAGATGGGTGAGAGCTAGGAGGGTTAGGTGTGGCAGGGAGGTTTTGAAAGTGAGTGAGTTGGATAAAAGAGAGAAAAAGATAGAGTATCAGGAGAAATTGAAAGATGAGTGGAACGCAGTGAAAGATCGGGAAAATGGCAGCGTGGAGGAGGAATGGCAGTTGTTTAAGAGTGCTGTGGTGGGGCATGCAGAAGAGGTGTGTGGTGCGAGACGTGTGGGTGGTGGTGTAAGAAAAGGAAGTGAATGGTGGTGCGAGGAAGTAAGTATGGCTGTGGCTGAGAAGAGACGGGCATATGAAGTGTGGCTGCAGAGGAAGGATGAGATGTCACATGAAAGGTATAAGGAAAAGAGGAATAGAGCGAGAAGGGCTGTGCGTGATGCTAAAGTGGCAGCAGATGAGAGGTGGGGTAGGCGGCTGACAGAGAATTTTCAACAGAATAAGAAAATGTTTTGGAAGGAGGTGAAAAGGGTGCGAAAGGGAGAGTCTGGGAAGGAAGAACGAGTAAAAGCAGAGGATGGAAGGATGTTAATTGAGATGGATGCAGTAAGGAAGAGATGGGCAGAGTATTTTGAAAGATTGTTAAATGTAGAGGAGGAAAGGGTGGCTGAGATTGTGGCGGATGGAAGGGTGCAAGGAATAAATGTGTTGGGAGAGTTGAATGATTCTTTGATCACGAAGGAAGAAGTGGAGAAGGCAGTAAAGGATATGAAAACAGGGAAAGCTGCAGGTATGGATGGGTGTGCTGTGGAATGCCTGAAGGGTGGTGGAGTGACTATTGTTGACTGGTTAGTAAGATTGTTGAATATGTGCTTTGAGAAAGGTATGGTGCCAATTGACTGGGCAAGTGCTTGTGTGGTCCCGTTGTATAAAGGCAAGGGTGATAAGTATGAATGTACTAGTTTTAGGGGTATAAGTCTGTTGAGTGTTGTAGGTAAAGTGTATGGTAGAGTGTTAATTACGAGAGTTAGAGAGGGTACAGAGGGAGTGATTAGTGATGAGCAGTGTGGCTTTAGGAGAGGGAGGGGATGCGTTGATCAGGTGTTTGCTGTGAGACAAGTCTGTGAAAAGTATTTAGCGAAAGGCAAGGATGTGTTTTGGGCATTTATGGATTTAGAGAAAGCGTATGATAGAATTGATAGGGAGGCTTTGTGGACTGTTTTAAGATTGTATGGACTTGATGGTAGGTTACTAAAAGGGGTGAAAAGTTTTTATGTAAATAGTAGAGCGTGTGTAAGAGTGGGAAATGCTGTGAGTGATTGGTTTCCCGTGAGAGTGGGGCTGCGACAGGGATGTGTGATGTCGCCTTGGTTGTTTAATATTTACATGGATGGTGTTGTAAGGGAGGTGAATGCAAGAGTTTTAGGTGGTCTGAGTCTGGTAAATGTTGATGGAGGAGAGTGGAATCTGAAGCAGCTGCTGTTTGCAGATGATACTGCACTGGTGACTGATTCAGAGGAGAGATTGAGACAGTTGGTAGAGGAGTTTGGAAGGGTGTGTGAAAGGAGGAAATTGAAAGTAAATGAGAATAAGAGTAAAGTGATGAAGTGTACGAGGAGGGTAGATGGTAGGGGGATGAATATAGTTTTGAATGGTGAGTTGCTTGAGGAGGTAGATTGTTTTAAATATCTAGGGTCACATGTTGCTGTGGATGGAAGAATAGATGCAGAAGTGAAGTTTAGAATAAATGAAGTAGGAAAGGTGCTGGGAGGGATGAAAAAAGTGTTTCAATGTCGTTCGCTTAGAATGGATGTAAAGAGAAGGCTGTATGAGGGTGTTGTGGTACCGACTGCATTATATGGGGCTGAAACATGGAATGTGGGTGTAGCAGAGAGGAAAAGTTTGAATGTAATGGAGATGAGATGTCTGAGGAGTATGTGTAGAGTGACGCGTATGGATCGAGTGCGAAATGATGAAGTGCGAAGGAGAACTGGAGTTGTTCGGGAGATGGCTGGTAGAGTTGAGCAGAGGGTGTTGCAGTGGTTTGGGCATATGGAGAGAATGGATAATGAACGATTGGTGAAAAAGATAACTAGATCTGATGTGAGAGGTGTAAGGCTGAGAGGGAGACCGCGAATAGGATGGATGGACAGTGTGAAGAGAGCGCTGGATGCGAGAGGGATGTCTGTTGAGCAAGGAAGAGTGGCTGTGCGTGACAGAAATAAATGGAGAGAAATTGTGAATGAATAAGTGATGACGCAGCCCTGAGGGGATATTCTCCCGCATTTGGTCTGATCAGCTAGTCAGGTCAGGTGCGGGTAAGGGGATGGGTCTGTTGTGATGTGGCAGGGGTAAACCAGTTCTGCTGTCGGGCCCTGCTGCGGATGTCACTGATTGCATTGCGCAGTTGACCCTTGTGCGGTGTGATGCGGTGAGGATCTGTCCGTTCTCCCCTTTGGGGCTAAGATGCGAATGAATGTGTTTGAATGGATGAGTAAATGGAGAGTGAGTCGTCCTGTCTCGGCTACCTCCCTTTCCTTGGGGGAAGCAGCCTAGGTATATAGATATAGATAGATAGATACTAACTCTTTTTACTAACTCTTTTTACTCTTTTTACTAACTCTTTTTACTTAAGTCTTTTTACTAACTCTTTTTACTAACTCTTTTTACTCTTTTCACTAACTCTTTTTACTCGTAGTTGGCATAAAATTGCCACTTCTTCCTCTTGAATGCTAAGCTATGGCAGTATAACACCGACATATGATGCTAGTCATGAAGAAGTGCTATGGAAATGATACACAGCCAAAGTATTGTCATTTCCTGCCATAGAGCTACTTGAAATAAGCTGTCAAAGGACGAAATTCCGGACCAAGTTAAGGTGAAAAGAGTATAGAGTTCTCTCGACCATAAGGGGCTAAGGTTACCAGTATCAACACACATCCTCCTATTATTCATTTTGCTGTTTCAATGGATGCGGGTTCGATTTCCGGCTGGGGCAGGGAACAGTTTAAAGGGTCTGAATTTCGCTAAAAGAAGACCTGACTGACCCACCATAAGACCATCCGATATGTCGAAAAAAAAAAAAAAAAAAATCACTCCAGCTTATACGAGTACATTATTCCTGTATGAGGCAGCCCTAGCATGTATTCAATATGGACGGTGGGTGTTGGTGCCAAAGTGGTGACATGTGGAGGTGTATGGTATGAAAGAGGACTGCTGGGCCTCAGGGAACGGGCTGCTGAGACCTGTGCCCTGAACAGGATGCATAAAAAGAATAAAGTAACAAAATAAAGCTTAGTAGAGTTCCGTGTAGTGGAAGGCTTACTGCGGTTTTATCTAATGTTCCAGCTCATAAAGTGTACCCTGAGTTAAATAAGTGTATCCTGAGTTATATAAGTGTATCCTGAGTTATATAAGTGTATCCTGAGTTATATAAGTGTATCCTGAGTTATATAAGTGTATCCTGAGTTAAGTAAGTGTATCCTGAGTTATATAAGTGTATCCTGAGTTAAATAAGTGTACCCTATGTTAAATAAGTGTACCCTATGTTAAATAAGTGTACCCTATGTTAAATAAGTGTATCCTGAGTTAAATAAGTGTACCCTGAGTGAAATAAGTGTACCCTAAGTAAATAAGTGTACCCTATGTTAAATAAGTGTACCCTGAGTTAAATAAGTGTACCCTAAGTTAAATAAGTGTACCCTGAGTTAAGTAAGTGTATCCTGAGTTAAATAAGTGTATCCTGAGTTAAATAAGTGTATCCTGAGTTAAATAAGTGTATCCTGAGTTAAATAAGTGTACCCTATGTTAAATAAGTGTACCCTAAGTTAAATAAGTGTACCCTGAGTTAAATAAGTGTATCCTGAGTTAAGTAAGTGTACCCTATGTTAAATAAGTGTACCTTGAGTTAAATAAGTGTACCCTGAGTTAAATAAGTGTACCCTATGTTAAATAAGTGTACCCTATGTTAAATAAGTGTACCCTGAGTTAAATAGGTGTACCCCGAGTTAAATAGGTGTACCCTGAGTTAAATAATTGTATTCTGAGTTAAATAAGTGTATTCTGAGTTAAATAAGTGTATTCTGAGCTGAATAAGTGTATACTGAGTTAAGTAAGTGTATTCTGAGCTGAATAAGTGTATTCTGAGTTAAATAAGTGTACCATGAGTTAAATAAATGTATCCTGAGTTAAATAAACAATCAAGAGATGTCACGAGAAAAAGTACAAACTGATGCCCTCTGGCTGAAGTTTTAATGTGTATGATGTGCTAACTGGGGCAGGTAACCATTCCTAGCACAGCAGCGTAGCCAAGGGGGGGGGAGGAGGAGGCGGCCGCCCCCCCCCCGAGGGTCTTGAAATCGTATGAGACAAAAAAATAATAATTCTTTAAGAAATAATAAATGAATTAATAAAGAAATATACAAATCACTATATATATATATATATATATATATATATATATATATATATATATATATATATACACACACATAGGAGAGAGAGAGAGAGAGAGAGAGAGAGAGAGAGAGAGAGAGAGAGAGATATGATGATGGTGATGAGACTCCCAGATGCATTATTGTTCTTTTATTCGTATTCCAGAAGGATCCTTAAAAAGCTTCTTTTTCAGCCATAATCATTTTCTTGTTCTATTATTGCCATTTTCATTACAATGAGTTATCATCTAAATATTCCCATACATACCTTCAGAGGTCTCAGAAAGCCTCTAAAAGTACTTAATTTTCAAAAAGTTTCCTGGGAGGGCTTACAGCGCCCCCCCAGGACCCGCAGCTCACCTCACTCCCCTCCCATCACCTTTTTAAGAATCTATAGACATCTTTCTCAGCCCCCCCCCCTTCAGAACTTTCTGGCTACGCCCCTGTCCTTTCATCAGTAAAATATACTCGACATTTCCCTGTATTATGTCCTGCCTTCCATATTGCTCATTTTTCCACTAACGTTAGATTAATTTTTCAAGAAAGAAGGAAACAATAGTCAAAAGCCCGCATCAACTGTTCCCTCAAAAAAAAAAAAAGAGCAGAGTCAAATTCAAGATCCGTTCCTTTCGAGATGCCTGGACACACTGCGTTTAAAAGCCTGGAGGTCATAGGCAGAGAGAGAAGGACAGTTCCAGCGTGTATCTGTCTTTCTCATTTTTTTCCTGTGAGCTACATAAATCTATCACTTAAAAATTATCATATTAAACGAACATCAGAGAATATTCTTCCTTTTCATACTCTATCGTTGTGTGTTTCCTATTGTTATCACGTAAAAACATTTCACATTGACATATGCGTTAAGAGATCTACTCTGAGATGGTCTGGACAGGGGATAGACTGACTAGAAGAGTGACTGTGGGTGAGGTGGAGGGGGAGAAGGAGGGCGAGAGGGAGACGAAGGATGAGATGGAGGGATGGAGTTGAAGGATGTATGAATGAGTGTGATGTGAGCAGCAGACAGGGCAGGCAAATGGCAGAGGACAGAGTGACGTGGAGGCGATTTATTAGATAATCTAAAAATAATCTGGAGAGAGTATGATTAAAATGAACAAAACTGTCATCGTACTGAAGGGAGTTAAAAGTGCTCAGAACACGTCTATGACCTGTGTTTTCATAGGTTATGGAAACTCCCTAACACCTTTTCCTAACTAACTTATTTTGCTTAACACATCTTACGCTCCTTCGTGTTACATAAATCATTCTAATATCAACATACGCTTCAAAAATAACGTGCAAAATAACCTGCCGTATGCAAAAATAAATCGCTCTTGAAGAGGTGCTAGGATGCCTCCTTTAGCGACGGGAGTAAGGAACTAAAATATGTGATAGATAAGTGAGATTAGATAGATAAGTGAGATTAGATAGATAAGTGAGATTAGATAGATAGGTGAGATTAGATAGATAAGAGAGATTAGACAGACAAGTGAGATTAGATAGATAAGTGAGATTAGATAGATAAGTGAGATTAGATAGATAAGAGAGATTAGATAGACAAGTGAGATTAGATAGATAAGTGAGATTAGATAGATAAGTGAGATTAGATAGATAAGTGAGATTGATAAGTGAGATTAGATAGATAAGTGATATTAGATAGATAAGAGAGATTAGATAGATAAGAGATTAGATAGATAAGTGAGATTAGATAGATAAGTGAGATTAGATAGATAAGAGATTAGATAGATAAGAGATTAGATAGATAAGAGATTAGATAGATAAGAGATTAGATAGATAAGAGATTAGATAGATAAGATATTAGATAGATAAGAGATTCAACAGATAAGACAGATTAGACAGATAAGAGAGATTAGACGGATAAGAGATAAAATAAATTAGAGAGATTAGATAGATAAGGTATTAGATTGATAAGATATCAGACAGAAAAGAGAGATGAGACAGATAAGAGAGATTAGATAGATAAGAGATTAGATAAAAAGAGAGATTAGACAGATATGAGAGATTAGATAGATAAGGAAGATTAGGCAGATAGACAGGCGCGTCACTCACCCCTCACAGGCGGGGTCCACAGATTATCGTAGTTGATGCCCACTTGCTGGAGTTCATACTGACAAATGACACGGAACCCAAATCCAAAGGCGGAGGACGGCAGGAGGCACTGGAGACAAAAGAGGAACCGTGAGAATGGGGATGGTGTGGTGTGGTGTGGTATGGTGTGATACTGTGTTATTGCATGCTGTGTGGTGTAGTGTGGTGTGGTACTGTGTTACTGCGTGTGGTATGATATTGTGTTACTGTGTGTGGTTGGTGTGCTGTGGATAAACTGCATAAGTCAAAATAGTCCCAGTTTGCCTTCTCGCTGCCAATGGACACACCTAACATCAATGACACTTTGATTTGCGCGGATCTGATATACACGACTCCAAACAGCGCGGCGCCATAAATATATACCGATTCTCACTGGCGAGGGAGGAGGGGACTGACACCATTTACACGGATTGGAGTTGAAAAAAGAAGTTTAATGTACAGTTGGCTACACACAAATCTGGGAGAGTATCAGCGTGAAGAGGAGTTCTGTTTACAACTTTCGACATTCATGCATCACAGTCACTTGTCCATTTTGTATAATATTTGACAACCTTCTTTATTCACGCCACTGCCGGCAACAAACATGTCAGTACGTCAGGCCTGTCAAGACCAGATGCCAGACCTCATCTATGCACTGATGCTGTCCCAGGTTCATATGTGGCCAACTGTACCTGCACAGCGTGTTTATATACTAGGGATTATATGGAAAATATGTCAAAATCATGAACATCAAGAACCCTGTGCTTTTCAATGGTAATAAGGGATGATTTGTAAAGTTTTATGTACCTGTATCAGCTATCAGAATAAGAGCATATAATACCACTTACTTGACACTTAATACAACTTCAATAGCCTATATAACGTACCACTTATTGGCCATTCATTACAACTTTATTATGTCTTGTCTTTTAGCACACTGTACAATGTAAGTGTATTGCACTGGATATAATTTAAGTATCATAAAAAAAATCTATAAGGCCGAAATAGGGACTTCAAGGAAAATATTGGATTTTCTCTTCCCCATTAGCTAAAAAAAAGGAAAAAAAAAAATATATAAATAGATAGATAGATAGATAGATAGATAGATATATATATATATATATATATATATATATATTCATTCATTTTCATTCATTGCCAGACGCCATGTATCCCAAACGGGTGGCCAACGGCTTAGAGTTAATTGTTTTACAGGGAGGGGCACTAATCCTCCACCAACCTCACTTGACACGTAGGGATGCCAACAGCATCTGGTGTTCCCAGGCGGTCACCCATCCAAGTACTAACCAGACCCAACGTTGCTATATATATATATATATATATATATATATATATATAGAGAGAGAGAGAGAGAGAGAGAGAGAGAGAGAGAGAGAGAGAGAGAGAGAGATAGATAGATAGATAGATATACTGTGCCTCTCTTTTTACAAGGCTTCCGTCCACACAGTAAAGCCTAATGAGTACTTCACATTTACCACATAAAACATAGTTACTGAATTTACTGATGCCAACACTAAGTAAGTTTCTTCAGTCCAGAGAATATCCTTGAAGAGAAAGCTGAAAGGAATCTTAGAGATAATTATTCTTTCACCGCTACGACTGCAATTGCGTCTTACGGTGTCACTATACTCTTTTTACACTAACCTGGCCTATAATTACCATCTCTCCACCTTGACTATTGACATGTAACAGGAAATTAACGATGGAATATGATGCCAGTCACGAGTAAGTGCTGTGGAAGGATGCGAGCCGCAGTATTTCCATTTCTTCCACTGAACTACGTGAAATATGCTGTAAAAGGACGAAACTCTGGGCCAAGGTAGCGTAAAATGGGTATAGATCAAGGTAATTCCTGTGAACAAAACTCAAGCATGAAGGAGGCTTTTAAAAATTGTCCACTTACTGTATCACTGTTATGGATGTAATTAAACTACGCAGAAACCAAAATGGCTTTCTTCAATTCACAGAAAGCCTAGCAGTCAGGCTCATATATACGTGTCGGGTAAGGAAGCTCCCAAACACCTCATCCTTAGCGATTTATCTTTGGATACGGCTGGTTAATATCCTTTTGTACGTTATTTATGCAGAGTATGGCGATACGGGAAGGATTTATGTAACACAGAAGCGGACAGTAAGACTTAGTAAACAAAATAAATAACCAAGGAAAATTTTGTACATTATTTATGCGGAGTGTGGGGATATTGGAAGTATTTATGTAACACAGAGGAGGAGAGTAAAGTATAATAAGTAAAAATGAATCGCTTAGGAAAAGATTATGGCGACGCTGGAAGGATTTATGTAAACTAGAAGAGGACAGTCAGGTGTACTAAACAAATGACTTACGAAAAGGCGTCAGAAAACTTCCTTAACTTTTCGAGAATAGGTAACTCAGTGTCAAACTCTGGTGTAATAAAGGAAATAAATCACGTGGGGAAAGGTGTTAAGGAGACTCCACAACCGACGAGAATACGTGGCTCAGTGTCCAAACCTATCACCGTAAACCCTTCCTTAGGTGTTACACTCTCCTTAACACCGGATAACTCTGCCAGAACTAACCGTAAGGCGAATGATGGGGTAAGGTGTGTGTGAAGGGATAACAGAGATGGCGAGGAATGGAACGTTGAAGAGCAGGAGTGCCATCACACCCACGAACACTGCCACCACTGTTGAGGGCACTACCATTGACACGAGGTAGCTGTGGAGGGAGAGAGGTGAGAGGTGAGAAGAAGAATGAGAGAGAGAGAGAGAGAGAGAGAGAGGTTAGACGAACAACAAGAGAGTGGGGAGAAAGAATGAGAGATGAAAGGAGGAATGAGAGGAGGGGAGGAAGACGAGAAGGAAGAGGGTGGTGAGAGAAAGAAGAGAGGAGAGGAGTTGAGGAGAGGAGAGAGGTGAGAGGAAGAGTGTAGGGAAAAAAGGAAGAAAAGGAAGAAGGTGATGAGAGGAAAACAAGAGGTAACTGTTGTGAGAAGAGAGGTGAGAGGAAGAAAGGGAGAGGCAGAGAGGAGGAGAGGGGTGGAAAGGAAGAGAGAGGAGAGGTTGAGAGGAAGAGAGAGAAGAGGTAGACAAGAAGAGAGGAGAAGAAAGAAGGAACAAAGTCATCATCATCATCATCATCATAATTTCCTCTGGTTTTCAAGTGAGCTCAAGAAACCAGAAAAGGGAAGTTCAAATGTAGAGTTAAAATGTAAACGCAATCACCAGTGTCTAATTTAATGTGTTCTGTATCCATTCTGTAATTAGTAAAATAGTTTAGATTTACAGATACAAATAGGCTACACCATCCACCAGTCATCATCATCATCATCATCATCAACAGTAGCATTCATAGTGTGTGTGTGTGTGTGTGTGTGTGTGTGTTTGAAATTATCACTTTCATCCCAAACGCCATATCTCTATCCATCTATCTATCTATCTACCTATCCGTGCTTGTCTATCTATCTATCTACCTATCCGAGCCTGTCTATGTGTGTGTGTTTCCCTATCTATCTCTATCATCTACCTATCTAACTACCTGTGCTCGTCTGTCTACCTGTCTTTTTTCATCTATTTGTCTATCATAATCTAACTATCTATCCATTTACCAATCTATCAATCTACCTACCTATCCATCCATCCACCTTTCTACCTTCTACGTATATATCCATCCATCCATCCATCCATCAACCTACCTACTTACCTTCCTACTCACACCCACACAAACATGAAATTCCACCCACCAGAAGGCGATGACACTGCACCCGTAGCACAGGAGGAAGGCAAGGAGGAGGCCGTAGTCTGTGTGTGGCTGTAATTTTCCCAACACGATAATCGCCGCCACAACCGCAGCGATGACGAGCAGCAAAAGGAACGAGTACAGGAACCACACCAAGTCATCCACCCACATCCGTAGCCCCATCACCTCTTGTAGCTAGTGTTGGGGGTGAGAGAGTTGTTATTATTATTATTATTATTGTTGTTGTGATTATAATTATCATCATTATTAACATTATCATTTTCATTATCATCATCATTATACAGATTTTTTCCCGTCTGAGAGAGAGAGAGAGAGAGAGAGAGAGAGAGAATGTTTTAAGTTACTGTACTGCTCATACTTTATTTTCGTAGATAGATAGATAGATAGACAGACAGACAGAGGCAGAGACAGAGACAGGGACGGAGACAGAAAGACAGACAGAAAGACAGACAGACATTTATAAGTTACAGTACCGCACATTCTTACTCTTTCCGTAAATAGACAGAGAGAGAGAGAGAGACAGACACTGCTTACCTGTCTATTCCTTGACTCTCGTTCTTGCACCAACTGTCGTATAAGGAACACGGTGAAGATGGTGAAAGAGATGAAGGAGAAGATTAGACTCATCAAAGGCGACTCATTCAACATACCCAAGAAGCTGTGACGAAAGGAAAAATATGAGTGGAGTTGAGTTAAGAGGGTAGGATTAGGTTGCGTTAGGTTAGATTAGGCTAGGTTAAGCTAGAAGGTAGGATTGGGTAATGCTAGGTTAGGCTAGGTTAGGTTAGATGAGCAGGAATAGGTAATGTTAGGTTAGGTTAGGTTAAGCTGGAAGGTAGGGTTGGGTTAGTTTAGGTTAAGTTAGGTTAATTTGGGTTGGGTTGGGCTGGGTTAGGATAGGTTAGATTAAGTTAGGTTGGGATATATTGGATTGGGTTACGTTGGATTGGGTTGGATTGGGTTGGGTTAGGTTAGGTTGCATCTGATTTGATTGGGTTCGATTTAGTTGGGTTCGCTTTTTTTGGTAGGACTGGTTTGGGCCGAGTTAGGTTACTTTAAATTAATACAAGATGAGCAAGATGAGACATATCATTGGAGACTATCAGTGCCTCTAACAAACTATGATGAGAGATAAATCTAGTTTAGGTTAGGTAGGGTTAGAATAAGACTAACGAAAAGAGCAGACTCAGACACAAAGACGTAACATGATTAGGATCAGATCAAACTTCTATACAAAATTATATTTCCAGTAATGCATATGTCAATAAAGTCACCCTATCTCTGAGTGTACTACAAAATTGCTATACATACTCATCGTCAGAGTAACAAGGGTATGGTTCCTGCTTCGTATACACAGGCATATTCAGCAGCCGATTGGCTTCATCCTCATCAGCAGTTGGATTCTCTGCGTCTCGCCTCATTCGTCTCTTTGGCACTTCCGTCTTCCTGGAGGCTGAGGTGCTTCCAGTGTTTTTGTACTCTGAATTTTGCAATTGATAGCCAGCCTTGTCTAATATTTTTGAGGCTCTAATTCTTTCCTTGTCCTCGTAAGTGTAGTCTTGCATTGGATAGCGTGCGTGTGTCAAGGCATCACTGTACATCGCTTGTTGTAGCCATGTTTTGTACGGATCCGGATCTGTGACTTTCCCTTTCCTCGCTACGGGAATGGGATACATCTGACTAACGTTGTCCCTCATCTCCTCCGCCTCCTCAAATTTATTGTGGGATAGGGAAAGATCATCTTGACTAATGGGACCTTCGTACATTCCCTTATTAACCTCTCCACTGGTGTCCTCTCTTTGTAAAGCCACTAAATTAAACTCTTCATTGGTATTTTTTCTATGGAATGCCTCTGAATTTTGGCTCATTGGACCAGCATACAGCCCTGAATCATCCTTATCATCACTGGGTTTCCTCTGTGAATCACCTGTTACTTCCCTCACGTGATTTTCATACAATCCTGAATATGTTTGTTCCTTAATGTTTTCTTTCTGTGAATCATCAGCATTTACCCTCATATGACTTTCGAAAATTTCTGTGTTACCATCTGCCTTTGTTTCCCCCCTCTCTAAGGTTTCAGTATCCTGCCAATTAGCCTGACTGTGAGCGTTCCAGTTGGTGTGGGCGTCCATGTGCGTGTCCCTGCGTGTGCGTCTGCTTGAGTGGGCCTGGTCATACATGACCTTGAGAATGGACCGCTCCATCATGTCCTGCAGCTGGATGAACCCCTGCTGGTACTGCATGTCCGACGCTAGGCTCAGCAGTGGACCAGGATGCCAGAACCTGTCAAGAAGGAGAGTTGGGTCAATTGCAAGAGCCATGTGGAGAGAATGGAGAATGAAACATCGACCAGAATAATGTATGTGGGTGAGATGGAGGGAGAGACAGGGGGAAATTAAGAAAAAGGTGGAGGGATAGGGTGGAGAGGTATATGAATGAGGTGATGTGAATGGGAGAGAAAGCAACTTGATAATGCAGGGCAGGCTGGCATGGAGGTAATATATTTCTGGTCACCCTTTTCAGGATGACGGCATGTGCCTACAGACAGATCTACATTTACCCTTTCCCCTTCTATGGATGCATTTTTTTTTTTTCCGTTTACTTGGGCAACAACAAGATGACTTTGTTCAGTTGGGAGTTCAAACAATCAGAGGGCTGAAAAAATATCTTGCTAAATCTTTGAACTGCTAGGAATATTCTTGTCTGAACATTATCTTGATGATGTGTAAATACAGAAATTTTTACAGTACACTCAAAGATGGCGGTGACTTTAATGATATATACATTACTGGATACGTAATTACTGTGCATAGCAGTTTCATCTTTACAATAGGCAAATTGTGCTAAGTGAATGAAATGCCTATACGCATCCATGGCAGTTAAAATATTAATAAAGGGGATAAGGTGAAATAGAGAAGGCAGGCTAGCTTGGGTTATAGTTGGCCCACTTTACTTGAAGATTTTCCTCCATTTGCAGGTAATTTTCTATAGCTCTGTGGTAGATGAAGATAATACTACACCTCTACATTCCTTTCATGGCATTTCTTCAAGATCAGCATCATAGGCTAGTGTCTTGTTACAGGTCAATATTTAAAGCGGGGAGACTTCAGGACACACATACCCTCTCATAGTTGTGCCAGTATTATCTTCTATTCTAGCTAATTTTTGACCATTTTATAAAGATCAATGTAAATTAAAGGAGCCTGGGAGAGCTGACACTGCAACATTATTCCTCTCATGTTTGAGGTAACTCTATTATTATTTTCCAGATGACGTAAGATAATTTTATTCGGGAGAGAGTAAGTCCCATGTTCTTGTCGCATAAGGAAGCTCCCTAACACCTTTTCTTAGGTGATTTATTTTGCTTATTACTCCTTACTGTCCTCTGTCGTGTTACTTAAATCCATCTTATATCGCCATACTCTGCATAAATAACATGCAAAAGGAAATCAGGCAGGCATATCCAAAGATAAATCGACAAGGAATATGTGCTAGGGAGCTTCCTGAATCGATGAGAATATGGGCCAAGCCTCAGATGCAAGAGAAACTAGAGATTGTCGTCATTTTGCAGCCCATTTCCTAGAACTCAATGGCAGAACAACACAATATTATGGCTCTATATAATTTCCGTATCCCTTTTCAAAACTAGCACTATACTGTAATGTCAATCCCATGTATCATTTCAGCTTTCAAGATGGAGAGATGACAATTTTAGCCTACGTGAAGGGAATGGAGTATAGCATAAAGAGAGTACAACAGTGACTATTGAGAGATGGCAATTTTAGGCCAAGTTAGAAGGGGGCAGAGTACTGTACACGATAATGAGAATATCGCAATAAAGACGGGGAGACTGTAATTTGTAATCAAGTTGAAACATAGAAGTGTAATGAAAGTACCATAATAAAAAAGAGTACGCAGTGTTAGGCCAAGTTCAAGTGAAAAGCTAAAGTGGACATTTTAAGAGCGCGTGTCAAAATTTACAGTGAAAATAGTATGGGATTATAAATATTCCTGGGCATTAGTCGGAAGGTGAGAGGTGGTAATTCTAGGCCAAGTTAATGTAAAGAGAGTAGAGAGAAAGTACAATGATTAGATAGATGTGTAGTGTCCTTGAATGGGAGGCCTGGAGGGGCTAGAATTGCGACTGAGGAGTTGAGAGGAAGGATGGGACTTGAATGTTCTGGTGTTGTTATCAGTGGGGGTACACTGAGATGGTTTCGGGCATGTTGAGAGGACTGAGGATGACAGCTGGATGTGGAAAGTGAGAAGCGTGAACGTCGGGGGTAGGGCTGCAAGAGGAAGATCAAACTAGACCTGGGACGAAGTCATAGTGTGTGACCTCGTGGATAAGGGACTGAACAGGGAGGCTGGCAGCGTTCAAGCAGCATGGAGAGCCGCCATTAGGTGACCAAGGCTGATGCATGCAAGCATGTTGGTGCCTTTATAACAATACCAACGATTATAGACAGAGTACCCAGGTGTGAGGTGGAAGGTGAGAAATGGCAATTTTAGGCCAAGTAAAAGTGAACAGAGTAAAGACAGAGAACCTGGGTGTTAACAGGAATCCAAGAGATGGCTATTCTTGGCCAAGTTAAGGTGAGGAGAGTATAGACAGAGTACCGGAGTGTTAACAGGAAGGTGAGAGATAGTAATTTTGGGCCAAGTCGGAACCGAGAACAGCGAAACTACCTGGGTGTTACATGTATGGTGAGACTCGGCAATTTTAGGCCAAGTTGAAGTGAGCGGAGTATAGAGAGGGTACCTGGGCGTGAGGAGGAAGGTGGGCGGCGTCATCTCAACGTTGACTCGTATGGTGTAGGTGAGGTGAGGAGGAAGTCTGGAACCTGTGCTGTTGTTACCACCCACACCAGCAAACACCACACCTGCCACAGTAGTCACCACCATCATCATCATCGTCACCATTATCATCATCGTCATCCTTATCATCATTATTACCATCACCATCATCATCATTATCATCACCATTATTACCATCATTGTTACTATCATTATCACCAACATCATCATCATTAATATCAACATCATTATTACTTCATCATTATCATCATCATCATTATCATCATTATTACAAAAATAATTATCATTATCATCATCACCATTACTATCATTGTTTCTATCATCCTGACTACCATCATCATCATCATCATCATTATTACTGTCCTCCTAACCATCATCATCATTATCAACATCACCAACATCATCATCATTAACATCATTATCACCATCATCATTATCATCATCATCGACATTAATAACATCATTATTACTATTATCCTCACTATCATCATCATCATCTTTACCAACATCACCATTATTATTATCATCATCAACATTATTACTTTTACCATCAAATCCATCATCATCATCATCATCATCATCACCACCACCATCGTCATCATTACTGCCACCATCGTTACTACCAACAACATCATCACCAATACCCTTATCAGTTCCAACACCATCACCACCACGATCATCACCATCATCATCATCATCATCATCACTTCAATCACCCAGGCTCACTAAATGAAGTCTCTCTCTCTCTCTCTCTCTCTCTCTCTCTCTCATTTACCCGCAAGGAAGTCCCGCTTAACGGCAGCCTCCCTCGCGTCAATCAGTAGTTCCTCCTCGTCACGGACCGCCACGAACCGGTCCAGCTCCAGGCAAGAGAGCAGGTCCACGATGACTTCCAGCACTTCAGAGAATTCCTGGACCAGACGGGAAGCAAAGGTGGACCGTGGTTAGATTAGGTTAGGTTGGGTTAGGCTGAATTATACTGGATAGGGAAGGATTTAGGAGGGTTGGGTTAGGTTAGGTTAGGTTAGGTTGGGTTAGGTTGGGTTGGGAAGGGTAGGGCATGTTGGGCAGGGTAGGGTAGGTGTAAGTTTGGATAGAGTAGGGTAGAGTTGAGAAGGACAGTGTAATGTAAGATTGGATGGGGTACGGTAGGGCTGGGTAGCGTGCAGCAGGGTAGGATAGGGCAGTTTAGGGCAGGATAGGATAGGGTTAGGTAGGGTAAGGTGGATCTAGGTATGATAAAACAGTTTAGGGCAGGGTAGGATAGGGTAGGGTAGGGTAGATTAGGTTAGGTTAGAGTATTTTTGGATTCGGTTGACAAGTATCGTTTTGTATGTTACTTATGCAGAGTATGGTGATATTAGATTGACTTGAGTCACACAGAAGAGGACAGTAAGGTGTAAATAATTCGCTAAGGAAAAGGTGTTAGGGAGCTTTCTTAACCGAAGATAATACAGCCATAGAATCATAGAAGAGGACCTACCTTTCAGACTCCTGGTCATCCTCCTTTCGGGACTTTGGCGAAAGCTTTGCCATTGCACTTGATATCTCAAAGGCTTTCGATCGAGTCTGGCATAAATCTTTAATTTCCAAACTGCCCTCCTACGGTTTCTATCCTTCTATCTGTGCCTTCATCTATAGCTTCCTTTCTGGTTGTTCTATAGCCGCTGTTGTAGACGGCCATCTTTCTTCTCCTAGATCTATCAACAGTGGTGTTCCTCAGGGCTCTGTCCTACCACCAACTCTCTTCCTTTTATTCATCAATGACCTTCTAAGCTGTACATCTAACCCTATCCACTAGTACGCTGATGACTCCACCCTTCATCTTTCCATTCGGTTTCTGCAACGCCCATCTCAGCAGTTACTTCAACAAACAAAGGATGAGGCTATGGCACACCTAATGTCTGACTTGGCTCGTATCTCTGACTGGGGTAAAAATAATCTGGTTGTTTTTAATGCATCAAAGACTCAGTTTTTACACCTATCAACCCAACAAAAATCTTCGACAGGTATACCCACTAATGTTTAATAATATTCAGCTTTATCCTGCATCATCCTTGAACATGCTTGGGGTTTCATTTACTCGGGACTTATCTTGGAAAGATCATATTGTATCTCTTGTAAAATCTGCTTCCAAGAGATTGGGTGTGCTAAGCCAACTCCGTTCCTTCTTTACCCCTGCACAATTGTTGACTCTATACAGGGGATTTATCCTCCCCTGTGTGGAGTACAACTCTCATGTGTGGGGAGGCTCCCCACATACAGCTCTTCTCAATAGGGTGGAATCAAAGGCTTTCGCCTCATTAACTCTCCTCCTCTTACTGACTCCCTTCAACCTCTGTCCCTTTGCCGCACTGTTGCATCTTTATCTCTTTTCTATCGCTACTTTAATGGTCACTGCTCCTCTGAACTGTCTGCATGCATTCCTCCGCCTCTACGACGGGCGCGTAGCACCTGTCTAGCAGCAAACTCTCATCCCTTTTCTGTCCAACTCTCTAATGCAAGAGTTAACCGTTACTCCCAGTCCTTCATTTGTGCAACAGGTCAACTCTGGAACAGTCTCCCTCTGTCTGTGTTTCCTGCTTCCTATGATCTCCAGTCTTTCAAATGCAGTGTGTCCAGGCATCTCGAAATGATCGGATCTTGAATTTAGCTCTCTCTTGTATTTTGTTTTTCTCTTGGAAGGAACAATATCCGGGCTCGCGGCCTTTGGTTCCTTCTTCTTCGCAAAAAAAATAAAAAAATAAAAATATAAATCGCTTAAGAAAAGGTGTTAGGGAGCTTTCTTAACTGATGAGAATTTCGGCCATAGAGCCATGCTTTGTATCCCTCGCACAACATAGACGTGAAAATTAAGTTTGAGATATAAACTGACAAATCTAGGTAGCTTTTAACAGTGAAAGAATTTATCGATCTTAACTTGGCACGAAAAATCTGAAAACACGGGCGACTGCTACTGAAGAATGACGAATTATTTTTTTCCCCCTGGTTCGTCATTTGATAGGAGCATGTGGAGTGACGTGGAGAGATTGACTGACAAATGAGGATGTGAAGGAGCGTTGTAGTGTGGATGTGACAGAAAGCGTCAGGAGAAATACACTGATGTGGTTTGGCCAGGTGGAGAGGATGGGGAACGAGAGACTAACTAGGAGTGTATGTGAGTGAGGCAGAGGGGGGGAGAAGGTGGGGCAGACCCAGGATAAGGAGGGATGGAGTGACGTATATGAGAGAGGAGGTGTGAGTTGAGAGCAGGGTAGAGTACTGGAAGGAGACAGGATGACATGGAGGCGGTTTGTTTGCAGCCACCCCTTACGGGATTAAGGCGTCTGGTTATAAGTAGACAGAGAGATAGTTTTAAAAATTAACATGAATGTCATATATCATTTACTCGTGATATTTTCCCGTCAGCATTGTTATGATTTCCATATTTAATTGATCACAGACGAACTTTTGGGGGGACGTTAGAGGCTAGACTGATCACTTTGGCAATCACTGTACTTTTCCTGAACAATAATTTTTTGATCAACTGTACACTCACTGATACAATTTTGATCAACTGTACATTTACGAATACCAACCTCCAGCAACTCCGAAGCCTCCTCCATGTGGGGTGAGGCTTCCTTGAGCTGCTCTGTCAGGTTGCTGGCGGAAGGTGATGATGATGATGATGATGATGACAGGGAGGCAAGGTGCTGGTCAATCATCCCTTGTACCCATGGCAGCTGCAGGGCCTTCTTCAGTTCCTGTGTGTTGGAAATAAATAGCATCATTATCATTATTATTATCATTATTATTTTCATCATTATCACTGTTATTATTTTCATCAGCATCACTAACATCATCATCATTAATATTATTATCATAGCTATCATTATCAGTTCCTGTGGATTGGAAATAATTATAATCCTCATCATCATCACCATCATCATCATCATTTTCCCACTGAAAGATGGGATGAGGTAGGGTCCAGAACACAATGAAAGAGAACATAGATGATAGTGGGTGGTAAAAGGGTGGTTAAAAAGGTATATATGAGCAAGTATAGAGGAGGGGGGAGGAGTGGTAGGCCAAGAAGAAAGTGTCGATAGATAGACAGATATATAGCTAGATAGATGGATAGGTAGAGCAATGGGTAGTGAGTCAAGAGGAAGGTGTGTACAGATAGACAGATGCAGAGACAGATGGATAGATGGATTGTAAGTGCATGAGAACGAGAGGTATGGAAGAGAAGGTGTGTATATAGATAGACAAACAGGCAGATAGATAGACAGATAGATAGATAGATAGGCAGATGGTAAATGAGTGTGTGAAAACGGGAGGCATGGAAACTAATGAGGGAGGGAACTGGCAAGAAATTTAGTTAGTTGAAAACATTATGAAGAGAGAAGAACATGACAAGGGAATGAGTTTTTGCTTTTTTCTTTTTAAATTGATGCTCGACTTACTGACTATATCTGACAGGCAATGTGAACCGCAACTATAAAGTACAAGTAAAAAGAATAATGTGAGGGATGGTCATGCATCAGGCCAAGTCGGGATTCCAGGGGCTTTGCATGGTGAGTGAGTGTATGAATTTGTGGCCTCTTCACTAGGGTATATTGTTAATGAATTCCTCTCTCTCTCTCTCTCTCTCTCTCTCTCAGTACCTGCATCTGTGAGTGGTTCTGTGATGGTGTTCCGACCCACTCTGAGGCGGCGATTAGGTGTCTCAGGTTGTTACGTAGCCGCCCTACCACCTCGAAGGTCTTGTTGGCCTAAAATAATAATAATAATAATAATAAAAATAACGATAATTATAAAAATAATAATAATCATAAAAGTAATAACAACAACAACAACAATAATAATAATAATAATAATAATAATAATAATAATAATCTATCTATCTATATACCTAGGCTGCTTCCCCCAAGGAAAGGGAGGTAGCCGAGACAGGACGACACACTCTCCATTTACTCATCCATTTAAACACATTCATTCACATCTTAGCCCCAAAGGGGAGAACGGACAGATCCTCACCGCACCACACCGCACAAGGGTCAACTGCGCAATGCAATCAGTGACATCCGCAGCAGGGCCCGACAGCAGAGCTGGTTTACCCCTGCCACATCATAACATACCCATCCCCTTACCCGCACCTGACCTGACTAGCTGATCAGACCAAATGCGGGAGAATATCCCCTCAGGGCTGCGTCATCACTTATTTATTCACAATTTCTCTCCATTTATTTCTGTCACGCACAGCCACTCTTCCTTGCTCGACAGACATCCCTCTCGCATCCAGCGCTCTCTTCACACTATCCATCCATCCTATTCGTGGTCTTCCTCTCAGCCTTACACCTCTCACATCAGATCTAGTTATCTTTTTCACCAATCGCTCATTATCCATTCTCTCCATATGCCCAAACCATCGCAACACCCTCTGCTCAACTCTACCAGCCATCTCCTGAACAACTCCAGTTCTCTTTCGCACTTCATCATTTCGCACCCGATCCATACGCGTCACTCCACACATACTCCTCAGACACCTCATCTCCATTACATTCAAACTTTTCCTCTCTGCTACACCCATATTCCTTGTTTCAGCCCCATATAATGCAGTCGGTACCACAACACCCTCATACAGCCTTCTCTTTACATCCATTCTAAGCGAACGACATTTAAACACTTTTTTCATTCCTCCCAGCACCTTTCCTACTTCATTTATTCTAAACTTCACTTCTGCATCTATTCTTCCATCCACAGCAACATGTGACCCTAGATATTTAAAACAATCTAATAATAATAATAATAATAATAATAATATTAATAAATGTCCTGCGTTACTATACACCCTTCATTTTAACTTGGTAGAGAGCTTTGTCCTTTGGTAGCTTATTCCCTGTTGCGCAGTCATGGTGTAAGACAATATCGTGGCTCAGCATCCTTTTTTACAGCACTTCTTCGTGACTAGCAGCATCTCACCCCTTCTCCTAGCTCAGTGGCAGAGTTAGAAACCACTTCTTCGTGACTAGCTTCATACAGTATTCTAGCATTAATCTTTGGTTATATCACACTGACAGACTAAGACTACTATAGCTCTACATGCTTTTCACAGCACTTCTTCGTGACTAGCTTTATATTCTAGTGTTAATATTATTACAGTTCAATGGCAGAATACAATACCACGGCTCTTTACCTTTACTAAAACACTTCATCGTAACAAGCACTATATTGTAGCATTAATCTATTGTTTCAACTCAACTGCATGATGAAATGGTAAATGTTAACTTTCACACCATACAGTCACAGGGTATTTTGGGGGTGTCTTATAGTTACATATTACCTATACAAACAGCTAAACTTCTCTGACACTGTCGTTGAAAAAATCACTAACAATGGAGATACTGCAAGCACACATAACACACAGGAGCAGTTGTCAATTTGCTACGCTGCACTTCACAGCATCTGAGAGGTCGGCACCTAAAGTAAGGTTGGAAATGCCTTTGGTTAAGACTGAATTCCACAGGTCATAGTCGGGTAAAGTGGGGTTAGAGTAGGTCAGTGCCTAAAATGGTACATATTCCGCTCTTTTCTGTATACTTCCACCACTGAAAGATACGAGTTGGGGATGGATAGTAACTTAAAAAAAAAAAATAAAGCATTTTTTTTCATGGAAATGAAGGCAAAAATAACACGAATCACATAAAAAAAGGAGAAAAACATACACTGCGAAGTCGAGTATGAGCTGAAACTCAACATTTACCAATCACACAATACGGTAATATGACTTAAAGATTTCAAAGGGCATGCTGAATTATGGGTATGCTGTGGTTTACCCCTAGAAACCATCAGAGTAATTTTGAATTCAGTTTTTTTTTTGTCAGACTTTCAAAATTTATGTCGCAGTCCTCTTTGAAACAGTTCAAGATGTATATCGTAGTTTACAGATAAAATTAAACGATTTTTGAAAAGTTAGATATTCCTTTACCTAAAGACTGAAGGGTTAAAAACATTAAGTCACACTCATTTCTGACTTTGAAACAACTTTATAATGAATCACTAGCAACGGTAAATAAAGAAATGGAGCTAATTCATCAAGAACATAGCAATGAAACCATTTTAATTCTCAAAGACCTAACAGCAGCTTAATTTCTTGAATCCAGGGACATTTTTTTTTCCTGCTGCCTCCAAACAACTCTACTCAACTTTGTGGTGAATTTTCAGACGAGTGGGATTAGAAATTGCTTTGATTAATCTATTGCCTCCTAGATGTCTGTTCTAAGTTGAATAATACTCCTTGGTGATGTAGAATAAATGAAGAGACACATCCTCAGATTGAAGTGGTTCATTACATACTATACTAAAAAAGCTGCTGTACCTCTATATGTGTGTGTGTGTGTGTGTAAACCTGCAAGGCATCCTGTTGGTGGAGCATGGCAGGTGGATGGGTAGACGGATAGGGTGGGTGGCCTTCGTGGATGGATGTGTGGCTTCCTATTGGACAAGGCAGGAGACGGGCTTAGGGTGCTAGTTACCTGAGTAAACCCTAAATACAATACCTGTTTGATGATGGCCCGTGTGGCAGGGTTGTCTGGGGTGTAAAATATCTTGCCAGTGAGGAGAGGCTTGATGTAGTGCACCAGTACCTCCCCACCAGGCAGTCCCCGCACACTCTTGTACAGATCACCACACACACTCCCATCGCTTTCTGCAAACACCAAGGGAACAATCACACTTACGCTCTAATGATCTGTAGTTTATTTCTGCTCTACACAGACAATTTATTAACCCTAAGAGACACTCGGCACGTTGAAGGGTTTATTAAGGGACTGCCATAACCCAACCAGTTTCAAAAATGCCACTTAAATTGAATGAAATTATTAGATAGCAAAAGGTTGTTACCAAGATGTCTGATTGTAGTTTATTCCTGTTGGTACTGGTTGTTCCGATTTATTTAATGTGTTCCAGCTACAAACGACGAGATCATTAAGCTCCCGCACATCTCTCGTACAGATCAACACACACACACACACACACACACACACACACACACACACACACACACACACCACTCCCTACAGCACCATAATTAAAATCATTACCATATGTGAACTCTTTGAAACATTCGTAACCATATCACCCTCCTAGCACATTCAATATTTCATCAGCCATGGATACCCTGATCTTCGGTAGGAAAAGTGACGTAGACTCGTGATGCTGAGATTTATTACTCTTTACTGCAGCATCATAGGAGGTAAAAAACATAATACAATGACCTCTTTTTGTAGGTTATTCTTGTTGGTAATGGATGTTCTTTAAAGTATATTCATAGTTTTATTAGTCTTAAGGAGCCCTCGTAGTTGCATACGTATCACCTCATATACTGCCATCATCTACACCACACCACCACAGAGGATATATATATATATATATATATATATATATATATATATATATATATATATATATATATATATATATATATATATATATATATTCTTTCTCCTTGCTGATGTGCTCCTTCATTTATAAAGGTTCCAACATACTGTACTTGCATGCATAGACCACGACCACCTAATGATGGCTTTCCATGCTGCTCAGTCTCTAGCAGTTTCTCTTCACTCTATCATCTCGTCCCAAGTCATTTTTGGTCTGCCTCTCACAACTCTACCCTTGGTCTCTCACCCTTCACATCTATTTGCCATCCTCCTGGCTGATATGTCAAGATATTAGACCCTTTTTACTCACACATGGCCTAAGATTGCCATCCCTCCATCTTGAATGTCGAATTGCAACAACAGACCAGCACTGTCATATGATGTTGGTCACGAAGAAGTACGATGAGAAGGATGTAGAGCTGTAGCAATATATTCTTTCACCCACTGAACTACATGAAATAAAATGCAAAAGGAAAAAAATCTAGGCCAAGTTATGGTAAAAGATGTACAGTCAATTCTGGGCAACCCTCCCATACTCTCGTTCAAATCACCACACATATCGTACACCCAACGTTCCTGTTCTGCACCATAGGTAAAAACAATAATGCCATTACCATGAAGCGTTTTTGTAATTTTTTCCACTACTGGACCCATAGTGTCCAGTAATGCATATATCATTAAAGTCACCCCGCCTTTGAGTGTACTATAAAAATCTCCATACATACTCATCAGGGTTATGCTCAAATAAGATCCCTCAAACTTTTCCTTACAGCTCGCCACACATTCTACCACTGCCTCCTGCGACATCTCAACTCGTTAACCCTTTTAGTCCCATGTCGTGTTATTTTTTTTTTTATTTCTCCTGCATCCATACAACTCTATGCAGCTTAAGAGATCATTCTACTGTGCTAGTATAAGAACAAGTAAAGGCTCTTTTTAACCCACTAAGTTCAAAAAGTCCCTCTCAAGTTGCATAAAACTGTCCAGACCCAGTGATTATAGATTAAAAACAAGAAGGATCGCCAACAGAGTACAACACCCACACCCAACAAATGGCTTAAGTACCTAACATTTGGATCTGACCCGTGACCATGGCTTTATACCAACTATTCTCAAATTCACATTACTTCATCGTGGACTAACCCTCAGCCCTTCCTCCAAGTTTGGTCTAAATCGGATCAAAGGTGTTCAAGCCAATCCTGTTCTGTAACCTTGGATCTTTAGTTTTTAGTTCTCAAAATCGATTATCGTCATCCTTGACTGACCTTCAACCTTTCCACATACTCTGATCCAAATCGAATAGAAACTTTGAAATATTGGGTCGATCTTTTGGCCTTGGCATAACACCTTCACCTTTGACTGCTTGTTCTGATAATGAATCACTCCATCCTTGCCTTACCCTCAACCCTTCCACCAACATCATCGATATCGGATAAAAATTGCTTACGTTGACCTCTCCGTGCGACCGTGACCTTTAATATATTGTTCCAATAAAATAAAATGAAATAAAAGGTCAGTCAGGAGACGCACTCATCCCTCCCATCCTATTGGTGTAAAGTAGAATAAATGTCTCAATTATTATGCTCTCACCACCTCCCCCAGCCCCCTACACACACACACACACACACACACACACACACACACACACACACACACACACATCTACGCACCATTCTTCTTCTTGGTGTTTGAGTTGGATCGCTGGGCAGACGACAACACCCCGAGACTATCAGGTACCGTCATCAAAGGCTTGCCACAAAGAACACGCCCTAAGTCGTTCAGGAACTGTGGTGCTGATGAGAGAGAGGGAGAGAGAGAGAGAGAGAAAAGGGTGTTAGTATCATCGTCATTGCTGTGTTTATCATTATCATCGTCGTCGTCATCATCTTTACCATCATCACCATCATCAAGTATCATATTTTACTCAGAACTCCCTCATTTCTCAAAGTTAAGCCATCTTCTTCCTGTACATAAACACAGCACACATGTTAACTCACAGGAAATGTCCATAAGGGCCTGGGAAGAGTTGAGCCTGAGCTGCTGTGACTTTTGGCTGTGAGGGAGGATGCTGTGGAAGGTACGTAGGGACCGCAGCTTCTCCGCCAGCATGGGTAGCCTTCGTGTGGCGTTGTTCAGGTTCGTCACAGCCTCACGAACGTCATCCAGAGTAAGGTTGTTCCATTTCAGGGTCGAGTTTAGGCCATACCTCGTTAGCTGTGGGGGTGACAAGTCTATTAATCTGTTGTTTTATCTATCTGTCTGCCTATCTGTCTTTTCTATCCATCAATCCTCGTTACAAGTCGCGAACGTCATCCAGTGTAAGACTGTTCCATTTTAGGGTTGAATTTAGGCCATACTTCGTTAGCTGTTAGGTAAAGTGTCTATTAATCTGTTGTTTTATCTGTCTGTCTGTCTATCTATCTATTTATTTATCTATCTACTTATCTATCTGTCTATCTATCTACCCCCATACTTAGTTAGCTGTGTGGATAGGGAATATGTTAATCTGTCGTTCTGTGTGTCTGTCTTACCTGACTATGCACCTATTTACCTTTCTATCTGCTTTTATATCCATTTAAATCGGTCTACCTGTCTATCTATCTGCCTGCCTGTCTGTATGGATTGACAGATAGATAGATACAGTACATAGATATGTAGACAGACAGATGGGTAGATAGACAGATAGATGGTTGGGTAGATGGATGGATAAATGAATAGACAGATATATAAATAGACAGACAGATAGACAGATGGGTGGATAGATGGATAGATAGATAAACAGACAGACAGACAGACAAATAGATAACAATACTTCGCTGTACCTATCCATCTATTAATCTATCCTTACGTCACATTGCCTCAACTCGTCAAAGTCTTACAACTTTCTCTTAGGTCATTTATTTTCATGTTAGGGACAAATTTTATCTTATCTTTTCTCTGTTACCCTTTATTTCACTCTGTGTGGATGTGGATGTGATAGAATGCATTAGGAGAAATACACTGAGGTGGTTTGGCCATGTGGAGAGGATGGAGGATGAGAGACTAACGAGGAGAGAGTATATGAGTGAAAAGGAGGGGAGAAGAGGGAGGGGGAGGTCAAGGATGCGATGGAGGGATGGAGTGCAGAAGTATATGAGAGAGGGGTGGTGTGAGCTGGGAGCAGGGCAGCGAAATGGCGGGGGACACGGAAGCGATTTGTTTGTGGCCATCCCTTACGGGATGAAGGCGTCTGGCGATAGATAGATACAGATTTTTTTTATTACGAAAAAACAAAAATAAACAAAAATAACAACGACTAGAATCTTGCCCAAAAGAAGTGTTTCTTCCAAGGAGAAATTAAACAAATGAAAGCCATTGTCAAGACCTGTTCATTTGGCATGGACAGATGGTATTCAAAAGACTGAAATTTATCGACGGAGCAAAATACAGACTGAGAACTAGAAAGCACTCAGAGTGCATACCTCCGCCAATGCCATTGCCATTAAAAAGGATCCGGATCCGGATCCGTGGTGATGTGTGGAATGCAGAGGATCCGAATCGTCCCCCAAAATTAATCTATTCTTTCTTGGCCCATGGCCCACTCTTCCACAAAATTTCATTGAGATTCATTGAGACCTTTTGGACAAACAAACAGACATAGATGAATACATAACCTCCTCCAACTTCGTTGGCGGAAGTACAGATAGTTCCAAAGTTGAACCCCACACCCATCCTCCCCCCCTCACCCTCCTCGTGGTCCAGTGGTGTAAGAATGGCAGCAGGTTCGATCCCAGGCTACAGCAGCGAACATTTTAATGATCTGGATTTGGTTAAAGTAGATTTTACTGATGTTACACAGGACCCACTGGTATGGCATAAAACACCCCCGCTGATACCACCACACCAGGTATAAGTAAGGCAGTCCTGGTATGCGTACAGTTTGCACGGTGGGTTGTTGTTGTTGTTGTTACTTAACCCCGGTCTGTTTGACACAGCAGAGCCATCAACCACAGGTAAGCAACTGGTTCTGTGGGTCCGTCCTACAGGTACAGTACATCCACTGTGTAGGGATCCGGCGGCCCCTTGTGGTTGACAGCGCCTCACCAGTGTCACACCAGGGTCCTTCCCACGGCGAGGTGCGGGGAAATATGAGGAAGTTTGGCTCCCAGGTGGATGGATGGATGGATGGATGGTCAAGTGGGTGAATGGATGGAGGAAGGGAGGTAGGAACAGACGGATGGATAGATGGATGGGGAGTGTGTGGATGGATGGATAGGCAGACGACGGGTGTATGAATGGATGGATGGATAGATAAACAGATAGATGGACGATAGACAAGCCCAACACTCACGATAGATATAACAGGCGATAGATCCAGATGGTGTAAGAGGGTTGAAGCGAGATCCTGTGAGTTGTTGCCGGAGCACAGTGCGTTGGTAATGGCGGTGGGTGTGGCGTTGGTGGCTGGGGGGAAGGCGACCAAACGGCGACGGGACCAGCCCTCCTTACACACCAGCTCCTCAAGGGTCGTGTCCTCCAGTGAGAGAAGCTGAAGGATGAGTTAAAGAATTATTATCACCATCATTATCGTCATCATCATCATCATTAGCATCACCATCATCATCATTATCGTCATCAGCAGTATTGTCACCATCACAATCATCATCATCATCATAATCATCATCATTAGCATCATCATTAGCATCATCAGTATCTTCATCAGCGTTATTATCACCACCACAATCATCATCATCATCATCATCACCATCACCATCATCGTTACTACCATCCACCACCAGCACCATCACCATCACCATCACCACCACCATCACCACCACCACCACCATCACCACCACCATCACCATCACCACCACCCCTCACTCCAGCCCCCTCCCCCCCACATTCCATCTCTCACTCCACTCTCCTCCCTACACTCCACTTCTCACTCCACTCCCCCCCCCCCACACTTCACCTCTCACTCCATTCTCACTTCATTCTCCTTCTTAACACTCAATACAACTCCATCACTCAATCCACCTCCCACTCCAACCTCCTCCTTCAACTCCACCTCCCACTCCAACCTCCTCCTCCAACTCCACCTCCCACTCCAACCTCCTCCTCCAACTCCACCTCCCACTCCACTTCCTCCACTTCTACTCACGGCCATCATGTTCAGCTCAGCCTCAGCCAGCGCCTCCACCACGGCCGTTTCGAGGCCCAGGTCGTCCTCGAGGTATTGCCTGACTTCACCCCAGTCGTCCACCAAGCTACGCAGCGGCACTGGAGGGGGAGGAGAAGGAGAGGAAGAACGAGAAGGGGAGATTAAATTTTTATCAATCAATCTATCTATCTTTCTATCTATTTATGGCCAGACGGGTAGAATAATTTTAGATCTTGATTATTCGTGTAGATTTAAGAAAAGTCATCATCATCATCATCATCATCATCATCATCATCGTTGTCATCATCATCATCATCATCACCACCTCACGTATCACCGTAACACACAAACTAGTAAACTCAAGTGTGGCAGCATCAAAATAAATCACTCAGGTAAAAGTGTTAGGGAGCTTCAAGGGAATAAGTATCACCGTAACACCGTAACACACCGTAACACGCCGTAGCACACCGTAACACAAGTACTAGTAAAGTCAAGTGTGGCAGCATGTTAATAAATCACTCAGGTAAAGGTGTTAGGGAGCTTCCAGGGACTAAATATCACCGTAACACCGTAGCACCGTAACACACGTACTGGTAAAGTCGAGCGTATAGCAGCGTTAACAGCATCAAGATAAATCATTCAGGTAAAGGTGTTAGGGAGCTTCCAGGGACTAAATATCACCGTAGCACCGTAACACACGTACTGGTAAAGTCGAGCGTATAGCAGCGTTAACAGCATCAAGATAAATCATTCAGGTAAGGGTGTTAGGGAGCTTCCAGGGACTAAATATCACCGTAACACCGTAACACCGTAACACACGTACTGGTAAAGTCGAGCGTGGCAGCGTTAACAGCATCTTGTAAGGCGTTGATCCCGTCCACAACTCCTTCCAGGTCCTCAGCAAGTTCTGACCCTGAGACCAAACCTACTTCCTCCTTCAACAGCCCTGAGAAGCTGAGGAAGAAGAGAGAGAGAGGGTTGAGAAAGTCTACGTCTATCTGTTTATCTATCTTTCTGGCTATCTATCAGGCTGTCTGTCTATCTATCCATCTATCAGCATTTCAATCTGCCTACCTACCTATCTATATTCCTGTCCATTTATACAACTATATACCTGTCAATCTATCTATCTATCTTTCTGTCTATTTGTCGATAAATCTATCTATCAGTATTTATACTTACCTACATAAAGTCTATATCTATCTGTCTATCTATCTTTTTGTCTATCTGTCTCTGTCTATTTGTTGATACATCCATCTATTAGTAATTATACCTACCTATCTATTTATCTATCTACCTATATTACTATCTATCTATCTATCTGTCTCTCTCTCTATGTATTTATCTATCTATCTGTCTGTCTATACACCTATCTATCTATCTGTTAATCTATCCATCTCTCTCTCTCTCTCAGACAATACTCCGGTTCTAAATCCTTTCCATAGCTCTTCTTCGTGACTAGCATCATAATCTAGTGTCAATCTCTTGCTACAACTTAGCATTCAAGATGGAGAGATGGCAATTTTAGGCCTATAGGCTTTTCACCCTAACTTGGCCCAAATTTTCGTCCTTTTATAACTTATTTCACGTAGCTCACGGGCAGAAGACAATGCTACGGCTCTACATCTTTTCCATGGCACTTCTTCGTGATTAGCACCATATTCTAGTGTTAATCTATTGTTACAGCTCTAGGAAGATAAATATTTACGGCTCTACATCCTTTCCATGGCACTTCTTCGTGATTAGCACCATATTCTAGTGTTAATCTATTGTTACAGCCCTAGGAAGATAAATATTTACGGCTCTGCATCCTTTCCATGGCACTTCTTCGTGATTAGCACCATATTCTAACGCTAATCTATTGTTACAACTCAGAATCATGATGGAGAGACGGCGATTTTAGGCCTACACTCTGTCCACTTTAAGGGGGCGTAAAATTGCCATCTCTCCGTCTTGAATGCCGGGCTGTGACAATACACAAACACTAAAAGAGGGTGCTAGTCACGAAGAAGTGCCACAGAAAGGATGCAGAGCCGTAGTATTGACTTATTTTGCCGCTGGGATATGAGTGAGTTGCAAAAAGGCGAAAAATCTGAGCCAAGTTAAGGTGAAAACAGTACAGCATCATAATCTATCGTTCATCTTGACTATAATATTAAAGATGGAGAGGAAGGGAGTGATCAGAGGAAGGGAGTGATTAGAGAGGAAGGGAGTGATTATAGGAAGGGAGTGATTAGAGAGGAAGGGAGTGAATAGGGGAAGGAAGTGAATTGGGAGGAAGGGAGTGAATAGGGGAAGGGAGTGAACTGGGAGGAAGGGAGTGAATAGAGGAAGGGAGTGAATACGGAGGAAGGAAGTGAATAGAGAAAGCGAAGGAATGAGTTAAGGGAGTGAACAGAGGGAGTGAAGGAAGTGAACAGAAGTGAACAGGAGGAGTGAAGGAAGTGAAGGGAGTGCTCAGGTGTGAACGGAAGGAGTGAAGGAGGGGAACAGGAGTGAACAGAAGGAGTGAAGGGAGTGAGCAGGAGTGAACAGGAGGAGTGAAGAAAGTGAACAAAAGAGAACAGAAGATATGAGAGAAGTGAACAGGAGGGAACAGAGGGAGTGAAGAAAGGAGTGAAGGAAGTGAAACGGAGTGAACAGGAGTGAAGGAAGTGAACAGAAGCAATGGGGTCTCTAACCTCTTGGACAGTTCCCGCCATAGTTTCATCTGCATCAGCTTCAGTGACCCCGAGAGGAAGGTCACCGGGTCAACCTCGCCGGCCACGATCTGTTGAGAGGTCAGGTCAGGTCAGTTTAGGTCAGGTCAGGCCAGAATGTTATAATGACTGAGGTCAGATTGAAGAGGTTAAGGGGAGAAAATAAAGCCGAAACTGTGACTATCTAGCTGTCTATCTATCTATCCATCTACCTATCTATCTGTCTGTCTCTCTGTCAGTCTATCTGTTTATCTATCTATCTCTCTATCTATCTATTGCCAGACGCCTTAATCCCATAAGGGGTGGCCACAAACAAATCCCTTCCATGTCGCCCTGTCCCCTACCATTTCATCAGCCCTCTCCCCACCTTATACCCCTCTCTCTCATATACCTCCACTCCATCCCTCCATCTCATCCTCGGTCTCCCCTTCCCTCTCCTCCCTCCACCTCATGCACATTCTCCTCGTTAGTCTCTCACTCTCCATCCACTTCACATGGCCAAAGCACCTCAATACATAACGCTTTCTATCACACCCACATCCACACCACAGCGCTCCTTCATTTCCTCGTTTGTCAGGACATCCAAAGTAGTATTAATAGTTTCCATGATAACACGGTTTGGTGATCAATTATGCGGCAAAATATGAGAGAAGTGACTTAATTAACACACATTACTCCTACATAAGCTTTCCATTGATGTGCACAGGGCAGGGGTAGCCTTCAAAATTCCCTCGACAGCCCAGTTTTGGTGCTCGGTTTGCTTTTTTTTTAATTTTTTTTGTCTTTCTTATTAGTACGGGGCGAATTTTGAGAACAGACGTTTAGGTACCACTTATTTCTATTCCATAAACGTTCCAACAATGCAAGAACGCCCTCTGTAGCCTTAACAATATCGAGATAGAAATTTTGGTGTGATGCCCTACTGCCTGCCACACAGAAGGTATCCCCACCACCACCACCCAACCCCACCACCACCACCACCACCACCCTGTTACTACTGTCAGTTTGTGTCCATCACCCTTTTCAATCCTGTAACGTGTTTTCTTTGTCTGTTTTTTTATTCTTGCTATCTCCAGACGATTTTAAACTCAAGGGAGATTTTTCGAACGGGAAAGGATAGACACGAAATGACTGGATCTTGAATTTGGCTCTCGTTATCTTTTTTTTTTTTTTTTTTTTGAAGGGAGCAATTTGCTGGCCCTTGGCCTTTGGTTCCTTCTTCCTTGCATAAAAAAAAAGGATATACTCGTAGCCTAGGCAAAGCTCGTCACTACCACAGAGCTTCCAAAAGTTGAATAAGAACAAAAGAATAAGAAGCAAAGAGCAAAAAAGTGCGCCACACAGATTGATGGGGTTGTTGTTGTTGTTGTTTTTGTTATTGGTGGTGGTGACACTGTTGCTCTTGTTAATGTTGTTGTTGTCGTTGTTGTTGTTGTTCTTCTTCTTCCACCTCTTCTTCTTCCCGGCTCATCTGAACGTAAACCAGGTGGAGTGCAGGCTAAAGTTCCCCTCTGCACCCCTAGCATCTTCATTCAGGAGATGGGGAGAGAGCTGAGGGACATACGTATAGCCAGGCAATGGAGCCACCCGGTGATATTAATGCCACCACGTGTAGGCGTCCCTCTACAGCACCAGTAAAGGGATTTAATGGTAAAAACACATACTAACCTTGTCCAGATCCATCACAGCCCCCATGTCACCGAGTTGTGAGAGGCTGGCCACGGCTGCGTTCATGTGGACCAGCACAGGATCCAACCAGTTTGATGACACCAACGCACGCACACGCAGCGCCTCGATCTGTACGCACACAGGTATGGTGAGATTTGACACAGACACAGACACAGACACACACACACACACACACACACACACACACACACACACACACACACAAACACACAAAAGCAAGTTGTTTGTAGGGTAGTCGGTGAAACGGGCCATTCATAGATGCACTCATTCAAGCCCTTAAAATCTTTGACTTCATCATACTGGCATCATCAGCCACAAAAAATTACCCACCATCACCACCACCATTATCCTCCTCCTCCTCCTTCTCCTCCTCCTCCTCCTCCTCCTCATCATCATCATCATCATCATCATCCCAACCCCTTTTCCCACACAGAGATGGAGTGATATAGGATCTAGAAACGAGAAAAAGACAAAAGTTTGATAGTGAGACAAGCCATCAACAGCAATGTCTAATAAAATGAACCACACAACCATTCACACACTGACACTTACAGACGTAAAGCAAAACATATACAAAAAACTGAATTAGCTCTGTAAGAAACTATATTATTTTTCAGTATTTTTCCTTTCCTATACCAAATGTGAAACAAGGACTAGGTAATAAACAGATTGAAATTTAAGGTTAGTGAAGTTTCAGTCTATCCCTTCACATGCCAAACACAAATACCTGAATAAGAAAGGGATATACCTCAGTGATAATGTACAGTTAGCCACACACGAACATGGGGCAGTGCCTGTGAGACCTGGAGATCTTGCTACAATTTCCGACGTTCATGCATCACGGTTACTTAGTCATTTCACCTAATATTGAACACCTCCTTTGATTCATGTCAGTGCACCAACAAATACGTGGTTATGTCAAGATTGTCATGTGTATCAAATGCTAGACCTCTGTTACACATTGATGCTGTCCCAGGTTCATATGCTGCCACACGTCTATTTCAGCCTCAACCGGACAAAGATGGACTTACTTCCGTGATCAGGTAGGTGAAGTTAATATTTTGTAGAACTTTCTCAGCGAAGGCATCGGGACCAACTTCCTGAATAGCCTGATAAAGGGCATCCAGAGGGTCAGGTGTGGATGTGCTTCTCCTCTCTCGGACGTCTCTCTTCGCCCTCTCCTCTCCCACCTCTTCTACATGGCTCTTCTCTCTTCCTCCATCCTCCTCCTCGTCTTCCACATTCCTCTTCTCTCTACTTCCATCGTCCTCTTTGTCATCCAGACTTCTCTTCTCTCTACCTCCATCCTCCTCTTCGTTTTCCACACTCCTCTTGTCCCTCTTTCCCTCCTCCTCGTCCAGCACCTTCACCCATCTCCTCATTTCCTCCTTAGATGACATAAGGGTAGCCAGTTCTTGTGCTTCGGATCCATAAACCTGAAATGATATGGTGCAAGTAACTTAAACATCTGTGAAACATTACTGGTTGGTACTCATATAACCAACTATACCCTTGTTACTCTAAGCTGGTCTAAAACTGTCCTCTTTCCAGCTTCACTGCTCAGGTGTAACAATGGATTAGCAATAGAATGCGATGCTACTCACAAAATAGCGCCACGGAAATGATGAAAAGCTGCTGCATTGCCCTTTTCTACCGTATGTAAAATTAGCCACGAAAGGACGAAAACCTGGACTAAGTTACGGTAAGAGGAGAATAATGAACACCGCTCCACCCAGGCACTGCCAGAGACCTTTTGTTGAGGTGATGATGAAGGACTCCCTGTATTGCAAAAGTGTGGTGCTTAAGGTGAATGTGTTGTGGTATGTGGGATGCATTACAGCGAGGGAACAGTGGATTGCTTGTGGGATGTATTTAGCGTTGGTGCTGATGCAGGGAAGGGTGATGCCACAGAGTTTAGTCTGGATTGGTGCATTTATGTTTCTCTGGACAGGGCAATATTTTAGGGATGAATCTCTGGTGGCAGTTCATGAAGGATGCTGTTTGGCTGGAGGTTTCATGTGGCTGTGGTGGCCGTGTATCTGTGTGGGTGTTAATGAAGTGTGGCGTCGGGCAGAGGAGGAGGAGAGATGTTATTGAGGGATTATGTGTAATGCAAGGATCTGTGTGTGTGTGTGTGTGTGTGTGTGTGTGTGTGTGTGTGTGTGTGTGTGTGTGTGTGTGTGTGTGTGTGTGTGTGTGTGTGTGTGTGTGTGTGTGTGTGTGTGTGTGTATCAACCACATCCAGGTGTGTGCAAGGAACAATTGTGCGTTAAAATCACCAATGCCCGGGGGAGTCCAGTGAACGGAAAAGTGTTGACATGAACAGAGGGTACCAGTTCCCTTCACTCACCCTATTAACATCAACCAGAAGGCGCTGCAGAGCCAGGACAACCTCTAGGGTGAAGCTGCTGGTGTAGTCATGGGTGAGGATGTCCGTCAAGGGTACCATGACAGCGATGCGGGAGCCGAGGGTGCGTAGGGCTGCTGTGGCTCCTGGTAAATCGCTGACTACAGATGTTACGGCCTGGGTCACATTCTTTCTCTGACCTCCACCCTCACCTAACACCTGACCCAGTGCTGTTAGTAGGCTGCAGGGAAAATTGTTATTAGTATTACTGTTGCTGTTATTATTATTATTATTATTACTATTATCATCATCATCCGGCCCTCCCTTCCCACCCTAGGGCGGGGTGAGGAGTAGCAACATCCAGACTATTATTATTATTATTATTATTATTATGATTATTATTATTATCATTATTATTAATACTACTGCTGCTACTACTACTGCTACAGCTACTGCTACTAATACTATAATCATTTCTATCATCCTTATCATCAACGCCATTATCATCATCATCATCATCATCATCATAGCCATCATTACCACCACCACCATCACCATCATCATCATCATCATCATCAAACTTGCTATCACCAGGATCGTCATAATCATCATTAGCACCATCTTTATCATCACTATTATCATCATTATCATCATTTTTATCACCGTAATCATCATCAACATAAATATTACTACCATCATCATCATCAATATTCACTATCATCATCACCATCATCATCATCATCACTTGTGCTATAGAGGGACGCCTTCACGTGGTGGCACTGACATACCCTGGCTGCTCCTCTCTCCCCCCCTCTCTCTCTCTCAGACGATTTTATTCAGCCCAGGAGTCACTTTTCAAAACTGGAGGGCTTAGATACAGCCTTCACTAACCTCTAAATTAAATAACCAAAATAAAACACCCTACCATTAGTAAAAAGAAAGGAGAACTCGCCAGACTGAAGAGGCAGGCTATCCACGAACCCTTACACACGCTTTATTACCTCCAAAGAACTCTATAAATATTAACAGCATTTTAATCTGCACTATATATAAGAGAAACCTTCCTTAATCCTTCCCTATTCACAGGTTAATATGCCTTTTTCAAATCTAAAGTTCTTAAATATCTTCCCCACCTCACGCCGCCTTTCGCCACACTCTGCCTTACTACGCTGCGTATACTGTACTTTATTTTCGGCTACATAAATTATCTAGTACCATTCCTAAAGCCACTCTGTAAGTCACGCATCAGATGTAATACTACTACCTCTACTACTACTACTACAACGGTACTACTACTACTACTACTACTAACAATAATAATAATAACAATAACAATAATAATAATAATAATAATAATAATAATAATTAATAATAATAACGATGGTGACGATGATGATGGCAATTAATGCAAATACTAATAATAACAATTAATGCAAATACTAATAATAATACTAATAATAACAATAATCAGTTTGGAAGAATGGTGTAATTGTTAAAGTTCCGAAGAAGGGAGACCTGAGTGAATGTGGTAATTGGAGGGGAATCTCTTTGTCACCGATAGCTATGAAAGTTTTCAGTAAAGTGTTGTTAAATAGGTTGGAGCCGGTGGTTGAGGGTATTCTGAGGGATGAACAGGCTGGTTTTAGAAAGGGACGTGGTTGCAATGATCAGATCTTTATAGTTAGGCATTTGATGCAGCAAGTTAATGAAATGAGAGTACCGTTAAGTCTTTGTTTTGTTGATTTTGAAAAGGCTTTTGATAGTGTTTCGAGAGAGACTATGGGGAAGATCATGAGACATTATGGAATACCAGAGGAGTTTGTGAGGGTCATTATGAACATGCATGAGGACACATTTTGTAAAGTGATGGTTGATGGTTGTCTGAGTGATTCGTTTGAAGTCAAGTCCGGAGTAATTCAAGGTGGTGTTCTATCGCCTTTAATATTTATAATGGTCATTGATTACATTATGAAACGCGTTGGAACAGAAACCGGTGCAGGTATACTTTGGGGAGAGAACAGGAAACTTTTGGATTTAGATTATGCAGATGATATAGTTTTGATTTGTGATGGGCCAGAAGAGATGCAGAGAGTGTTGGACTGTTTGGTGAGTGAAGGTCGCAAGGTGGGTTTGGTTATTAATTGTGGAAAAACTGAAATAATCAATATGAATATGGAAAATGCACAGGAATGTGTAATTGGAGGTATGGTTGTAAAGCAAGTTGATAGGTTTAAATATTTAGGTACTTATTTAGCCAAGGATGGTTCTTTGAACTTTGAATTCGAGGAAAGGTTAAAGAAGGCTAATCAGGCAATGGGAATGCTTAAAAATATTTGGAATAATAACAATTTCTCTGTGCATACAAAAATCAAACTTTATAAGGTAATGGTTAGGAGTATCTTAATTTATGGACACGAGTCTTGGTACAGCACAGTGACTATGGAAAATAAATTCTTGGTGTTTGAAAATAAAGCACTTAGAAGAATATTAGGAGTTAAGTGGTGGGAAAGGATACCAAATAGTAGAATTAGAGAAATAACGGGAGTGCAGCCGATCGATGAATATGTTAGATTCTCACGATGGAAGTGGCTAGGACATATGTACAGGAGACAGGGAATAGTACGAGGTACACCAGGGTGGGTGGCACTTGGTAGGAGAGGTAGAGGAAGGCCAAAAGAGACGTGGGTGAGGACAATGAGACGGGAAGCTGGAGATGAGTGTTGGGGAGATCTTGAGGAGTTAGCACAAGATAGGATGTGGTGGTGTGAGTTCATCGAGGCCCTATGCATCCCCGAGGGTGCCACAGGAAATGATTGATTGATTGATTGAATAATAATAATAATGATGATGATGATGATGATGGCATAGGTGATGTTGGAGATAATAATGAGAAGGAAGAGGAAGAGGAGGAGGAAGGAAATGACTGCGGTGATGATGATGATGATGATGATGATGAACGACAGGACTCACTTCACACCACGTACTCAATTATGGTGACGATAAATAATAATAATAATAATGATGATGATGATGATGATGATGATAACGCAGGATGACAATAACAGCAAAACCAACAATAACCATCACTAACCCTCTCAGTTGAAGTATGGTGGTGGAGTTGAGTGTGGAGGACAGACACGCCTCCACCTCACTCCACATCTCTGGGTCCTCCACGTAGTACCGAACCGCATCTTCCACCTGTGAAACGGAACAGAAAATGATGCAACAGGATGACTATAGTTGTTCCCTCTTAATTTGACTCTGACTGTCTTCTTCCGAGGATGAGATGAAGGAATGGAGAGGTATATGAGCGAGGTGGGGTGTAAGCTGGGCGGAGGGGATGCGAAATGACAGGGGTAACGGCGACATGGAGACGATTTGTTTGTGGCCATCCCTTACATGATTGAGGTGTCTGGCTATACATAGACAGAGAAGTATACGAGACAGGGGGGTGTAAATTGTGGGTAGGGCAGCGAAATGGCAGGGGACAGGGCGACATGGAGGCGATTTGTTTGTGGCCACCCCTTACATGATTGAGGCGTCTGGCTATAGATAGATAGAGGAGTACAGTATATGAGAGAGGTGGGTGTAAATTGGGGGGAGGGCAGCGAAATGGCAAGGGATAGGGTGAAATGGAGGCGATTTGTTTGTGGCCACCGCTTACAGGTTTGTGGTGTCTGGCTACAGATGGACAGACTTATGTATCCGACTCTGGACACAAGCTTAACAACCCGTTCCCTGAGACCCAGCTGTCATCCTACGTGCCACACATCTCCACATGTCACCACTTCGGCGCTAACACCCACTGTCCATACTGAATACATGCCAAGTCTTCTCCATACGGGACTTGGGTACTGGTATTAGCGGGGGTGTTTTTGCAGCTCGGCGAGTCTTATGGTAGATCAGTAAAGTCATATGTAGCGAAATTCTGAGTCTTAAACTGTTAGTCCTCTTGTAGCGTATTTCACGGAGATCATTAGTAATGGGGAAAAAGACAATGCTATGGCTCTACATCCTTCCATAGCATTCCTCTGTGACTATTACTATAACTCGGTATAAATCTGCTCTCTCTCTCTCTCGCTCTTGCATGTCGTGTTGTAACAAGAGATTAACACTACAATATGGTGCTAGTCACAAAAAAGTGCTATGGAAGGGATGCTGAGGGTTGGTACTGTCTTACTGAGCCGCTGAGCAAAGGGACACAGACTGCAAAGGGACGAAAATCAGAACACCTCCGCCTACTTCAAACGGATGAGCTACAGAGGAGGAGGAGGAGGAGGGGAGGACCGAGAAGAAGGAGTGATTGGAGGGTGACACTGCCAGTAAGACGTGTCAGTGTAATGGATGAAGAATAGGAAGCCTGAGATCAAGGCGTGAATGTAGCGTGAGATGACTAGGAGAATACAAGCGTGTGTGGTGGCCGGAAGGAGAGAGGGAGACCGAGGAATAGAAGTAAAAGGACAGTGACTAAGAGAATGTGTGTAAGTGAGGTGCTTGGAAGGAGGAAAGAATTGATATTGTTGTTTAATCCCGGTCTATCTGGTCAAGCAGTCCCGTCGATCGCAGGTAACCAACTGCTTTTCTATGAGGCCTTCCTACAGATACAGTGTCGCACATAAAACCGTGTAGTGATCCGGCGACCCCTTGTGGTAGACAGCGCCTCACCAGGGTCACAGCAGGGCCCTTCCCACGGCGAGGTGAATGTAAATATGAGGAGGTTTGGCTCCTGGGTGGACGCTGCTGATGCTCCACCCAGGACGAACAGTGCCACCACGTATAGGCTCCTCGTCAGCACCAGTAGGTGAGACTGAAAATAAGGAATGAATGGAGAATGAAAGACTGACAAGGAGAGTGTGAGTAAGGTAGTTGAATGAAGAGAGAAAGACCAAGAACAAGGATGACAGTGCAAAGCTAAAAATCCTGTTTTCCGCAACTTACAGAAACAATTATAGAAAAGATGTGATTTTTTGGTACACATCCCTTACTGTTCCTACACACACACACACACACACACACACACACACACACAACATATACGTAAACTCGCCCAAGAGAATAATGGGTATTGTGAGAACGGCTCAATCTGCTGGTGTGGGCTTGGGTGTGGCAGTGGGATTAGGAAATGAATAAAAATGGAAAGACAGGCACCGATACCCTGACTAAGCCGTCCCCAGAACACAGGAGAAGCTGCCTGGAGGAGTGGATATATATAAAGGTAACCCTGTACTTAACTCACCTGAAGACTGATATTGGCGAAGGTGTCAAACAGTTCCTCACAAGACACTCCGGCCTCCCTTCCCTCCAACAAGATCTGGAAATATGGACGTCATTAATTTTCTTACTGATTCCATATACATTTTTTTTTCCCCATCATAATCCTTTTTTTTTTTTCTTTACAGAAGATGAACTGAGGATGGAAAAACAAATCAATTAAATATAAGAATCCATACAGCAGATTACTGGCGTCCTCCATTCATTATAAAATCTGTAACAGTTGGACTTGAACAGCTGTGGGTTGAAGTTTGGAGGGAAACAACTCTGGGGCAGCGAGTTCCAGAGAGATGCAGTTCGGGGAATGAAAGACTTCTGATAGGCAGAAGTTGTGCAATATGGCTGAGTGACATTCCAGTCATGAGCGCTACCAGATGCCCGTGTAGCACGAGGGAAGGCATGGAGAGGTGGCACCATGGACGCAACTTCGTCTGAGCATTTGCCATAAAAATATCTGTAAAATAATGCAAGGGAGGCAACATTCCTTCTTACTTGCAGGGGAGGTAGTTTATATGTCATGGCAGGGTTGTTAATGATTCTAACAGCTTTGTTCTGAATTTTGTCTAGTAGTTTTAGCGCAACCTCTCCACACCCATTCCCCTCAGGAGCGTAGGGGCCCAGGGCTAGGCTACTCATTCCTGACACCTAAGGCAAAGGTGACCAGCCTCCTTCGTCCCTGAGTAGCATTATGTGAGCAATATATCCCAAGCACTTTAACCCACTAGACCACCAGGCGTCTATTTTTATCTTATTTTTATTACTAATTTATGTATTTATTCGAATTCGGGTGGTTGGATACAGGCCGTCATTCAGGTAGCTCCCTAACACCTCTTCCTAAGCGATTTATTTTCTTTTTTTACCTTACCGTCCTCTTCTGTGTCATCTGAGTCTAACATCACCATACTCTGCATAAATAACGTACAAAAAGGTATTAACCAGCCATATCCAAGAATAAATCGCTAAGGAAGAGGTGTTAGGGAGTCTCCAGCCACATTCAAGATCGATTCTCTGTAGTAACTTAGATTTTTAATAGATAGATAGATAGATAGATAAATAGACAGATGGAAAGATAGATAGATAGATAGATAGATAGACAGACAGACAGATAGACAGACAGACAGATAGAGAGACAGATAGATAGATAGACACACACATACATATAAATAGACAGACAGATTGACAGATAGATACAAATAGACAGATTGATAGATAGATATAGATTAGGAGACAGACAGACAGACAGACAGATAGACAGATAGATAAACAGACAGACAGACAGACAAATGAATAGATAGATAAACAGATAGATAGAGATTGATAGACATAGTACACAGACAGACAGACAGACAAACAGAAAGATCGGGAGAGAGAGAGAGAGAGAGAGAGAGAGAGAGAGAGAGAGAGAGAGAGAGAGAGAGAGAGAGAGAGAGAGAGAAACATAGGTAGGTAGGTTGATGGATGGATGGAGGTAGACAGATAGATAGATAGATAGATAGATAGATAGATAAACATGCATAGAGACAGGCAGACAGACAGACAGATTTAATTTACAATAATATTTCTCTCATAATCATAATTTTTTTTTTCCAGGATGAACAAGAGGAAAGAGATAATCCTGGACCCTCAATTCTTCGTTCATCCTAGGAATATTATAGCACAATTTTGACGGCTTCGTAGATTAAGCTGGCTAATTTCTTCCATCTCTGTCTGTCTGTCTGTCTCTCTCTGACTATCTCAACATGTGATTCCATCTCTCACTCACTCACTCTCTCTCTCTCCATTTCCAACTCACCATCATATCACGCTGCCAATCGAAGTCCCGAAGAAGTGAGTTGATGACATGGGTTAAGTTGGTCCTGGGAATGTCACAAGCCAGTCTCCCATACTCCCTCCACCGCCCCGCCTGGCGATCCAGCACGCCCGCCCACCGCCCAGCCTGGCCAAACACGACGCCCACCCACCGCCCCACCCACTGCACAGACCCACCTGACTCTTCGCTGGTGTACCGACAAAATGGCTCCTTCCTGAAATGGGAAATAGTGAAAATATATGAAAAGAGTGAATCCATTTTTTCTGTACAAATCTTGGACTTATTCTTACGGTAATTTTTAATATTTAGATGTTTTTATGAAGTTTAGATTTCTTGGATGGGCTACATAATTGCCCTCATTAGGAACGTCATCAACAGAGGTAATTTGTAGCTTCAATTAAATCATGTTGGTGGTGGGAATAGAATTGTAAATGTGAGAAATTGGACTGAAGGGGTTAAAATGCTTCTGTGTGTGTGTGTGTGTGTGTGTGTGTGTGTGTGTGTGTGTGTGTGTGTGTGTGTGTGTGTGTGTGTGTGAGAGAGAGCGAGAGAGAGAGAGAGAGAAAGAGAGAGAATTATTACCAAGCCCCTCCTGCTTACAACACGACGGTCCGAATTCTCGTCTGTTAAGGAAGCTCCCTAACACCTCTTCCCAAGCGATTTATTTTGCTTACTATACCGTCTCGTCCTCTGTGTTAGTTAAATCATTCTTAGATCACCATACTCTGCATAAATGATGGACAAAATGATATCAGCCAGCCAAATCCAAAAATAAATCGCTAAGGAAGAGGTGTTAGGGGGCTTCCTTGAGAGTATACGCCAAAGCTACTTGTCCACTCTCCACTACCAGGTCTCTCTCTCTCCCTAACCATAGCACGTCCACTTTTCAACCTCATCCACTTTCCAACTTACTCCACTTTCCAACCTCCTCCATTCCACCTCCTCGTCATTAGTAGTCGGTAATAAAATATATGGTACTATCTTTACACGTGTATTCTCTATCCATCACTGTATGTCTACCTACAGCCAGACGCCTTAATCCCGTAAGGGGTGGCCAAAAACAAATCGCCTCCATGTCGCCCTGTTCCCTGCCGTTTCGTTACCCTCCCCCCAAATTACACCCCCCTCTCATATACCTCCACTCCATCCCCCCACCTCATGCTCAGTCTCTCCCTCCTTCTTCCCCCGTACACCCCACTCACATACACTCTCCTCGTTAGTTTCTCCCTATCCATCCTCTCCACATGGCCAAACTGCTTCACTGTATTTCTCCTAATGCTTTCTATCACATCCACATCCACACCACAACGTTCCTTCACTTCCTCATTTGTCAGTCTGTCTCCCCACGTAACTCCACAAGCTCTACATCCACATCCACACCACAACGCTCCTTCACCTCCTTATTTGTCAGTCTGTCTCTCCATGTAACTCCAAATGCCCCTCTCCAATCACTCATTTATTTACATCAAAAACACAAATATTCACCAACTCACGTCACGCTGAGAATACCCACCAGAAGTATTCATATTCCCATACAAAAATGTTCATATATATCCACTACTTTGAACACACTAACTCCAGATCTCATGATGGGAAGAGGGGAAGGGAGGGAAGAGGAGGGGAATGAAGAGGAAGGGAAGGAAGAGAAAGGGAAGGGAAGGAGGAGGAAAGGAAGGGAAGGAGGAGGAAAGGAAGGGAAGAAGGAGGAAAGGAAGGGAAGGAGGAGGAAAGGAAGGGAAGGAGGAGGAAAGGAAGGGAAGGAGGAGGAAAGGAAGGGAAGGGAAAGTTGAGGAAAGGAAGGGAAGGAAGAGGAAGAGAAGGGTAGAGAGGAGAGGAAGGGAACGGAAGGAGAGGAAAAGGCAAAGAAATATAAGTACAGGAAAGGGTAGGAAAGGAAAAGAGAAGAACCGGAAAAAGAAGCAAAAGATATCAACCACAAACATTCATCCATCCACAACAACTGAGAATATTCAACACAAATATTCAAGACCTCATACTCAAATATTCAACTCAACAACACGAGAATATCCGTCACAGGTATTTAACAGCTCAGAAACACAAAGATCCATCTATTTCTGCCATTTTGTTCTCAGTAACTCTAGATCCCATAATTACACAATTTATCTACCCACAACACACACTGAATATACACCACAAGCATTCATGACCTCACACAAATATTCACCAATTCATGTCACCTTCAGAATATACAGATCAGGTGTGGCCTAATTAGTGGAGAGGTGGGCTGTTATCCCAGTGGACGCGGGTTCGAGTCCTGGCTGGGGTAGGGAACAGTTTAAGGATTTGAATATGGTTAAGGAAGACTTTACTGATGATACCATAAGACCAACCGATATTTCGTAAAAATACCCCCGCCAGTACCAGTACACCAGTCCTGTATTAGCCAGCCCTAGCATGTATTCAATATGGACGGTGGGTGTCAGCGCCGAAGTGGTGACATGTGGAGGTGTACGGTACACAGGACTACTGCGCCTTATGGAACGGGATATTAAACCTATGCCCAAGGTCGGATACACACACACACAAACACACACACACACACACACACACACACACACACACTCACATCTAAGTGCTCATGAACACAAACATCCATCTACTCACGCCACACTGAGTACATCCGGCAGGCTCCAGGCCAAATTTCTGAACACCGCCTCCTGGAAATGGCCATTGAAGTGGGTGAAGGGGTACAGGGAGAAGTTACGAGGGACGAGGGCACCGGCGAGGTCAACAAGGGCGCGTCCAAACAGGCTCCATTCTTCCCAGTAGCTCAGGTTGGCCATTGCGGCGCGGATGGCTGAGGCTGTCTCGCGTGGGTCGCCGTTGTCCAAGATGTAGGGGCCTGTGTGTAGCTGTGGACCGGTGAAAGGTTAGCATGGTGGGGGTGGTGGTGGTGGGGGTGGTTGTGGTGGGTGGTAGTGGGGATGGTGGTGGTGGTAGTTGGTGCTGTTGATTGATCCTACTCTTTCTGGCGGAGCACACCCATCAACCGCAAGGAAGCAACCATCTCTGCAGGGTTGTCCCGTGCAGTAAACCGATGTTCCCTTGCGGCTGACAGCGCCACACTTCAGCAAGGCGCGGGGGAATAATGTGGAAGTTTGGTTCCTGGATGGACTCCGCATTTGCATCTCTCCACCCAGTTTACAGGGACATATACCAGGCACCACTTCAACTCATAATTTAGTTATATGGTTACTACCCAACTTTGTAAGTGGGTTCCTGGGTTACAGGTAAGCAGTAGCCACCTGAACTGGAAAGAAGAGTAATAAAAGTGACAGGGTGGAAAGGAAGAAATAGGAAGAGAGGAGGGCAGACACAGAAACAGAATGAAAAGGGGAAAACGGGGAAAGACGATATAGGCAGCACTACATCAAATGCGTGGATGATGGCCGCCACCACCTACCACCATGGCTGTGGTGCTGATGATAGTAAATGTTAATAATAATAATGATGATGATGATGATGATGATGATGATGTATTTCTATCTCAGGTATTAATATATGTCTCTCTCAGGTTGCATTTGGCTCCTTGAGTGACTGTGGAATTCTGGCGTGGGTTGAATGTGTCTAAGATATAGGAACCTAAAGAACTTCGAAACACTTACGCTATACAACTTATCCCTACCTGAAGACGAAGTAAGGTTGGATCTAGAAACAAAGAGGGAGAGTGTGTAAAGGCAGGAGAACTATCAACAAAATGCCTAGTGAAATGAGAGAGAGAGAGAGAGAGAGAGAGAGAGAGAGAGAGAGAGAAGCAACAATCGACCGTCTCAATCTTTCAACAGCTCCTCACCACATAGTCCAGGAGGTAGGTGAGTTGTGTCTGCGTGAGGCCGCTTGCGTTGGCCACAGCTACCCACTGGCCCACTGGCTTGGCCCCCAGCTGGACCAGGACAGCCAGGAGAGTGTCGGCTGGTACACGCTGGCCCGAGAGCTGGTCCACCACGTCCGCCATTACATCCAGATACTGAGACCCATTTAGTTTGGGTACCATGTCGCTCAGCATCCCTCTTAGCGCCTCTGAGTTGGTGAAGGCTACCACCTTGACAATAAATAAATAAATAAATAAATAAAGCATAAAGAAATAATGAAGGAAAGAACTATACTGAATTGATTAATTATATAGTAAAATTAGGTCAACCAGGTACAAGAACTTCCGGTGGGTAATGAGCTGAGTCACTTCCGGCGCGACAGGTGATGCATGGAAGAAATATTTATAGTAGAGAGAGAGAGAGAGAGAGAGAGAGAGAGAGAGAGAGAGAGAGAGAGAGAGACTACAACGACCTCTAGGCTATCCCTTAATGCTTTCACCAGACCAATTTATTCCGCTTTGGAGACGCTGCTCGAACTGGAGGGGTTACATAAAGCCTTCACTAACCCCTTTGGCTCCTAGATAATCGTCCTGAGCTGAATAAAATCGTCTGATGGAAGCAAGAATGAGATGCAAAACGGGCCACGGGACGGAAATGGTTGAGAAAATGATTATCTGGGTCTTTTTGCTGCTCAGGGGAGGGTGACTGGCTGCCCTGACCTTAAAAATGGAGATTGAGTAGCCAAATCTCAAGCCAATATTGTTTGGAGAGAGAGAGAGAGAGAGAGAGAGAGAGAGAGAGAGAGGTGAATGGATGAATGCATGAATGAATTGATGGATGGATGGATGAATGGATGGATAGATAGATAGATGGATGGATGGAAGGACAGACAGGAAGACATACAAACAGACAAACAGACATATAGATAGATAGATTTATAGACAGACATAGACAGACAGACATACGTAGCCACAAATATATGCAGATGGATGTTTGGAGAGAGACAGACAGAAAGAAGGATGGCTGGATGGTCAATGGATGGATGGATGAATGGATGGATGGATGGATAGATGGATGAATGAGTGAATGATTTAATGAATGAATGAATGGATGGATGGATGGATGGATGAATAAATGAATGGATTAATAAATAGACGGATGGATGAATGGATGAATGAATGAATGATTTAATGAATGAATGGGTGGATGGATGGATGGATGGATGAATGAATGAATGAATGATTTAATGAATGAATGGATGAATGGATGAATGAATGAATGAATGGATGGCTGAATGAATGAATTGATAAATGAATGAATGAATAAATGGATGATTGAATGAATGGATGGATGAATGAATGAATGAATGAATGGATGGATGAATGAATGAATTGATGAATGAATGAATGAATAAATGGATGAATGAATGATTGAATGGATGAATGAATGAATGTATGGATGAATGAATGAATGAATGGATGGCTGAATGAATGAATAAATGGATGAATGAATGATTGAATGAATGAATGAATGGATGGATGGATGAATGAATGGCTTAATGGATGAATGATTGGATGGCTGAATGAATGAATGAATGGATGGCTGAATGAATGAATTGATGAATGAATGAATGAATAAATGAATGAATAAATGGATGAATGAATGATTGAATGGATGAATGAATGAATATATGGATGAATGAATGAATGAATGGATGGGTGAATGAATGAATGGATGAATGAATGATTGAATGAATGAATGAGTGGATGGATGATGAATGAATGGCTTAATGGATGAATGATTGGATGGGTGAATGAATGTATGAATGGATGAATGAGTGATTGAATGAATGAATGAACGAACGAACGAACGAATAAATGAATGAATGAATGGATGGATGGATGAATGTATGGATGAATGAATGAATGAATGGATGGCTGAATGAATGAATGGATGAATGAGTGATTTTAATGAATGAACGAACGAACGAATGAATGAATGAATGAATGGATGGATGAATGAATGAATGGATGAATGAATGGATGGATGAATGGATGGGTGGATGGATGAATGGATGGGTAGATGGATGGATGGATGGAAGGACACCTCTCCACACTAACCTGATACTTGAACTGAAGTCTGGCTGTCTCCCTGCTGATGTCGTCTTCAATGGAGGTGTAATTAGACAGCAACTCCTTAAATTGCTTCCTGTCTGTCAGTCTCTCCAGCAACGACGGAACACCTGGCGAGAGTAAGAGTAACAACACCTGACAAGAGTAAAGAGATAAGTAAATCAAGGTTTTAGTTTTCCTGTGGCAATAATTTTTGGGAAAAGATGACACACACACACACACACACACACACACACACACACACACACAGTCTTGATTTTTGTAAATGGATACACACGCACATGGTTGTACGTGGGGGCGACCATCATCCACTCACGTGATGTAGTGCTGCCCCATCTTTCCTGTCACTTTTTATCACTCTTCTTTCCTTTTCAGGTGGCTTTACATTGAGTGACAAGCCTAACGGGGTTCCCGTAAGCCAGGAAACCATTCACAACGCTGGGTGGTAACCATATAACCAACCCATACGTGTTCCCTACGTGTCAACAAGTGGGTTGGCGGAGGGTTGATGCCCCTCCCCGCAAAACAACTATCTCAAAGACAAACGGCCAACCCTTACCGAGTATAGCGTCTGGCTGTACACAGACAGACAGATGACACGGTTAATTTAACAGTTGAGATTAAACGTTTTGGTGCATATTACAAGACATAATGAGGACAGATGTTTTAAACGACAAATTTCCCGTAATGTAGGAGTTCTCGTTTGTTTTGCTTGCTCGTAAAAGGGGATACTATCGGACTGAAGTAGTTAATCTATTTCGTCTAATATGTAGGGTTCTCGTTCGTTTTTGTAACCATACTATGTAACTGTAACCATGCTACTTAACCATACCTTGTAACCCTATGTACATTCATGATATCTTAAACTTGCAAACTAGAACCAACAGTATGTAAGTTAATGGTATATGTGTATCTATAAGTGAGTGTGTACGTGACCAAGTGTGCACGTATCAGCTGAATTCATAAACTGGTGCCGGCTCCCTCACCCTTGCTGGGCTCAGTGGCCAGTTGGAGGGCTGGTATGGAGCGGGTTGGACCTGAGTTTGTCTTCTCCCAATTAAAGTCCGTTCTATATACATCAAGACCTCTGAGTTACTCCTAACTGGGGATACGAGAGGGGTTGAAACATTTTATCGCTCTTAAAAGGGGATATTATCAGGTAACATCGCTGAATGATGCTAAGACTAAATAATACTGTTCTCGCTCGTTTCGCTCGCTCGTAAATGGGGGATATTATCAGGGTACAGCGGTTAAAATGCCAACACCAAATATTATGGTTCTCACTCGTTTCGCTCGCTCGTAAAAGGGGATATTATCAGGTAGAAGCGATTAACAGATTTCGTGTAACGTGAGGCGTTCTCGCTCGTTTTGCTCGCTCGTAAAAGGGGATATTATCGGGATGAGGTAGTTAATGAATTTATGTAAAGATTTCTCGCTCGTAAAATGAGATAATATTATTCTGAAGCGGTCCAATGTAAAAGGTTCTCGCTCGTTTCGCTCGCTCTCAAAAAGAAATTATCAGGCCAAAGTGGTTCAAATGCCAACAGCAAATAATACTCTCATCCAACTGGCGCAGGTAATACTCTCATCCATCTTACGCAAATAACACTCTCATCCATCTTACGCAAATAACACTCTCATCCATCTTACGCAAATAACACTCTCATCCATCTTACGCAAATAACACTCTCATCCCTTTTACCTGGGGCAGTGATGGGCCTGAGAATGGTGGTTGCAAGGACGGCGTGTCGGGCCTGCCAGTGTCGCTCCTCGGGTGATAGGAGGTTAAGGGTCTGCAGTTGTATGTTCTTCAGCTGTGTCGTTAGCCCGTGCACAAAACTGACAGGAAAAAAAGAAGAATCATAATCGGAATCGTCATCATCATCATCAATATCATCGTCATTATTACCCAAATCATCATCATCATCATTATTATTATTACCCTCTTCCTCACCATCATCATCATCACCATCATCATTAACCTCTTCTTCCTCATCATCACCATCACCATCATTACCCTCTTCCTCACCACCACCACCCTCATCATCATCACCATCACCATCATTAACCTCCACTTCATCATCATCACCATCATCGTCATTATTACCCTCTTCTTCCTCGTCACTATCATCATCATTATTTTCATCACCACCACCACCATCATCATCGTCATTACCATCATCACCACTGTCGCCACCGCCATCATCATCATCACCATCATCATCCCTGGAGAAAAGCCGTGCCTGGCTCACTCACAACAAGCAATGGAGTGGGAAAGAGAGGGGCGTCCGTACACTTAAAGACATATGATCAGCTTACTCCCCTTGATGGCATTTTAAGATCACACACACACACACACAACCATCTCTTGGGACTTCAAACCTATGCAAGCCTATCACTCTGACGGGGGACCTCTAACAACAGCACACCAGGCGCCTTAATGTGAGTCTGTACAATCAAACAAAACAAATCAGTTCCCTCTTCCTGCATGTACCTCACTGTTGAATTCACAGATGTTTGAAAGTTACATAATGAAATGAGATTTATGTTACACTGTGTTCACCCTAACTTGGCCCAAATTTTCGTCCTTCTGCAGCTTATTTCACGTCGATCAGTAACGGAAAAAGACAATGCCATGGCTCTACATCCTTTTCATAGCACTTCTTCCTGCCTAGCACCATAATCTAGTGGACAGAGAGAGAGAGAGAGAGAGAGAGAGAGAGAGAGAGAGAGAGAGAGAGAGAGAGAGGGAGAGAGAGAGAGAGAGAGAGTGAGTAATCAAACCGAATGTTAAAATGTGTCAATCAAGGTAGAAGTAGTGCTAATTTTAGGACAAGTTAGAGTAGAAAGAGTATCATCATTCATGTGTATTTAGTAACATTCATCTTTCTCCTCTACGTCTTAATCAAGCATCTAAGAATCCATAATGAGAGAGGGAGAAGAGGTGAGTGGATTTTAGTATGAAGTTCGTCAATCTTTAGCCAGAATTGTCCCCTTCTTTCAATATGTCTCAGTTCGCCCATACGCCAGAGGGTATTCTTCCTTTTCACATACTCTTGCTGTTTTTGTTGCTGTCACATAAGAAATTTCATGTAACACCTTCCATTACCACAGAAGAAGTGTTGGTAATAGATAGACACACAGATAGACAGACAAATAGATAGACGATAAACTATACATACTAAGGGTGGGTGTCTCACTTCTGCGAGGATGGCATGTCTTTCAACCATGGACGAAAATAATGTTGGTGAAATCTTGCTTACGGCTATAGACAGACGGACAGATAGACAGATAGATAGACATAGAGATACATAGACAGACAGATAGATAGACAGACAGACTGATAGGTAGATAGACAGAGAGATAGGTAATTCATACATACTTCTGCAAGGGCGGCATGTCTCTAATCTCAGTCATATAAGCGTTGTAGATAAATGGCTCCCAAAACTGCTCAGGGTTCAACAGCTTCACCTTCTCCACAGCCCCAGCCACACTCTCACCAACCCTCTCCCACTCGATCCTCTGAAAGTAGTAGTAGTAGTAATAGTAGTAGTAGTGGCAGCAGCAGTGGTAGTAGTAAAGGTGGTAGTAGTAGTAGTAGTAGTACAGGATGACCCAGAAAAACCTCCCACATTTCAAAGGTCAATGAAAAAAAAAAATGGTTAATGATAATCAAAATATTATTTGCACACATGAAACTTCATTCAATACAGTTTTCATTCATCATGTTTTAAAGATGACATCCTCCAAATGGTGGCCGTCATTGTCTATACACGCTTGGAGGCGATTTCTGAAGGCTGCCATGGCTCAACGGGTCATGTCGGGTAGAACAGCGGCTATCTCCCGCTGAATAGCAACCTTAAGGGCTTCAAGAGTTTGGGGTTGATGAGTATAAACTCGTGATTTAAGGCAGCCCCACAGAAAAAAATCACAAGGGGCAAGGTCAGGGGAATGGGCCGGCCACCCAACATCGCTGCGCAACGAGATCACCCGATCCAGCAACATTTCCCTCAGCACTTCCAATGACCTTCGAGCTGTGTGTGCCGTAGCTCCATCTCGCTGAAACCACACATCGAGTACTTCAAGCTGAAGATGTTCGAGTTGTGGCCTTAGAAAGTTTTTGAGCATATCAATGTAACGGTCAGAAGTTACGGTAACAGTTACACCACCCACTTCAAAGAAATAAGGACCCACAATGCCAACATCGGCAACAGCGCACCACACAGTCACTCGATCGTGGTGCAACGGTCTTTCGTGTAGCATGCGAGGGTTGTCTTCAGACAAATAGCTAAAATTTTGTTTGTTTACAGAGCCACACAAATGAAAATGAGCTTCGTCACTGCACAAGAGAACAGCATCTTCCAGAACACGTTGCAGAATGTTCTCACAGAACTCCCTGCGGCTTATCCAGTCTCTCGCATTGAGTTCTTGCACAACCATCATTTTGTATGGATGGAAGTGAAGGTCTTTGTGTAAGATTCTCCTTGCAGTTTCCCGGGATATCCCTACAGCTAAAGCATGTTTCCGCACAGAACGTCTCGGAGACTGCACAATAGATCGCCTCAATGCTTCAATATTCTCAGGCATACGAGCGCTCCTAGGTCGACCAGGTGATTTTCTTTTTAAAGCTGAGCCTGTTGCCCTGAAATTCTCAACCCACTGCAAGATGGTTTTCCGATCTGGAACGTTTTGGTTCCGTGGAATACTGAAACGTCTTCGAAAGGCCCTCTGCACGGTGATCACGGAACAGTTGTTTGTGAAGAATGCTTCAACAGCGAACGCACAGTGTGCTTCCGACCACGCCATGTTGGCGACTGAGGACGGTTGGGGTTGGGCCACCAACAGACCCTAGCCCCGCCCCTCCCACCTCACTACTGCCAGTGCTACAGCCTTTCAAAATGTGGGAGGTTTTTTGGGGTCATCCCATAGTAGTGCTGGTGGTGGTAGTAGTAGTAGTAGTAGTAGTAGCAGCAGCAGCAGCAGCAGTAGTAAAGGTAGTAGTAGAAATTGTAGCAGTAGTAATAGTAGTCGTAGTAGCAGTAGTAGTAATAGTGGTGGTGGTGGTGGTGGTCATAGTAGTAGTAGTAGCAGTAGCAGTAGTAGTAGTAGTAGTAGTAGTATAGTAGTAGTAGTAGTATAGTAGTAGTAGTAGTATAGTAGTAGTAGTAGTAGTAGTAGTAGTAGTAGTAGTAGTAGCAGCAGCAGCAGCAGCAGCAGTAGTAGTAGTAGTAGTAATAGTAGTAGTAGAATTTGTAGTAATAGCAGCAGCAGCAGCAGTAGTAGTAGTAGTAGTCGCAGTAGTAGTAATAGTTACTGTCATTGTTGCTGCTGTTATTGTAGCCCTAGGTTCATCTGAAATGTGAACTCAGTGGACTGCAGGCTGAGGCTGTCCGCTTCCCTCAGTCCACCATCCTCCTTTCGGGGGATAGGGAGGGAGTTGAGGGACGTTTGTATAACCAGGGAGTGAAGCCACCAGTTATATCGGTGCCACCACGTGAAGGCGTCACTCACCACCACCGATTAAGTTTGCAGGAAACTTTTGACCGCATTTAATCAAGTGGCTTTGCAGATGCCTTAACACCTCTTTCTTAGCGATTTGTTCTGCACCTTACTCTTTAGTATCTTCTTGTATGTTATCGATGGAAAGTATGTCGAGATTAAAAATGATATAAGGGAATATGGTGTGATGATATGGTGTAATGTTATGGTGTAATGTTATGGTGTAATGTTATGGTGTAATGTTAAGGTGTAATGTTATGGTGTAATGTTATGGTGTAATGTTATGGTGTAATGTTAAGGTGTAATGTTATGGTGTAATGTTATGGTGTAATGTTAAAATGTAATGTTATGGTGTAATGTTAAAATGTAATGTTAAGATGTAATGTTATGGTGTAATGTTATGGTGTAATGTTAAGATGTAATGTTATGGTGTAATGTTATGGTGTAATGTTAAGATGTAATGTTATGGTGTAATGTTAAAATGTACTGTTATGGTGTAATGTTAAGATGTAATGTTAAGGTGTAATGTTATGGTGTAATGTTAAGGTGTAATGTTAAGGTGGTGTAATATGCAAAATAAATCGCTATGGAAGAGGTCTTAAGGAGCCATCTATGCCACCTACAGTAAAAGCCTTAGTTAGAGATTTGCTCCAAAATAGAACGATTTTTAACATACAGTTGGACTCTCTCTCTCTCTCTCTCTCTCTCTCATCCACACCTGGTCACTCTAAATCAACACCGCAAAACAAAAACGTAAACAACATGACCTCAACCAACAACAATCCTCAATCACCCTATACAGTATAACCTGCAAAACAATAACCAAGGGAGAACGAGAGGTGAACAGGACATTAATTCACACTTTGGCACTACCAGCACTTAAACCCTCAATGCCTGCATCCCTAAGTGTCAATCCACAGTCCTTTCCCAGCAGACAAATTTTCCCAAAGTGGACCTATTACCTCCATGGACTCCTTCTTTCCAGGGACCTACTCTTCCCATGAGCCTGTTTTCCCCTTTCTATTCTCCTCCTTAAACCTGTGTTAGGGACCAGTTTTCCCTCATGTACCGTACCTATGTTCCTTTAACAGGGAAACACCAAAACTGCCTCTGGATTATCGTCTCCTATGCACCTAGATCTCCCATGGACTTCTTTTTACCCACTGGACCTATAGTATATTCTCTCTTTGGTCCATTTCCTCGGTGACATCTTCCTCATGGCCCTATTTCCCCACATCGTTGAGAGGTATATGAGGGAGGGGGGGGTGAGTTGGGGGGAGGGGAGTCAAATGGTGGGTGACAGAGTGACTTGGAGGCGTTTTGTCTGCGGCCACCCTTTGCGGGATTAGGGCGTCGGGCTATAGATAGATAGATAGTTATTCCTATCTTGGACCTATTCACCCCATGGACCTATTTTTCCCTCTACCCACCCACCCTACCCACTCCATCCCACCCCACAGTCCCTGATCACCCACCAGTCTCGCTCACCCTAATCACCTTGCTCTCTTCACTCATCCCACCCATCCACCAACCAACCCACTGACCTACCCACTCATCCACCAAGGTCCACCAATATGATGAGGTACAATTTTACACACACACACACACACACACACACACAATAGGAAGAAAAGGCACAGCTTGTTTTGTAGTATAGATGTTAAAGAATACATATCTTATGCTTCCATCTGTAATATGCACTGACCAAGAGAGAAGTTATACAGCACACACACACACACACACACACACACACACACACACACACACACACACAGAGCGAACACTGCCCACTCACCCTCCCGTCCATAATCTGAGAGGCGTTGACCAAGGGCTGGGCGTCGCGAGCCAGCTGGGGGAGTGAGAAGTTGCACAGGAGTCGCCGCACGTCCTCCCACTGGGCCTGTGTGAGGGGCGGGCTGGGGTGGTACAGAAGGTGGCTGGGTCCGGTGTCACACAGCTCGTGGTACACGCCCTCCGATCCCTCCAAGACCAGCTTCTCTACAAACTGCAAAAGGTTGTATTTTGGATATACACGGCGGCCCATATGTAACATTCCACTTATACTCCCTTGAGCAATTTCTCGCATGTTGTGGGGACGCCTCAGTGTTGTCAGTATCGACCCCGTAATTCATTTATTTCCTACTCTCACTGGCCTCGCCCACACCAGCCGACTGAGCCGTTCCTGCAACATAAGATACTAACACGTGAGTTTCAAGTGAAGTGCTATCTACAAGCCACCCTGTATACCGTATATACACTGTAACCACTTAATCAGATGACGCCTGGCGGTTTAGTGAACTGAGGCGCCCCAACTGTATTGAGCCTGTAAGGGTTTATAACTGAAGGAAAGGAGAAATTATTTGCTCACATAATGCCACTCAAGGATGGGTGAGGCTGGTCACTCTCGCCGTATAGGTAAGGAATGAGTAGCCTGGCGCTGGACCTCTCTGCTGTTGGTGGCTATAATGAACCGGACGATGAATGGATGGATGGATGGATGGTTACTTATGCAAAACTACGATGTGTGGGGATGGGTGGCGGGGTAGGGGATAGGGAGACGAGAAGATTGATACGGGGGGGCTAAGGAAGATGAGAAGGAGGGATGCTAGGATGCTTGCTGAGTGAGATGGAGCGAGTGGACAGGAGGTCGCCCGCCACTTGACCAGGTGTGGGTTCATGTTGGGTCAAATAGCAGTGTGAGAAATAATGACCTAAACTGGAAATATGAGAAACGTGAAACAAGAGTCCATGAAGGTATAGTTCATGTTAGGTCAGTTTCAGGCCAATTGGTGTAGAAATACTATTGCGAGGCTGTGATAACGAGCACTGGTAAGATGAACACTAACGCCACTGCTGAGAGAGAGAGAGAGAGAGAGAGAGAGATAGAGAGAGAGAGAGAGAGAGAGAGAGAGAGAACAATTTCCCTTCCACAACATCAACAAAATCCCAAGCCCTCCATACTTACCTTTGAATCTAGGAACCAAAACATGAGAGCGATGAAGGTGTGGCGCTGGGGTACCACTAGGGAGACCAGTTCCTCCACACTACCTAGACCAGCCACCAGACCACGCCAGTCCAACACACCCGTACTGCCTGGTGGAGGATAGATAGATAGATAAACTGATAGACATACATACACACTTATATACCTACATACAGGGGCAGACAGGCATGTAAGTAGAGTTGGTACTTGACATATGTAGAGTAATTATTACCTTAATGACCTTTCATCAATAATCTTAGTCCTCAAACTGCTTTCTATGCCTATAATTCTAAGCCTGTGCACCTATAATTCTAAGCCTCACACTGTGCACCTATAATTGAGCCTCATAATGTGCATCTATAATTCTAAGCATCATACTGTGCATCTATAATTCTGAACCTCATACTGTGCACTTATCATACTCAGCCTAATATAATCCCACAAATATTTCCGTCTCTATATGTCTTTTTCCATACAGTAAATTATATAACCTGTGTCTATAATCTTAAATAACTTCTATATCTTATAATAATCTCTCTAATTCTGTTGTTATTTCTATGCCTCAAACTCAGTCTATAATTTCAAACCTCAAATTCTGTTTCTCTGTCAAATAGACCTATAATTCTATCTATAGCTATAATTCTGTCCGCCTTAACATCTATTCTAATTCTTGAACCCTGAAAACAGCCTCCCTAATTCCTTTCCTATAATTCTCAACATCTATATCTGTCTTCTGTGTATATAATTCTATGTCTATTCGTCTCTTCCACACCTATAATTCAAAGCCCTAAACGCTGCCTTCTACACCTATAATTCTAAGCCCTAAACTCTGCCTTCTTCACCTATAATTCAAAGCCCTAAATTCTCCTTTCTACACCTATAATTCTAAGCCTGAAACTCTACCTTCTAAACCTATACTTCTAAGCCTGAAACTCTACCTTCTACACCCCTAATTCAAAGCTCTAAACTCTATCTTCTACACCTATAATTCTAAACCCTAAACTCTACCTTCTACAGCTATAATTCTAAGCCTGAAATTCTACCTACTTCTATAATTCAGAGCTCTAAAGTCTACCTTCTGCACCTACAATTCAAAGCTCTAAATTCTACCTTCTATACCTATCATTCTAGGCCACTAACTCTCCCCTCCACCTATAATTCAACCCCCTCATCCTTCTCCACCTCATATAACTCCACACCAAACGCTTCACCTTTTACACCTGTCATTCCAACTCACACTCTCCTCCACACGTATAATTCTAACATCCACACTCCCCTCCACCTATAATTCTAAGCCCCACACCCTCCTCCACATCCGTAACTCCACACCACAACCTCCACCTTCTCTTCCACTTACAATTCTACTCTCCTCACACCCTCCTCCACATCCATAACTTCACACCACAACCTCCACTTTCTCTTCCACCTATAATTCTCAGCCTTACACTCTCCCACACCTCTATAACCTCCCCCTATCATTCCTCACCGTCGATGCTGTCTGTGAGGCGGGATGACACCTGGTAAAGAGCACCTGCAGCCATAACAACGAAGCGGTCATCCAGGTATGTTCTGACCGCGTCCAGACTGACCCCAGACGCCTTAACGACCGCCTCTATCACCGGTCTGTCGGGGCAAAGGACACTATAATCGGTCCCATTCATCTACCAGTCTACTGCGGTTACTACCATCTACCATCTACAATCTCTAATTTCATCTTAACTTTGGCTAAATTTTCGTCCTTTTGCTGCTTATTTCCAGGGTGGGTCAGTGGCAGAGAGACATTAGTTAGGCTCTACATCCACTTCCTAGCACTTCTTCGTGACTAGCATCATATCCCGGTGCTAGTTTATTGCTACACCTCAGCACTGGAGATGGAGAGATGGCAATTTTAGGCCAAGTTTGAGTGAACGGAGTATAGAAGTAAAGAAACTGCCATCTCTCAGTCTTGAATGCATGGACCTGTAGCTATAAATTAATGCTAGAATATGCTAGTCACGAAGAAGTGCTGGATTCCGCCACTGAGGTACAGGAAATAGGATGCGAAAGGATGGAAACAAAACACACACATCTCTGCCAAGTTAAACTGAATGAACTATAGATAAAATTGTCTTGAATGCTGAACTGTAACAAGAGATTGGCATTTGAATTTGATGCTTGTCACGAAGAAGTGCAATGAAGAGGATGTACAGCATTAACCAATTATTCCTTTCTTTCTTCTTAACTATGAGCCACGCGAAATCAGCTGAAAAAGGACGAAAATTTGAGCCACATCATGTTAAACAAATCATTTTTTTTTTGGGGGGGGGGGAAGGGTATGCAGATTAAAATAAATATACCCGTAAGTAATCATTATCACCATTATCATCATCATCATCATCATCATATTTTGTTACTACTCACATCATCACCATCATCATCATCATCATATTTTGTTACTACTCACATCATCACCATCATCATCATCATCATCATATTTTGTTACTTCTCACATCATCATCATCATCCTCTCCCCTTGCCGTGGGAAGGATCCTGGTCCTACCCTGGTGAGGCACTGTCTACCACAAGAAGGCGCCGGATCTCTATAAGGCATATGTACTGCACTGTACCTGTAGGAGGGCCCCACAGAACCAGTTATTTACCTGTGATCGATGGGACTGCTCAGTCACACAGCCACACAGATCAGGGTTAGGCAACAGCAGCAACAACCTCCACTACCACTACTACTTCCACTACTACCACAACTACACAACCCTAAGTTCTTTTTCTTTTTTACATTATTCTGTTCAGTCTCTCTCCACCTCACTTCACCATCACCACAACCACCAACCTACTGAGGCTCGTTAGTTATAAAAATACAGGTACGGGAGATGGGAGCTTTCGCGTGGTGGCTGGAGTGGGGATGGGCGCGGTGGTGGTACAAAAACTTAGGGTATATACTGATAGTGTGTGTGTGTGTGTGTGTGTGTGTGTGTGTGTGTGTGTGTGTGTGTTCCAACATGCGTCCATTCGTCGCCCTTGTTGTTGTTATTGTTGTTTTGTTGTTGTTGTTGCTGTTGTTGTCATTGTTTACTTGGTCCCAGGCTCATCGGATCACGAACCCAGTGGACTGCAGCCTAAAGTTATCCTTCTCCTGCAATCCACCTTCCTCCTTCCGGGAGATAGGGAGGGAGCTGAGGGACGTTTGCATAACTGGGCAGTTTAGCCACAGAATCATATCGGTGCCACCACGGGAAGGCGTCTCTCTCCAGCGCCAGGGGGACTTATAACGAGCAAGACATGAATCTCTATCGTTAATGACTCAAAGTGACTCATCGTATAAAGGTCGACATACACATCGCTATACGAGGACAGGAGCTGCTCATCGTATAAAGGTTTAAGTACACATCGTATAACGAGGACGGAGCGAATGCCAGCCAGTCAGGTGTCGCTAGAGGGGTGAGTAATAACGAATACTCAATAAAAAAAAAACTAATGAAGAACTGACACTAATAATGAGGACTTAGTGCAGAAAGAATTATTCACTCGTCAATAAAGGAGGACAGGCAGTGAACAAAAGACATCCAAACATCGTGATATGGGTGAACATTTTTTTTTAACCGAAGTTTAACTGAGGAAGGACAAACAAATCTGTAAAAATCCATATATAAGATTACAGGTGATGATCAGAGGAAGGAAAAATAAATATAAAAAGAAATCCAAGCACCAAATTACAGGTGTCCTCCATTCATAACAACTCGGTAACAATTGTAGGTTGAAGTTTAGAGGGGAAACCAAACTGAGGAAGCTGTGGTCTTCGTTTAGGTACTTATTTATTTTTTATTGTTAATCATCTGCGTATCATTATAATTTCCAAGCATCTGTATCTTAGGAATACGGAAAGTCAAAATTCAGGTTCCCCCACATAAAATCCTGGTTGCGCCCTCATGATTTCCACAAAGGTCAGTCTTCCTTCTGCAGATTTTAAAAAGAAAGCTTTCTCTAAAATGGTTAACTTACACGTCGATCAACAGAGACAGGGAGTGAACGACAGCCCTCCAGGTGTCATTAGCGAGGAACCACTGCGGCAAGGTTGGTGGGCCTCTGAAGAACTGTCCCCGTTGCAGGTCCGTCACATCTCTTACTAAGGATTCCGCCAGGGAAGTAAGAACAGCGGTGTCCACGTCCATCGTTGTGTTCTGGCGGGAGGGGTGGATGAGACTGTCTTGAGATGACAGGAAGAAAATGTAGATGATGATGATGATGAGAGAGAGAGAGAAAGAGTGTTTTGTGTGTGTGTGTGTGTGTGTGTGTGTGTGTGTGTGTGTGTGTGTGTGTGTGTGTGTGTGTGTCTATAAAGGCTCTAACATGCATCCATTCGTCGGCCTTGATCACCTAATGACGGCTTTCCACGCTGCTCGATCTCTAGCAGCCTCTCTCTTCAGTTTTTTATCCCTGAGGTCACGCTCTACGACCTCATCTCAGGTCATGTTTGGTCTCCTCTCGAAACTCTACCCTCAACGTCCTCACCTCTCACCCTCCGCACCCAGCTGTCATCCTCCATCCTCTCCACATGCCCAAACCATCTCAGTCTACCCCTTCTCTATACAAGGTGATTCTAGAAGTAGTAAGAATGAAATCAGACATGATTCTTGAGGTAAGATGAATGTAAAAAACATGATTTTAGTGGTCACGTTATCAATACTAACGTGTATCATTTATTCCCTTCTTACTCCCATTGCCAAATCCACGCCCACATCAGCAGACAAGGCCGTCCCCGCAACACACTAGTAAACATCAGGCAAGATTTCTGTTGATTGGCTATTCATGGCCCTGTATAGAGAGAGACACAAGAATCTTTCCAAAGCCTGAATGAATACATACTGGTAAAAATCGAAGCATCTGAAACACGCACTGGTTAAGATAGGGTTTTCACTGTATTTCGCCGCTTGTGAACTATCTTCAGGCGGTAAAGGGAAGACTGTTGTTTCTGTGCACATGACCTACCCCAAGATAAGGCGATGTATCAGGGGCCAACTGTCCGGCGAGGAGATCCCACTGAAGGCCACATAGGTAGTTGACGGCTTCGGGTAGTAACTGAGACTGTGTGGCCGCCAGCAGGTCACGATGTCCCTCCAGCAGGTACAGATGCAGCTCACACAGCCCCACACCGTTGGCCGACACTGCCTCCGACATCTGAACCAAATGATACAGGGTTTAATGACCTAGTAATTGTATTACCCCTGCCTACGATGCTGGACGTTATGTATTCACCCGTATGTCTGCATGTCTGTGGACAAAGTGTCTCAAAAGTTGTTATCGGATTTCAAACAGATCAAGTGGATGGGTTATCCTTGGGTCCAGAAAGATTTGTTGGGATTTTGAGTTGGATGTGGATTCGGATGCGGGAATAAATAATAAGTTTCATAAGCGTTGGCGAAAGTATATCTTGTGCGAGTGTGTGTAACAAGGGCAGACTAAGACCGCAGAATTAATTGCTTCTGCCAACGATGTTGGACGGAGGTTGGTTTATAAATAAAAAATTATAATGGTGTTGGTGGAGGTAAACACTCTCTGAATGCTTTCTGGGCTTAGCTGATTTTTTTGGTTACAGCCTCAAACAACTGAATCATACAGGAGAAAATAAATATTAGTGACCTTAAGTTGCGACTGTTGTTGTTTTTGCTGCTCATTTGAACCACCTACTACAGGAATCAGTGATCTCATGGCTGCTGTTTTTGTTGTTATCCCAGGTTTAGCTGGATGTAAACACGTGCACACTATTGCTCACCCACGCCTCATACATCCCATCTGTCATCCACTTGAGCTGCTAAGATCATACAGGTGAAACATATCAGTGTACAACAATAACAGAGTTTATCAATCCATCCATCCATCGTTCCACATACCCATCCATCCACCCATCCAAACAGTCCATCTATCTATCTGTCCATTCATCCACCTATCCATCCATCCATCCACTTATCTTATCCACCCACCCATCCATCCATCCATCCACTTATCTTATCCACCCACCCATCCATCCATCCATCCATCCATCATCCAATTCTTAACTACACCATCAATAAATTCCAACCATTCTTCTAACTTAACCCTTGTGAACTACATGTAACAGAACCACCTAAACCCACTACACCACCAGGCATCTACATATCAAGAATAAAAATAGATAAGAATTAATTGACAGTGGCAAAAAATAATGCATTACCTTTATATATACAGTATTTTCTACTACTGGGACTTTATAATGTACACCTGGGCAGGTATTCTCGTCAGGTAAGGAGGCTCCCTAACATCTCTTCCTTAGCGGTTTAGTTCTGGATATGGCTGGTTAATATCCTTTTATAAGTTACTGTATATACTGAGTTTTGGCGATATGGCAAGGATTTGTGACACAGAAGACAGTAAGGTGTAATGAATATAAATCTCTTACGAAAAGGTGTTAGGGAGCTTGCATAACCAAAGGAAACAATGCACCCTCATACACCACAACACTCACAACACAAAACAAAGCTCATCAACACTTCACCACACCCTCACTATAATGCATCCTCTACACCACAACACTCTATGCACCCACACCTCACAAATCACAACATACCTCACTACACCCTCACTATAACACATCCTCTTACACCACTACACTCATCTCATACCTATCACAACACAATCCACATCTCACTACACCCTCACTATAACACATCCTCCTACACCATTACATTCACCTCTTACGCCTATCACGACACAAAGTTGATTTGGAAAAGGCCTTTGACAGAGTCCCTAGAGAGGTGGTGAAGTGGGCAATGAGAAAGCTTGGCTTGGAGGAGTGGCTGGTTAGGGTGGTTATGGCCATGTATGTGGGTGCCCACACCCAGGTAAGTGTGAATGGAGATTTAAGTGATGAGTTTTCCGTGAATGTTGGTGTGCATCAGGGGTCAGTTTTGAGTCCCATGTTGTTTATCATGGTACTTGAAGCCCTCTCACGTGACTTTAGAAACGGACTTCCATGGGAGTTGTTGCATGCTGATGATTTGGTGTTGATTGCAGAGAACGAAAGGGAGGCGGAGGAAGGGTTTAGGAAGTGGAGAGATGGTATGGGGCACAAGGGCTTAAGGGTAAATGCAGATAAAACAAAAGTGATGATATCTAGGGTTGGTGGCGGTACTGCCAAAGACGAGGGAGAGTGGCCATGTGCAGTTTGCCACAAGGGCGTGGGAAGTAATTCCATCTTGTGCGGTGTTTGTGATAAATGGGTGCATAAGAGATGTAGTGGTATCAGAGGTAGACTGCGAGATAATATTGATTTTATGTGTACGGTGTGTCGGGGTGAGCAGGTGGAGATTGTTAGACGTGAAAGGATTGAACTTGCTGGTGAATCTCTTGAGTGTGTGGAAGAGTTTTGTTATTTGGGAGACATGTTGTGTGCTGGAGGTGGGGCTGGAACTAGCTCTGTGGCTAGAGTGAGAAGTGGTTGGAAGAAGTTCAGGGAGCTCTTGCCTCTCCTGACACTGAGAGGACTCTCCCTACGTGCTAAGGGGTCTTTGTATGCAGCATTTGTTAGGAGTGTAATGCTGTATGGTAGTGAGACCTGGGCAGTGAAGGAGGAAGATATTCGGCGGCTCAAACGTACAGAAATGACAATGATTAGGTGGATGTGCAGTGCGTCCCTGCGTCCAAGGCCTGGAGGGGCTGGGTTTACGATGGAAGAGTTGAGAGGTAGGATGGGACTGGAGTGTATTGGTGTTGTGATGAGGAGAGGTAGATTGAGATGGTTTGGACATGTGGAGAGGATGGGGGATGATAATTGGGTGAGGAAGGTGAGAAGTGTTAATAATGGGGGTGTGGTTATGAGGGGTAGACCGAGAAAGACATGGGACGAGGTCATTAAGTGTGACCTCAGGGTTAAGGGACTGAACAGGGAGGCTGCAATGGATCGTGCATTGTGGAGAGCCGCCATTAGGTGACCAAGGCCGACGCATGTAAGCATGTTGGAGCCTTTAAAAACGAAACGAAAACGAAAGCACACCTCACTACAACCTCTCTATAATCCATCCTCCTACACCACAACACATTCTTGTACCCCACTTCAAACAACATCAACCCTACATAAATCTTACCACAGTGCTGTTGGAGAAGAAGGTGACATACTCGAGGGTAAGCTGGGGCAACCTCTCCACCAAATCCAGGAACCTTTGCACCATTGGCTTGTCCAGGTACGACTGTGAAGGGGAAAGGTGAAGGTCAGTAGGGCAGGTCCAGCATCTGTTTGTGTCTAGTTTGTTGTTGTTGGTGGTGGTGGTGGTGGTCGCCTTCTCGGTCTTCTTCTTCTCCTCCGTCTTCGTCCTCGTATTCTTTTTCATTTTCTTCATCTTCTTCGTCGTTGTCTTATTATTATTATTATTATTATTATTATTTCTTCTTCTTCTTCATCTTCTTCTTTCACTCTTTCTTTCATTCTTTTCTTTTTCTTCGTCTTCTTCTTCTTCCTTTTTCTTTTTCTTAGTCTTCTTCATCTTTTTCGTCGTCGTCTTCTCTTCTTCCTCCTCTTCTTCTTCTTCTTCTTCTCTAATTGAGCAGACTCGTCGACCGCAGACAAGAAACAGCCTCTAAGGGGTTGTCTCATAAGTTCTCTACACTGTTGATGTTGTGTGTGTGTGTGTGTGTGTGTGTGTGTGTGTGTGTGTGTGTGTGTAATTCACCGGGTCGGTCACGATCACTTGATGGTCGTGATTGTCAGCTTTTACCCTCCCGGAAGGGAGCTGAGAGCTCATATAGTCCGATCTAAGGGCAAGGCTGTGACCTTCACACACGCACACACTCGTCCCCTTGCTCAAGGGGGACAGTAACCACCCACTTCGTCAGTGAAACTTTTCGCAACCTGAGCGAGGCGCGAACTCCCGTCCACCAGTTGGCAAGCGAGAACGTTACCACTGCACCAGCGAGCGGTGTGTGTGTGTGTGTGTGTGTGTGTGTGTGTGTGTGTGTGTGTGTGTGTGTGTGTGTGTGTGTGTCTGCGTGTTAAATTGGCTTTATCCTCACATCACCATCATCACCATCACCATCACCATCATCATCATCATCATCATCATCATCGTCAGCCATTCCCACATCAACAACACCAAAACAATTCACAAACAATAAGTAAATAGGAGAAAACTACCCCATAATTCTCATCTCCTTATCATATCATCATCATCATCATCATCATCATCATCATCATCATCAGTCATTCTCATATCAAGAACAAAATAATGCAAAAAATAATCCGCAAATAGGAAATCACCAGCACCATTCTCACCTCCCTAATCTTCTTTCAACCTTACCCAGTACGGTTAAAGAGTAGCAGTAGTCTAGGTATTTCAACACTTTGCAGTTCTGGCCTACAAGGAAGTTAATAATAATAATAATAATAATAATAATAATAATACTGGTGTTGATGTGAACGATGATATATATGACAATGACGACTGAAATGATGGTAATAACGATGATGATAATGACACAATGACAATGATGATGATGATGATGATGATGATGATGATGATGATAGGTGCGACAATAATAACAATGCTACTAATAACGCTAAACACATCCCTCCACCACACCCTACTCACCTGTCTAAGGCTGCCCCACACATCCCCACCCCGTGCGAGGGAGAGCCACAGTCGGAACCATCTCAAAAGGGACTCAATACCACGCAGCACCGAATCCACGGCCTCCCCCACCGGCCCTTCCTCTCGGCTCAGCGTGACTAGAGGCTGCAAGACTTTGGCCAGAGGGATGTTGCTGTGTGGGAGAAAGGAGTGAGGGTTTAGAATGTCTCTCTCTCTCTCTCTCTCTCCACTGCCTGGCTATACACACGTCCCTCAACTCCCTCCCTATCCCCTGACAGGAGGATGGTGGACTGAATGAGGAGGGAAAACTTCAGCCTGCAGTCCACCGAGATAATGCCTGGTTGAGCCTTGGGTCACAAAAACAATATAAAAAAGGAGAGAGAGAGAGAGAGAGAGAGTGAGAGAGAGAGAGAGAGAGAGAGAGTGTGTGTGCGTGTGTGTGTGTGTGCGTGTGTGTGTGTACTGTCCCGGCCAATGCTGAGTGGTGTATCATTCTCATATACTTAGGTTCCTAATACCTTTGCCTTAGCGACTTATTTTCACATAAGGCTAGTTAATATCCTGTTGTACGCTAGGTATTTAAAGTGAGGCGAAGTTGGAAGGATTTACGTAAAACAGAGGAGAACAGAGAGGTCCAATAAGCAGCATAAATCGCCTACCAGAAGGTGTTAGGGAGCTTCTGACGACAAGAATACGGGTTTTGAAGTTGCGGTATTCTCGTGCGGTTAGCAAGCTTACTTAACACCTCTTGCTTACCGGTTTATTTCTGATTCTGTTTCGTTACCATATTCTTGTGTGTTATTCATGTAATCTATTTCGACATTAAAATGATCCAAGATGCAAAAATGGGAATATTAATTACTAGTTTGGGAAATAAATCGCTAAGGAAAAGGTGCTAGGGAGTCTCCATAACAGGCAACCCACAGTGTGACCCTCCATTCCACATTTCAGCAGATAAATCGCTAAGGAAGAGGTGTTAGGGAGCTTCCTTAACTCACAGTCTTACCTTCCACATCTCGTCAGTGGAATTAAATTTACCAAGCAAAAGACAGGATATTAACAGGCAGTTTGGAAATATCTAAAATAAATCGCTAAGGAAGAGGTGTTGGGGAGCTACCTTTACAATCTTACCTTCCATTTCACATTTAATTATTTTTTAAAGTGAGAAATATCAGAAGCCAAAAAAAGAGGGTATGAATGGAGAGTTTGGATAAATCGCTAAGGAAAAGATGATAGGGAGCTTCTTTAACAATCTTGCCTACCATCCACACATTATTTAGTATACTGGAATCAAATATAAGAAAAAAAAGAGGCTATTAATGGGTAGTCTCAAAATAAGTCGCTAAGGAAAAGGTGTTACGGAGCTTCCTTTATGTCTTACCTTCCATTCCACATCTCTGTAGTGGAATTAAAGAGTCTTGTAGCTAAATCCGCCCACGCCTGAAGACCTAGGTACCGTAAGGAGGATGGTAGGTTGGTAGGGATGATGGTGGTGGTGGTGGTGGTGATGTTGGTGATGGTGGTGGCTGTGGTTAGGATGCAGTTGACGGCTTCTGCCACTGTGGTGTTGCTGTCGTTCTGAGTGGGAAGAAAGAAAGATAGATATAGATAGAGAGATAGATAAAAAGATAAACTGATGGATGGAAGGATAGATGGCCAGACAGAAAGATAGACAGAACGATGGACATAGATAAGACAGATAGACAGACAGATAGATAGATAGACAGATAGATAGACAGATGGATGGATAGGCAGATAGATGGGTAGATAGACTGGTAGATAGACACATGGGAGGTTTAATAGATAGAAAGATGAACAGAAAGATAAAAAAAAATATATAGAGAGAATTGGATAGATAGACAGGTAGACAGACAGACAGACAGAAAGAGAGATAGACAGATATACAGTTAGAAAGATAGACATATTGATAGACACAGATAGACAGATAGAAAGATAGATAAACAAACATATATACAGACATATAGATAAAACGACAGACTGATTGATTGACAGAAAGACAGATAGATAGATAGATGAACAAATAGATAGATGGATAGATAGACAGATAGATAGATGGATAGATAGACAGCCAGATAGATAGATAGATTGATAGATAGATGAGGCAGGAGACAGTTTCATGCTTTCGTCCTTTTGCAACTTATTTCACGTAGCTCAGTGGCAGAAGAGGACAATACTACGGCTCTACATGCCTGCCATTGCACTTCTTCGTGACTAGCACCATATTCTAATGTTAATGTACTGTTACAACTCAACATTCATGATGGAGAAGTGGTGATTTTGGCCCAAGTTAGTTTAAAATGAGTATAGTTCAATCAATCACCTCTCAACCCACTTACTGGCCCTTAGCACCTTTTCCAAAGCGATTTACTTTGTTTATTACTCCTTACTGTCCATTTCCGTGTTACATAAATCCTTCCAATATCGCCATACTAGTCGTAAACATGGATATTTCCTAGCCAAATCCAAAAATAAATCGCTTAGGAAAAGGTGTTAGGGAGCTTCCTTAATCGACATGAATGCGAGTCCAAATATAAATAGCATGCAGGACAGTGTGAAGGTGTCATAGAGAAAATAAATCGCTAAGGGACAGGTGTTACGAAAAAATAAATGACTATGGGAGAGGTGGTAGGGAAAAAATAAATCGCTTACGGAGGTGTTAGGAAAAAAATGAATCGCAAAGGGATAGGTGTTAGGGAAGATAAATCGCTAAGGGACAGGTGTTAGAAGGAAAACTAAATCGCTAAGGGATAGGTGTTAGGAGAAAAAATAAATCGCTAAGGGACAGATGTTAGGAAAAAATAAATCGCTAAGGGACAAGTGTTAGGGGAAAATAAATCGCAAAGGGACGGGTATTGGGGAAAAAATAAATCGCAAAGGGACGGGTATTGGGGAAAAAATAAATCGCTAAGGGATAGGTGTTAGGAGGAAAAATAAATCGCTAAGGGACAGGTGTTAGGGAAAAATAAATCGCAAAGGGACAGGTGTCAGGGAAAAATAAAGCGCTATGGGACAGATGTTAAGAAAAATAAATCGATAGAGATGGGTGTTAGGGAAAAATAAATCGCTAAGGGACAGGTTAGGGAAAAGTAAATCGCTAAGGGACAGATGTTAAGAAAAATATATCGCCAGGGATGGGTGTTAGGGAAAAAATAAATCGCAAAGGGACAGGTGTTAGGGAAAAATGAATCGCTTAGGTAAGGGTGTTAAGGAAGCCACTTGAGACATACCAGCAAATAGTCGACCTTGAAAAACGCCTTGATGTCCTTGAGCAGTTCCTCGGGCTCCAAGTGACACAATCTTGCAAGGAATGTCTTTAGGTGTTCCCCCTCCACCTCGAGATCCCCGCCACACACCCCAGCCCAGCCCTCCACACCTTGCACATCTTCCACCAGATTCCTGACCTGCAATGGAGTGGGCAAAGGTGATACTGGTTCGTTATCATCATCGTCATCATTATCATCATTATTAGCATTAGTATCGTTATCATCGTCATCATCATCATCAGTAGCAGTTGTAGTGTCATCCTCATTATCAGTATTATTATCACCATCATCATCATAATCATTATCATTATTAGTTGTAGTATCATCATTATCATTATCATCATCATCATCATCATCGTTATCATAAATATCCTTATCATCATCATCATCATCATCATCAGTAATACTTGTAGTGTCATCCTCATCCTTATCATCATCATAATCATCATCATTAGTAATAGTAGTATCATCATCAACATCATCATCATCTCACATCCACCCCTTCACACCCTGCATATCTTCAACCAGCTTCCTGATCTGGAATTCAGTGTGCAACGTTGATAGTAGGCAATTATCACTGTCATCATCATCATCATCATCATCATCACCCACCTTCCTGATCCTACAAGTTATTTCGTATTACATAAAATCATCATCATCATCATCGTCCACGTCCACCCAGTTTCTCTTTACTGTACATTGATACCTCCCTTTAAATCTACTTCTCCCAGTAAAATAACTAACAGTCACAGTCAAAAGCCACATCAAGATAATTTTCTCTGGCTGCAACTAAACAATACAATCCCCCTATTAAATAACTGCTTACGTACAGCCATATGCAAAAGTTTGTCGCCAATCCACTGCCTGCCTTGTGTTCTGCCTTCCATATTTATCATTCCTCCCCAAACAACAAAGTATCTTTCTTTCATCAATTCTGTTACATGTATTGTGTACCTCATTTTGCACCTAACAATATTCATGCAACACCTTCCATTGCACAAAATGACAGAGAAGCATTGGCGAATTTTTGAGTACCTACATTACTTTTCAGTTTTAATTCTCATCTACCTACCCTCCAAGAACACCACATTAGAGTTACTGTAATCTATCTGTTTTCATTAGACAGAACTGGGTCAATCTCACTATATCAGAAAAGTTGTAACCGCGTGAATATTGAAGAGTTTTAGTTATACGGTAAGAATGAGACTCCTTGGTCACTAATCACATCAGTCCACCAGATGACTGCACCCGTCCATCAACTGAGCTGACAAGGACGAGGGATCTTCGACAGGTTGGAATAAACGTGCCTTATCATTCCTAAATAAAACACATGGCAACAGTTCACCTTCTACCCGCATGCCTCTGTCCACCCATGTTTACTTTCATATTGGTGATGGAGAGGAACGCCTTCACGTGGTGGCACAGATACAGTATAACCGAGCGACTCCTTTGCCTGGTTATACAACTCATTCCCTACCTCTTAAAAGGAGAATGGTGGACTGCCAGGGAAGGACAACTTCAGCCTACAGTCCACCAGGTTCACATTAAAGATGGACCTGGGGCGGCTGCTGCTGCTGCTGCTGCTGTTGTTGTTGTTGTTTAGACTTACCTTCCTTTGGAGGACCTGGCCAAATAAGGACTGGGGCTTTTTTTTTTGGGGGGGGGGCCTATCGACCATTGGGGCCATAGCCCCTGGTCATTAAGGCCGTATATATATATATATATATATATTTATATATATATATATATATATATATATATATATATATATATATATATATATATATATATACAAACATATATATATACATACATACACACACACACACTTCCATGCATATATACAGACACAGTTTCATGCACACGTACATATATATATAATAATTTATTTATTTTTTATTTTTTTTTTCTTGGTTTTATATTTTTTATACCTTATATTTAATCTAAAGACCCTAAAACTAATCACCTAACAGACAAATCGCTAACCTATACTAAATCCTACAGAGACAAATAGCTAGACCTACACTAATGGTAAAAATACCTCGACTAACAGAACACCATCGACTGCAGATATGTAATACCTTTCTACATGACATACCTGCACTCATCACCTGGTGACTGACAGTCGAGCCACAACCTAATATAGGGGACATCAATATATGAAAGGGAACCAGACGAGTCAGGAACATTTCCATATACGTCAGTTGTCGGACCTAATTAGAACAACTTAAACAAGGTGATATAAGGTATTTACATAACATGTACAAAAGATGAAGGACCTCGCTTAACTGGGGCTGCTACTACTACACTTTTATATTGCGAGACTGCATACCCTCCTCTCACTGTCTAAACTACTCTACAGGGTCTTCCTTACTATCATCATCTGCATTAGCGGCAGCAGCAGAAAAGCAGCAACAGTAGCAACAGCAGCATCCCACAAGAAACTTAAAATCCTGGCGCAATGAAACCCAGGTAAGTCAGTCAACTCACCGCCTCGGGTCCTGCCTCAGTGATGTTAATGAGATCGGTGATGGCTGGAGGGGCGTAGTTGATCACTGTGTCCGCCGCCCACCAGAGGGCCGGGGACTCACTCAGTAGCGCCTCGAGGTCCCTTCCTGTGGGTGTGAGTCGCCTTTTTAATCGATCCATTTATATCTACTTGCCTCTTTAGTTTATCTACCCATCTATCCAGGCATCTATCTCTCCATCTATAGCCAGACGCCTTAATCCCGTATGGGCTGGCCACAAATAAATCGCCTCCAAGTTTCCCTGTCCTCATTTCACTGCCCTTCCCCCAACTTACACCCTCCTCTCTCATATACCTCACCACTCCATCCCTCCGTCTCATCCTTGGTCTCCCCCTCCCTCTACCCCCCCTTTCATAGACCTCTCTACTACTTCCCTCCACCTCATCCTCGGTCGCCCTCTCCCTCTTGCACCCTCGTTAATACACGTAAATTTTGTTGCTAGTTGTGTGTTGCAAATTAGAGTCCTCGTTATATATATCTTACCTTTTTATTTTATTCTATTTATTTATTTATTTTTTGGCTCAGATGGTCAACAGTATTTTTCTTTCAATTTTTCCGTCCCATCTCCTGACGATTTTATTCAGCTGAGGGTAAACAGCCGTAAATATCTGAGGGAGGGAGGGAGAGAGAGAGAGAGAGAGAGAGAGAGAGAGAGAGAGAGAGAGAGAGAGAGAGAGAGAGAGAGAGAGAGAGAGAGAGAATACCCTATGTAAACAGTCGTAAACATCTGAGAGAGAGAGAGAGAGAGAGAGAGAGAGAGAGAGAGAGAGAGAGAGAGAGAGAGAGAGAGAGAGAGAGAATACCCTATGTAAACAGTCGTAAACATCTGAGAGAGAGAGAGAGAGAGAGAGAGAGAGAGAGAGAGAGAGAGAGAGAGAGAGAGAGAGAGAATACCCTATGTAAACAGTCGTAAACATCTGAGAGAGAGAGAGAGAGAGAGAGAGAGAGAGAGAGAGAGAATACCCTATGTAAACAGTCGTAAACATCTGAGAGAGAGAGAGAGAGAGAGAGAGAGAGAGAGAGAGAGAGAGAGAGAGAGAGAGCACAAACACAACTCACCAGTGATGTAACGAAAAAGTGCGGTGTGGAGGCAGGGCAGCTTGAGGGTAGGGTAGAGATCCACACCTCGTGCCTGCATCCACCCCACCACCACCTCCACGCCTTCCACCACATCATCCATCCCACTGTCAAAAAGTTACACATTTTTGGAATATATTTAACGCCAGCACTCAAAAAATACAGGGTGGTCCAAAAATAGCACCCTACTAGAAAATTACCAGGCCGTTTGTGTGGATGGCTCACTTTGCTGGTGTGGGTGCGGGTTAGGCAATGAGTAGGAAATGAGGAAATGATGCAGAGTAGACATTGATATCCACTGTGTTGAGGGCACGGCTCAGTCTGCTGATGTGGGAGTAGGAAATGGATAAATGATGCAGGATAGACACTGATAACGCTGACTGAGCCGTACCCGCAACACACGAGAAATCACCCAGCTTAGTGGCAGAGGAGGGTATATATATTCACCATCCTGTACAATGCTTCTCTTCTGTCAGGGGATTTTGTGTGTTGAGGGGATTTCTCAGAGAATGTTACTGCTGCCTGTCCTGCGTCATTTACCCAGTTCCTATTCCCACTGCCAAACTCACGTCCATACCACCAAAGTGAGCCGTCCCAGCAACACAAACATGTCACCCTTGAATTTCTTGTGAAGTGCTATCTACGGACCATCCTGTATATCTAAAATTATCCCACTGCTAACTTTAGTGCTGGAGAGGTGCCTTCACGTGGTGGCACCGATCTAACTGAGTGGTTTCACTGCCTGGTTATATAAACGTCCCTCAACTCCCTTCCTGATCCGTGAAAGGAGATTGGTGGACTGCAGGAGGAGGGCAACTTCAGCCAGCAGTCCACCGGGTTCACATTCAGATAAGCCTGAGGTCACAACAACAATTGCTAATATAATGATGATGATGACAAATAAGATTACTGATGATAATTACTCATGAAGATAAAGGCAATGGCTGACACTTACGATGATGATTATGATGATGAAATGAAGGTGCTGACAGTGAAGATGACTGATGATGATAATTACTGATGAAGATTTTAATGATGATAAGGATGAATTATTGAATTATTAGGTAACTACTTGGCACTGCAACAGCTCGGTTATATGGCACTGATAATGACTGCAGAGTAGTAACGATGATAAAGCTAGTAATGAAAATGACAATATTATCCTGACAACAATCATGAAGACCACGACAACAACACTGAGTGAAAACAATTATAAATGATAACGATGATGCAGACTGTAATAATGCAAACAATCCCTATGAGTTCTGTACTTACATTTGCCTCTGTTTTTCTGCCAGTGAGGTCAGAAGTACCTGCCACTGGTCCAACATGAAGTAGGACGGCAAAATTGGTACATTAAAATCCCCTTCTGTTGCCACCGATCCTATAAACCCACGTGCCCACTCCGCCAGCCACACCACCTCATCGTACACCTCTCTTGCTGATGGCACACGGCCGGTTTCATTCTGCGGCAGTAAGAAGATTCGCAAGTTAGAACATTAAAGCAGACATAGTTACCCTACAAACCTGCACACCCACTCCACCAAGCACAAAATTTCGTTGTTCTCCTCTCTGACTTATGGTATACAACTTATTCCACTCTGCTGCGGGAAAAGATGAAATGGGTTATATCAGTACCAGTTGCCCACACAGCAACCATCATAGGAGACACAGTGACCATAAGAATCTGTGACCGCACTCCACACGTCAAAAAAACTCATCACACATATCTTTGACTGATGGAAGGTAACTTGTTCCATTGTACAGTAAGAAGATGATGACTGAGGGTTAAATTAGTGTCTGTCAACTACTCAAGACTCATTAAAGAAGACATAATGACTTTAGGTATCCACAGCCCCTCTCCACCAGTCATAAACCTCATCATAGACCTCTCTTGCTGATGATACGTGACCTGTTCCATTCTGTAGCAAGAAACAGATTCTGAACAAGGTTTAAACTGGTGCTTATCGACAAGGCAAGAACCATTAACGCAGACACAGTGACCCTACCAACCCACAGACTCATTCCACCACCAACACAATCCCATAATACACTTTTCAGGCTGATGGTATGTGGTCTGTCCCAACTTATAACAAGGATATGAAGAATTAGCCTTTAATTAATATCTATGAACTCTAACCTTGAGATCCCACAGCATTTGTTTGTACTTCAAAAACCTGTAAGTTTGTCCACTATGTTTACTTTCTCGTAGTCTGGATAATGCTATATCGTAGTTTCGCTAACTTAGCCTAGAACTGCCATATCGCCATCCTGAATGTTGAGTTGTAGCAAGAGATTAGCACTAGAATATGATGCTAGTCACGAGGATGCGCCATAGAAAAATGTGGAGCCGTACTTGCTTTGGATGATGCTATACCCTATTTACTCTTAACTCTTGAATGTTTAGTTGTAGCAAAAGATTCACACTTGAATATGACGCTAATCATGCGGATGTGCTAAGTTCCTAGGCTCAAAGGGGCTAACTGGGAAGAAAAAATTAATATCAACCTTGAGATCCCACATCGATTAATTGTACATGAACCAGCAGCCCTCGTCGTTTAGCATATTAGCACTCTTAGCCTCCTACAGCCCACTCCAATATTTGATCATTTAAATTTATCTAGAGCTGTTACGAACCTTAGAGCGTATTAAATGAAGAGGAAAAAATGGACACCAACCTTAAGATCCTGAATGAGTTGGTTATATTTGAGCCAGTCGTCCAGTTCATTTAGTGTGTTTCCCGCCAGACTGCGACACAGCTTCCCCACAGCGTCCAGGAAGCTACGGCCGCTCCACATCGTCTCCTGTAGGGCCGGTGGAGACACGCAGAGCCGGTCCAGGGTCAGGTTGAGGACGAGGGAGCGGTTGAGGAGGAGGTTGTGGTGCAGGCCGGCTAACAGTACTTGCCAGGTGGAGTTGAGGGTAGAGTGGAGGCCATGAAGGGAGTCTGGTATGCTGGATGTTAGGTTGTCTGTGGGTGGAAGGTATTGTATTCATCATTATTATTACCATCATTAATATCATCACTTTCATCATCACAGACATCATCACTGACATCATTATCACCACTACCATCATGGCAACCATTGTAATCATCACTACCATCATTATCACTGCACAATATCCTATCATTATTTGTATTAATATATACTAGGCCCACTGCTGGACCGGACCCTCTCCCAGCAGGGAGTGAAAGTCTGAATTAATACCTTTCTATGTTGCCAAGGTACTAATAGGAAATGGGTGTTTGTAAGAAAAGCGATGCATGTAAAACACTAGTGTGTTGTATTGGGTATGTGTGTGTGTGCCAGGATGCGTCATCACGTGTGCTCCAACAGGCGCTGGCAACAAGTAAAATACACAGTGATGAACAAGTTGCAACCATGCTCGGAACAGCAGCGGCCAGATCATGTTGGCAACATCATGATGAAACCTCATCTACCTCGTATGGACACACTCAGCACGTCACCTCTGCTGCCAGTAAGTTCGAAGCTGAACTGAAACATGTCTGCATACATCTGTTCAAATACAGGTGCATACCGGTACATGTATACAAACGTTGCCGGCTGTAATTTTCAGCACATGTTCAGGGACACGATGCGACCTTTCAGTCTGTGTATGCTGTCGGCAGAATTGACAGGATGAAAGGGCACGATGTACGACCAGCACCCACTTGAAACAGGCACCATGGCTTGGGTTCACATCCTACACTTGAGACCCACTCATCTCGAGACAAATACGCTACAGATCCGGCACCACAGTTTCACATATGCAGTAATATAATGGTGATGATGATGACGATGATGGTGATACCGAATCACCATGATTCATATAGGTATCTATCTATATCTCAGTGCAAATTATTATCATTTATTTCAGTCCATATTATCATTAACCCTTTAAATGCGGGCATTGTTTTGCCCCGACTGTCCTCTCCCGCGGGGGTTTCGACCAAAATGTAAACAAACTTTAAACCTTTATAACTCTGCACAGAATAAATCTAAAGCGAAAAATAAGGTACCATTAGAAAGTACTAACCTTCGGCTTTGCAATGATGTAGGTTTCATGATTTCGTTGACTATCACTGGATGGGCAATGCCATTAGAAGTGAGCGATCTAAAATCACTATTTTTCGCTCACACAACATTACCTTCGCTCATACACCATTACCAAATGCCAACCTCATTCTGATAATAATACTATAAACATATATGAACACTGCACATACAATAAATACCCACTCTGTGTTCACTGAGGCAGGTAAAAGGCACGTAATTGCCCACACTTCACTGCCATATCAGCGGTGTTGTAATCACTATTTTTCGCTCACACACCATTACCAAATGCCAACCTCATTCTGATAATAATACTATAAACATATATGAACACTGCACATACGATAAACACCCACTCTGTGTTCACTGAGGCAGGTAAAAGGCACTGTAATTGCCTGCACTTCACTTCCACATCAGCAGTGTTGTCACTCACACAGCTGGACAGATACTGATGCGTGTTTGGTCCGGGGTGGGGTGGGGGGCCCAGGGGGTGGGAGGTGGGGCCCCAGGGGGGGGAGGAGGGAGGTGGGGGTCGGCTGGAGTGAAAGAACTTAATAGCTACTCTCCGTTGAAACAATTGGTGCACGAAAAAAACGCGGGGTATTCAAAATATTCACAAACATTCGAGAATGACACCCGCGGTTTGGTACAGTTTTTGCAATGTCATTCTGGAATGACACCTGTGGTTAAAGGGTTAAAAACATCATAACTCTAAAATCCAACATTTACAATGGGAAGGGGATGATCCATAAAAAAAGAAAATGAATATGAAAATACTGAAGGCATCAGTTAAAAATACCCACACAAACAAGCCTCACATCCCGAAACTTCTTAGGCTCATCTTACAAGCCATAACACATATACATAAAAAAGTAACAGGTTCAGTAAATTGTACACTCAACAGCCACTGTCCCTTCCTCCTTTCTCAGATCAAAACCCCCACCCGGTGACAATGTAGCAGCAACTTTAATGGCAACCATGGTGGATCGAGCTAGAGTATAATGCAAACACCATCCATACCCACTCCCATACAAACACAGGTAATCCAACTCTACAAATGACATGCACATTCAGCCAAAAAAGTATCGGCCCTCCTACCGCACGTATCACTCTGAAACATGGACGAAGTAAAGCGATATTATGGGCAGCCTGTGATTATATATGCAGGTATTGTCTTTGATAATTATTACAACTCGAAATGACAGAGAACATCGCATATTCGGTGCCTTTTTTTGTTTTTTGTTTTTTTTTGAGGCACTGGATTTGTTCAAAGGTATCGCAAAAAAAAAAAAAAAATAAAGTAGAAGAAGAAAGATTTAATACCAACACACCAAACCTGTATGAGACAGCTCTAGCATGTATTCAATATGGACGGTGCATGTTTGTGCCCAAGTGATGACATGTGAAGATCCATGGTACGCAGAAGGAAAGCTGGGCCTCAGGACGAGAGTTGTGAAACCTATGCCCAGATTCGGACACATAATAATAATAACAGTAATAAAAATAATAATAATAATAATAATAATAATAATAATAAAAATTGGTAGGCGGGGGCGCTCACCATCCACTCACTCGATGTAGTGCTGCTCTCGGGTGTCTGTCCTTTCCTCTCCCCCCTCCTTTCCTTCCTTCCTCTTCTGTCTTTCTTTCCTTCATTCTTTCCTCGTCCTTCTGCCTACAGGTGACTTTACACTCCCTCTTTCGTCTTTCTTTCCTTCATTCTTTCCTCTTTTTCTGCCTGTGGGTGACTCTACACCGAGTGACAAGTGGAATGGTTTCCTGTACACCAGGAAACCATTTACTACACTGGGTGGC
>NC_136956.1:2650974-2693474 GCF_032717465.1 Coenobita brevimanus
CCTTAGCCCGAGGTGGAGCCACTTGCCCATGTCCTACAACAAATCCAAGGTACTGGACCTTAGCACGTACGAACTCGCACTTGTCTAAGTTGACTACTAAGCCTGCTTCCTCCAACCGCTTAATGAGCATTTCCACATGATCAAGGTGCTCCTCCCACTTGGTGTCATACACAATGACATCATCGATGTAAACGACACAATTGGGTATGCCATCCACCACTTTATCCACAAGCCTCTGGAAAGTGGCTGGAGCATTCTTCAATCCATAAGGCATCACCTGGCACTGATATACTGCACCACTGACAACAAAGCTAGCCACTTGTTTAGCCCGTTCCGTCAGCGGGACCTGCCAGTATCCTTTTACTAAGTCAAGTTTGGTGATATAAGTGGCATTTCCCACCTTGTCCACGGAGTCATCGACCCGAGGCAAGGGATAAGCATCGGTCTTAGACAGTGAGTTAACCTTCCGGAAGTCCACACACAACCTAACCTTCCCATCTGGCTTCGGCTGCAAGGTAACTGGTGAACACTCACTGAAACTCCTCTTAATCAATCCATGGTCCAACATATACTTGATCTCATTATCGAGAGCTTTCTGTCTGATAGGGTTGATGCGGTAGGGAGCTAATTTTACAGGCTTACTATCCCCAACGTCAATGTCATGAGTAGCCCAAGTTGTCAATCCCGGTGAATCTCCAAAAACTTTCGGATGTTTCCATAATCTGTTGCACAACTCTTCTCGCTTTACTGGATCAAGGTGTCGCAATTTCTCCACCAGAGCTGCATAACCATTGCCCTCCCATAGATCAGCTGGTAACATCTCACCACGACTAAGCACTTCCTCCTGCTCCTCCAACTCACTACCAATCGTCAAAACTACAGGAGCGCTCTTATCCCTGGTTCCCTCGACGTCCGCTCCAAAGTCACCTTCCAGGGACTGTGGCTGTAACCCTGGTCCACTACTCACATCATCGGCACCAACAGCTCCCTCCACAGCACGTTCCTTGATGCCACGTCCTCCTTTCCCCGTCCTTCACATCCCAGGTGAGAGACATCAGCAGTCATCCCACAATGAGAATCAACTGGGCGGTAGTATGGCTTCAACATATTAATGTGGCACAACTGAGTACTCTTCCGCCTGTCTGGGGTAACAATTAGATAGTCAAGTTCCCCAACTTTCTTCTTCACAATATAAGGACCACTGAATCTAGCTGCCAGAGGTTTTCCTTGCATGGGCAGCAGTGCCAAAACTTCATCTCCTTGCTTAAACTCACGACTTCTGACCTTCTTATCATAATGAGCCTTCATTTTCGCTTGAGCCCCGATTAGATGGTCACGGGCAAGCTCTAAAGCGCAATGCAGTCTCTCCCGAGTGCGGCAGACATAGTCAAGCATGGATTCCTGGTTGCCAGATTTGTTGTTACTCCAGGCCTCTCGCACCACATCCAAGGGACCACGAACTCTGTGCCCAAACACTAACTCATTGGGTGAAAACCCTAACGACTCAGTTGGTACCTCTCTCACTGCAAACATAACAAAGGGTACCGCTAGGTCCCAATCCTTTCCACTATCATAGCAGAAGGTGCGCAGCATGGTCTTTAAGGTCTGATGATGCCTCTCCAGGGCACCTTGTGACTGCGGATGGTAGGCACTGGACAAAATGTGTTTGATGCCCAACTCTGTCATTGTCTGCTTAAATAAATTAGATGTAAAATTTACTCCACGGTCTGACTGCAACTCCTTGGGCAGGCCAAAATGAGTAAAGAACAGGATAAGTTGCTTGACTACTGACTTCGCCTGCATGCTTCTGATTGGTATAGCCTCTGGGTATCGCGTTGTAACATCCATTATGGTTAACAAATACTTGTTTCCAGCAGAAGTAGGAGGTAAAGGGCCCACGATATCAATGATTACCCGGGTAAACGGAGGTTCAACTGCAGGAATGGGAGTCAAAGGGGCCACAGGAAGAACTTGATTTGGCTTGCCCACTATCTGACACGTGTGACAGCTCTTGATGTACGCAGCAACTTGTCCCGGCATACTTGGCCACCAAAAGTTATACTTTAAGCGCTGCACTGTCTTTCTGTTTCCCAAGTGACCGGCTAAAGGTCCCTCATGTGCTAACTGTATTAACGGCACCCTATACTGCACAGGCACCACCACCTGCACTAACTCACCCACTCCTCCATCCATCGTGGCGCCAATGGGCGTCCATCGGCGATGTAAAATATTGTCTTTAATCAGGAACTCCTCCTTACCACACTCCATACTTCTTTCTTCCCCTACTCGAGCAAACAAGAGCTTTAATGTTACATCCTCCTGTTGCTTCACCCTCAATTCTGCTGGCCCAACACCCGCCAGCTCTACTGAGGACTGAGATAAGGGACTGGTCGGGGCACTGGATTGCGAAGGGCGATCAATCTCAGCGCCACCTCTAGTACACTCGACAGGGGGAGGAATGTCAGACTCCACACTGACATCATCACCTCTACCCTCAACAGTGACACTCTGTTCCTCAGGCGCGTTTGACGGAGGTCCTGCATCCCCGCAGTCGACCCCAGCGTCCTGAAATTCTTCTAATTCAGTCGGTGGACTGGGTCCAGTCTCCACACAGACACACTCAACACCACCTCTAGTGTCCTGAGTGGGAAGTGGGGCGGCGCCCATGCACGCATTCCCACTCTCTTCACCCACTACAGCAACACTCTGCTCACTAGGTTCCTCCATTGGTGGCCCTGCCTCATCACAGTCGACCCCAAGAACCTGTGGCTTCACCAGTTCTTCCTCCCGGGCTGCAACCTGTGCCATAGATCGTGTAATTGCACAGACCGGGAACATGGCTTCCACTTCTGCATCAACTTCAATACCAATTTCTGGGGTGTCAAAACACTTCTCTGCCACAACAACTGGTGGGGGAAGAGATGGAAATACTTTCTCCCCAGCCAGGTCGTTCCCCAGCAGAAAATCAATCCCCTCTACTGGCATTACATCAGCAACAGCTACTTGAGCTGCAGCCTGAACAATGGGGCAATTGAGTTCCACATGAACATAATCATAGTATTCATCTGAGTTCATGCCTCTACACAGCACATACTTCCCTGAGTTTACAGGCCCTCCAGTCACGTTTCTGCACACAGACTGTTGTGCACAGGTATCACGAGCCACAGTAACTGGATAACTGATCCCATGAATTTTCACTGTGCCGTGACATATAAAAGGTTTACACCAGTCTAGGGACGATTTCTGAGGCAGTTCATCCGGAGGTGGCGTAGCATGTTGGGTAACCTTTTCAGCCTGAGCTGGCAGCGAGCACAGCCGGCTGCACTCCAGCTTTCCACAGACTTCTCCCTCACCGTTACCACTCTCCCAACTCCTCTCGTTCACCTGACTCGAACCTACAACTAGTGCCACTGGTTTGGCATTTTGGGAGGCCTTCCACTTAGGGCAGTTAGGCTTGATGTGCCCACTCTGTTTGCAAAAGTAACAAACTAGCTTCGAACTGGATACAGGGCTCTTTCTCCCTGAATTCTTTTTCTCCTCTGAACTTCCCTTGGACTGATTCACGGGAGATTTATCCCAGGCAGGGCCACTCACAGTCCTCTCCCTGGAATACCGAAAATTAGCATACTTGACCCCCATACTCCGCAAGGCAAACACCCGGTCATCAGCCCACGTCGCTGCTTCCTTCACGGTCTTAAATCTCTTCTCCCTAATTTTAACACCAATTTCTTTGTCAGCCATGTTGGTAAAATGTTCCATCAAAAACAGTTCACGCACCTCGTTATACGAAGTGGCGCTCTCACTCAGCAACCACTCGTCTAACCTCTCCTCCAGATACCTAGCGTAGGCCATATAGGTGTCAGCAGGCCTTTTCCGAGCACCACGGAACAACAACCGATAAGCCTCTGGTCTAAGTTCATATGCCTTCAGGATGGCTGTTTTAAATTCATCATAATCATCTACATCCTCAGGGCTCAACCTATTATATCACTTCCAAGGCTTTTCCCTTCAGCCACATTAGATACCAACCCCACCCAGCGCTGCCTGGGCCACTCAAACTCCCTAGCCTTCTTCTCAAACCTGACAAACCATTCTGTCACCTTCAACTCATCAAATGCTGGCACTAATTTTAGACTCCTTGAGAACCAACTCTCCCTATCCTCTGCACGGCCTGAGGTTTGGGTATCTGAAGTTGGTCTATTAGCAGTCAGCTCCAAGCGAGTCTTCTCCAGCTCAAATCGCATTTTTTCACGCTGCAACTCCATCTCCCTCTCTTCTTTTGCACGCTGCATTTCCCTCTCTTCTTTTTCACGCTGCATCTCCTCTCTTCTTTTGCACGCTGCATTTCCATCTCCAACTTTTTCAACTCCAACTGCAACTGAGCCTCCGGTGACAAGGCTCCAGGGTATATGGGAGTGGAATGAACAACTCCAGGGAAAGCACTAGACATACCTGGGGGAACTGCTCTAAACTGGCTCGGCGGCATCATAGATGGTAATAGTGGGGTAGCGAAACGAGGCATTTCAGCACCATAGTCAAACTCAGGGCTCACACGGGGAGTACCTTTGCTATGTGCCTCTCGTTGTTCCATATCCACAGGTGACTCAGCACGTACGCGATCTGGTGTAGACACGCGTGACTCCATGGCGACAAATCAATGGCAGTACTAAATAATGAAATACTAATGCTGACTGAGAAATTACAAAACACATCAACTTCACCTCAAAGCACAGAGAACGCCAAGGTAACGATATCCTAGCAAGAAGAAGGCACTGTTAGGATATCCTGATGCGAGGTCGCCACTGTTACGGTTTGCGCCAGCCCGGGGCTATTACAAAAAAACAAGTCAGCCTTAGATGATCGGCCTCCACTGCGTTGCAAAAATAACGCAGACCCCGGCACTGACACTCCGCAAACTAGAGAAAAACTGCACAACGGAAGTACTTAAGAACGCAACACTCTGTACTTTGATAATAAAACGGAACAGCCTACCTATAGATCTAGCCTACTATCGCCACTACCGGAAGTAATACCGCCCGAGACAGTATACAGGAACACCTCCCACTTACTTCCGGTGGTGACGACTTTCTACTTAACCCGTGTCCAAGGGGGAACGCAGTTAATAGCTCACGATGGTTCTCACTAGCCTTGAGCAAAGAGATGGGATTAACTGTGTAGGGGTTAGGGGTGTGTGTGTGTATGTACGTGTGTTGGGGAACGTTAACAAAGGCAGCGAGAAGACCACGGTGAGCCAAACTGGCCCTCCAAAGACAACACGGTTACAAAAACAAAATAAAATAACTACTTCCCTCAGTCAGCAACAAAAGAATAAAAATAAACTTAAATGAAAACGCCAGCTCGGCAGAAAAATAACTGGGGAGAGAGAGAGTGTACAAACACCCGATACTAAAGCTGGCTGGGAAGAGACTGGCTCTGATCAAGGCTCGTTCAGTCAAGCGCGAACGCATGAATCAGATTAATTAACAAGGAACTTAAATTCGTGCCCCTCTCTCTCTACAATGAATTGGTACTTCTAATGCAAGCAAAACATCATTAAATATACTGGTAGCTCACATAAGACAATCAAAATAATCAAATGCATACTCAGCATGGCATGAAATAAAATTGCCCTCAGTGGCGGGAACGAAAGAAACAAAAGAACTTGTAACACTCGCTAATATAAACTCCGCGAATGACACGGATACATACTGCATAAACCCCCTAGCCCAGCTGTAACGGCTGCATCCGTGGGAACGGAAAGGCGGACAGCGTAACAATATATATAAGGGTCTTGATCTCAAGGCATAATGTGCAATTGCAAAGCCTCCTATCATCAAAGGAATGTTTGCCTTCTTCTAAAAGTATAATATACAAAATACACTTGTAACAATATGATAAAGGCTTTGAACTGGGCCACACTCTCGGATCCCCAGTAGCAATTCGTGACTGCATGAAATTCAGTGACTCTCCCTGGTTATAAGTCCAATCCACTCTCCAGTCTGACTACACCTGGCCATCCACTGAGGCGCTAGGGATCTATGTCAGGTTAGAACAAACGTGGTATGCCAGACTGACCAGCGCGTTGACGATGGCCGCTGTGAGGTTAGACTGGGGCCAGGAGGGGGCATTGGTGAACTGCTGGGGCTCGAGAACATAGGCACACAGCGTCGAAACCCACCCACTGTTACCATCCTTACTGCGGTTACACACGCCCCTCGTCCACTCGCCCCACTCCATACCGCCAGACTGTGTGAGAAGAAGGAGAAAAGGGGAGTTAGCATCACTTAGTCTGTATTTCCTCTAACTTAGCCTAAAATTGCCGTCACTGACCCCACTCACACGGCGATTACACACTCCCCTCGCCCACTCACTCCACTCCATACCCCCCGCCTGTGTTGAGAAGGGAGGGAGGAGAGGGGTTAACATCATAGCATTATTCTGCTTTTACTCTATCTTTTTATCTATTTATCTGTGGCATTAATCCCGTAAAGGGTGGCCACAAACAGATCATCTCCATGTCGCCCTGTCCCCTACCATTTCACTGCCCTTCCCCCAACTTACACCCCTCTCTCTCATATACCTCTCCACACCATCCCTCTATCTCATCCTCGGCCTCCCTCTCCCTCTCCCCTCCCCTCTAACCTGGCCTAAAATTGCCATCTCTCTATCTTGAATGTTTAGTTATAAATAAAAACAAACAAATATTTCTTTTACTTCAACCTGACCTAAATCTGCCATCACTCCTGCTTAAGCACTGAGTTGCAAAAATGGAATGACACTAATAGATGATGCTAGTCACGAAGAAGTGCTAAGAAAGGGATGTAGAGCCGTAGTTCTGCCTCTTTCCTCCACTGGCCAGCGTGGAATTAGCTGGAAAATGACGAAAATCTTGATCAGGTTAAGATAAAAAGAGTATAATATCATCAACATTTTCGTAACCTATTTTCTTTCACTTAAAGATGGGGTGACGCAAGATCCAGGGAAAAAGGAACGTCTATCTATCTGTCTGTCTATCTATCTACCCGTCTATCTATCTATCTATCTACCTATCTCCATTCAGTGTGATGCGTCTATAGAGCTTTGGTGTGGCAAGAGGGTTGGGGAGATTAACGGGAAACGAGAACATCAAAGTAGGCAACATATTCATTCATTCATTCATTGCCAGACGCCATGTATCCCAAACGGGGTGGCCAAGGCTTAGAGTTAATTGTTTTACAGGGAGGGGCACTAATCCTCCACCAACCCCAAAAACGTTCTGTAGAGGGGACAACTTTGAAAAACTGACATCTGAAAGGCAACCAACCCCTGTAATCTGAGCCGTGTGTGTTTTAGGCGGCTCTAGAAGGGATGTGGTGTGGATGTGGGTGTGACGGAAAGCGGTAGGAGACATAGATTGAGGTGGTTTGGCCATGTGGAGAGGGTGGAAAGCGAGAGACTAACGTGGAGAGTACATGTGAGTAAGGTAGACGGGAGGAGAGGGAGGGGGAGACTGAGGATGAGATGGTGGCATGGAGTGGAGAGGTATATGAGAGAGGGGGGTGTAAATTTGGAGGATGGAGAGCGAGAAACTAACGAGGAGAGTGCATGTGTGTGAGGTACTGTAGATGGGGGAAGAGGGAGGGGGAGACTGAGGATCAGATGGAGGGATGGAGTGAAGAGTTATATGAGAGAGGGGGGTTTAAGATTGGGCAGGGCAGTGAAATGGCAGGGGACAGGGTGACACGGAGGCGATTTGTTTGTGGCCACCTCTCACGGGATTAAGGCGTCTAGCTATAGATAGAAACAGAGATAGAAAGGACAAGACAACAGCAATTTCCTTAAGGGGCTACAAGTCGACCTACCAAGACAGAAGACCAGGGGAGCTGAACCAGCTCTTGTAGAAGGAACTGAGCTGTGTCGTTGGGACTCTGAGTAAGGAGGTTCAGGGGAAATGTCTCCGGGCCCCACACGCCATCTTTCGCCTCACCCACGCCCAGCAGATGTGCCACGGTTAAGTTCCCTGCAAAATAAGTAAATAAGCAAGTAAATAAATAAATAAATGGATAAATACATTGTGGTAGGTGGTGGCGACCATCATCCACTCTCTTGATGCAGTGTTGCCTACTTCTTCCTTCACCTTTATCATTCTTTTTCTGTGTCTGCCCTCCTCTCTTCCTATTTCTCACCATCATCCACTCACTTGATATAGTGTTGCCTACTTCTTCCTTCACCCTTATCATTCTTGCTACGTGTCTGCCCTCTTTTTGTCCTATTTCTCCCATCTTTCCTGTCACTTTTTATTACTCTTCTTTCCTTTTCAGATGGCTTTGCATTGAGTGACAAGCCAAATGGTTTCCTGTAAGCCAAGAAACCATTTACAAAGCTGGGTGGTAACCATACAACCAACCCATACGCGTTCCCTACGTGTCAACAAGTGGGTTGGCGGAGGGTTAGTGCCCCTCCCCGTAAAACAACTAACTCAGAGATGAAACTGCCATAGGCATAGCGTTTGCCGGATGGATTCCTCCCTTCTTCCTCCCCTTCTCCCCCTCCCTTTTTTTCCCCTCCCCTCTTCCCCTACCCCCTTCTTCCTCTCCCCCTCTTCCCCTTCCCCTCATCCCCTCCCCCTCTTCCCTCTCCCCTCCCTTCTTCCCCTCCCCTCTTCCCCCTCTCTTCTTCCTCCCCTTCCCCCTCCCCTCTTTCCCTCTCCTCTTCCCCCCCACTCTTCCCCTCTTGCAGCTGGATCGATTGTGTCTATTTTTCACCGGTGTGATGGCAGTCATGTAGCGAAATTATCGTGCTTCATTGCCAAGCACAGGACGCGTTAAGGAAGACAAAAGTTCATTAAAGGGTGCTCCAGACATTTCTCTTCAATCTGGTACGAAAAAAAAAAATTTGCTTTTCGAAATCTGAAAAACTGGTGCCGAGGCAGACCGGGCACTGGGTCTGGAAGATTTCTGGACCCACGGCCACTGGAGGGCTTCATCCCCCCACCCAGCCCAGGGCCTCTGATCGATGCTGATGAAAAACAGTAAGAATTCCAGGGTTTGTGGAATCTACCGTCTGGATTATTCTTCAGAACAAGTGGCGCAAAATTGTGACCTGTAGACAGACAGACAGACTGATAGATAGACAGATAAACGGATAGATAGATAGACAGATATTGATAGATAAATTAACAGATGGAGACAGACAGACGGACAGATAGACAGATGGAGAGAGAGATAAACAGATAGAGACAGACAGATGGACAGATAGACATATAGACTTCTCCCTACCATGACAGGGGTAGAGGTGAGCGTCATACCTGTGAGAAACTGGGTGAGGGCGGTGGTGATGGCGTGGGTGTGGTGGAGGGTGTAGTTGAGGGTGTAGCCTGCATCCCCTTCACCATTGCTGTCAGCTGCCACACCCACTAGCTGCATGCCCACCCACTGGAGCAGCCTGGGGTGGGGGAAAACTGTGATAGATAGATAGATAGATAGATAGATAGTTAGGTGGATTAAGTGATAGATGGATGGATAGACATATAGATGAATAGACTGAAGGATAGATAAAGTGATAGATTTACAGATAGATAGATATGATAGATGCAGACATAATGACAGATAAACACAGATAACTGATAGACAGATAGACAGATAGATAGACAGATAGACACATAGACAGATATTGATAGATAGAGAGATAGGCTGACAGACACGACATACTGATAGACAAACATAAATTAATAGACAGATAGATAGATAGATAGATAGACAGATGGAATGATAATTATGTGTGGAGTACTTATATCTCGAATCCAGGGACTTAACGCTACCTTCAAGCGATTTATTTTCCAGTCCAGTCTACCTACAATATCACTACTTCACTTCTAGTCTACTTACAATACCTTCTTTTAGACTAGAGAATTAATTTGACTAGTAACCAAGGAGGCTCACCCCTACCTCATCACTAATTAAATATGCATACAAGTTGCCTGGTTCTGTCAAATGAAGAGAGAGAGAGAGAGAGAGAGAGAGTGAGAGAGAGAGAGAGAGAGAGAGAGAGAGAGAGAGAGAGAGAGAGAGAGAGAGAGAGAGAGAGAGAGAGAGAGAGAGAGAGAGAGAGAGATTGGGGACTGCCTTTGAGATGTTCCTTGATACACAGAAATTAGATGAACCCTTCACTAACATCACATTCTTAGGCCTTTTCTTTGAGATGAGAAAAATGTCTCAAGATAGGGGGCTGGGAAAATGGGATGATGATGAAGATGGGGCCAACACACACACACACACACACACACACACACACACACACACACACACACACACACACACACACACAAGATGAGTAAATTGTCTTGAGATTGGGAGGGATATGGCTAAGTGCTGAATTAAGATGGACACTCACACACACACACACACACACACACACACACACACACACACACACACACACACACACACACACGGTCCATTCCCCTGTCCTAACTCATACCTGGAACTGTATGGAAGACCAGGAAGGCTGACCAATCCTCCCCTGTCTCCTATCCTAACTTCACAAATCTTAAGTTACGAGACGAGAATTACTGCAGGGTATAACGTTTTTTTCCCCAGGATGATCAGGGAAAGGTGTGTAAAAATCCCTGCTTGTTTAGTTCTTCCTAGGAATAATATATCTTTCCTTGTTCCTTGTTCCTGAATCACCTAAATGATGATGATGATGATGATGATGATGATGATTTTTAGCCTTTACTATGGTGGCACAGTTCTCTCTCTCTCTCTCTCTCTCTCTCTCTCTCTCATATACATTCACTCATTCATCAATCAGACCTTTCAACGTCTCACTCATATTCACCTCAGCATAGAGTACTTTAAATTCTCTCTCTCTCTCTCTCTCTCTCATATACATTCACTCATTCATCATTCAGACCTTTCAACGTCTCACTCATATTCACCTCAGCATAGAGTACTTTAAATTCTCTCTCTCTCTCTCTCTCTCTCTCTCTCACCTCCAGTCACTCTGCTCACTGAAGGTCACATTCAAAGCCTCTCCCATTTCCTCCATCATGACCTTCGCTGCGTCTGGGGTCGAGGTCAGGTTATCAAGGAGTTGAGAAAGGTCAAGCGAGGCCACCGTCTTGGCTAGAGTCGTCGCGATGTTGATGACCTCACCGACATTGACCTTACGGGGAACTAGGTCATCCATCTGAGAGAGAGAAGCAAGATAAGGTTAGGGAAGATCTATTTATCTATCTTTTTATCTATCTATCTATCTATAGCCAGACGCTAGAATCCCGTAAGGGGTGGCCGCTTGTCTTTGAGTTAGTTGTTTTACAGGGAGGGGCACTAACCCTCCGCCAACCCACTTGTTGACACGTAGGGAACACGTATGGGTTGGTTATATGGTTACCATCCAGCGTTGTCTGTGGTTTCCTGGCTTATAGGAAACCAGCAGGCTTGTCACTCAATGTAAAGCCACCTGAAAAGGAAAGAAGAGTAATAAAAAGTGACAGGAAATATAGGAGAAATAAGAATAGAGGAGGGCAGACACAGAAAAAGAATGATAAAGGTGAAGAAAGAAGTAGGCAGCACTATATCAAGTGAGTGGATGATGGTGAGAAATAGGAAGAGAGGAGGGAAGACATAGAAAAAGAATGAAGAAGGAGTAGGAAGAAGCAGGCACCACTACATCAGGTGAGTGGATGATGGTATGATAATGTGGTTTCATATTTACCTGAACTTAAACTATACTCCTTTCGCTCTAACTTGGCCTAAAATTGCCGTTTCTCCACCTTGAATGTCGAGTTGTAAAAATAGATTGAGACTAAAAGGGGATGCTAGTCACGAAGAAGTGCCATGGAAAGGATGTAGAGCCGTAGTACTGTCTTTTTCCCACGCTGTCGTACGTGATATAAGGTGAAAAACGATGAAAATCTGGGCCAAGTTAAGGTGAAAGGAGTATAGAGGACTGTTTGTTGTAACTGTCTTTTATTTATGCTAGGAAGAAGGAAACAAAGGCTGAAAAATCGCATTACTTGACCCAGAGAGAGAGAGAGAGAGAGAGAGAGAGAGAGAGAGAGAGAGAGAGAGAGAGAGAGAGAGAGAGAGAGAGAGAGAGAGAGAGAGAGAGAGAGAGAGAGAGAGAGAAATCAACCACAATCAACCATAGCAGAACCATCAGCTACCCAATAATAATAATAATAATAGGAAGGAGGAGGAGGAGGAGAAGTAGGAGGAGACGAAGGAGATGAAGAAGAAGAAGACCAATAACAAGAGGAAAGACAGATAGATAAACAGATAGACAGAATGCTTCCACCACCACCTATCAACCACACGAGTCCCGTCACTACTAACCAAGGCCTTGAAGCTGGCAGTGAGTGGAGGGTGAGAGGCCAGCTGGTCCACGATCTTAGTGAAGTTATGACAAAGGTACTCCTCGACTCGACGCACCTCCTCCTTGACCTCTCCCACGTACAGCCAAGATGGAGGAAGGTCTTGGGAGGAGGTGGAGGGAAGGAGGGAGGCCAGGGAGGTATTGGAGAGGCCGGGGCAAGGATAGTCCCTCCAAGCCGTTGTGTTCGTCAGGAGTGCCACTGTCACCTGGAAAGAATATCACACATTATTATTATTATTATTATTATTATTATTATTATCATAATTATTATTATTAAAACCATTTGTGTTCACCATTACCTTTCATATCCCGAAAATAAATCGCTTAGGAAAATGTGTTGGGGAGCTTCGTTAACTAACAAGAATACGGGCCAAGCAATACACCCATCTCATTAACTCCTGCAGTAACCCAGAGGTAGGGTGGGTGTAATAAGCAAAATAAATCGCCTAGGAAAAGGTGTTAGGGGCTTTCGGAAATAAAGGCGAAGCAATACATCCACCACACCAACTCCTGTAGCAGCCAAGAGATAAGGGATGACCCACAGGAAGGGCAGTAGGGTAGGAATGTGATCAGCAAAGAATAAATCACTTAGGTAAAGGTGTTAGGGAGCTTTGGAAATACTGGCGAGACAATACACCCACCTCACTAACTCCTGCACTAACAAGATAGGCTGGCAGAAGGACAGTAAGGTGTAATAATCAAAATAAGTCGCCTAGGAAATGGTGTTAGGGACTTTTGGGACTACGGGCGAAAAAATACCCCCACCTCACTGACACCTGCAGTAGCCCAAAGGTAGGGGGTGGCCAGCAGGCGTGGCAGAAGGGTAGGCAGGTGAGTCAGCAGGTTGGCTACGTAATCACAGCCCTGCTCGCACCACACCCACACATCTCCACTACCTGTATAGAAAATTAGAGAGACAGATACAGTAGTACTGGTGGTGGTAGTAGTAGTAGTAGTAGTAGTAGTTGTTGTTGTTGTTGTTGTTGTTAATATTAATGCAACTCATCACACCAGTCATGAGTTATATTGTTCTTGTCATTATTATTATTATTATTATTATTATTATTATTACTGTATTATTCTATCTTACGAAGAAGTAAATTGCTTGTATTCGCTCAATTTCAAACCTGCGGCCATCATACTTGGCCATCTCAGTCATAGCACCCAGTATCATCCAGTTCCCAGTACAGGTTTTCCAGTTACATCCAAAAAACTATATAAAGAGTCTATTCGCGGAGTCTCAGAAACCGCTAAAGGTACAAACTTGAAATTTTTGTGGGACATAGCCGAGGTCGGGGAGCAAGTCTGAAATGACTATGGGTGCACACACACACACACACACACACACACACACACACACACACACACACACACACACACATACATACAAACAAGCACACACAGACAAACACACAAACACAAGCAACCATACACATACACGTACAAACACACACAACCACACACAAACACCTACACCTACACACACACACACACACACACACACACACACACACACACACACACAAACACACACTTATGCAAATACACACACAAACGCTCAAAAGCACATATAAACGCACACACAAGCACACACACACACACACACACACACACACACACACACACACACACACACACACACACACACACACACAAGTCACCACCACCATCTGCATCTCCCAAATTAATGACGATAATACTGCAGTCAATTCAGTTACTGCTCTCACTCAGCTCAGTACACTCAGTCTGTTTATCTAGTGTGTTATCAGACGCCTTAATCCCGTATGGGGTGGCCACAAACAAATCACCTACATGTCACCTTGTCTTGCGCCATTTGGTTCCCTTCCCTTCAACTCACACACTATCTGTCGTATACCTCTCCACTCCATCCTTCCATATCATCTTTAGTCTCCCCTTCCTTCTCTCTCCATCCGCCTAACTCGCATTCACTCTTTTAGCCAGTCTCATTCTTCATCCTCTCCACAGGCTATACAATCTCAGAGTGTTTCTCGTCACATCCACATCAACACCAGGACGCTCCTTCACGTGCCATTTGTCTGTCTCTCTATGTAACTCCACATGCTCCTTTCAAATAACTCATTTCCACTACTCCCACTTTTGACTTGTGTCCTTCCAACAAGGTCCAAGCTTCACTTCCATACGTTACAGTGGGGATCACTATACTGTCATGAAACGACTTTTTTACTTCCATAATAACTCCCCCGTTCCTCATCACTGTTTTTAATAATCCAGCAACCTTTCTTCCCTGCTGTACCCTTTCAAGTTCTTCATCCTCTAAACTTCCTTCCTTATTCACCACACTACTTAAGTACTTTAATGCACTCACATTCTCCCTTCCCTCACCATCCAGCCTTACTGTGTATGCTGTGACTTCGTTCCTCTCAAAGACCATAACTTAACTCGTACCTACATTCACTTTTAGATTCCGTTTCCTACATACACTACGACTAGGCACTCAGTTGGCAATTGTACGTTTGTGCTTTTCCTTTTTCAATTTCTAGATTCTGCACACCATTAAGTACCCTTCCAGCAAGATCCCCCACATGGACCATAGATACTGACAAGTGCTCGTGGGCCCTTTGGGCCCCTCGTACTTGCTCCTGCGGAGGGCTCTCGTGCTGCTGTAATATATTTTAGTTATACCTGTGGGCAAAAAATTCTACGTAGATCCTATGCCGGGCGCCTGAAGCAGCGTTTTTTGGTCAAAATGTGATCGCTCATTAAATATAGTAAAAGTTTTTCAATTGTGACAGGACCAAGTTTTTTCACATCAGCGAATTTTTTGCGATTTTTGTGCCAATTTTGGTGCGATTTGAATGTGTAGTTTCGGCTGCCCAAAACACACACACACACACACACACACACACACACGCCCACTGCTCTAGTATATTAGATGGGTTAATGCACTCAATTACACACTCCATACACTTAACACTCATGCACTCAATACTCATGCACTCAACACTCATTTAACCAAAACTTCATCTAACCTAACCTCGCCTGACCTAATCACTCACACAACCTATCCTAACCTAACCTAACCTAAACCAATACACCAAAACCCACACCGAACCTAGCCTAACCTAACCTGTCCTAGCCACCCACACACTCCGCATCCACATCCGCAGTGCCAAGGTGGACTCACGTGCGATGGATGTAAGTACTTCTGTGGACACGTTTAGAATCTCCACAAGCTGGGGTAATGGCGGTGGGAGCTCTATCTCTATGGGCTCTTCCATCAGGTTAAGTCCTCTCTGCACCGCCTCCAGTCTGTGGCGAGGAAGAGGTATTAGAGTTGCTGTTGTTGCTGTTACAGATTCAGTAGTGTTATTGTTGCTGTTAAAGATTTAGTCGTGTTATTTGTTGCTATTACTTCCCCCGACTAAGCTGAACGGACGGCATGTATTCACTCGTGTCTGTTTGTGTGTCTGTGTACAAGATATCTCAAAAAGTTCTTATTGGATTTCAGTGAGATCTGGTGGATAGGTGGGCAGTGGGTCAAGGAAGAGATGATTAGAGTTTGGGGTGGATCCGGATCTGGAAGAAGGGACAAATCATACATTATATTGGCACCGGTGGAGGTATGAGGTCTCTGAGATTGTGTAACAGGGCAGGTTAAGACCATAGAATTAACTGACTATGTGAGACTGTAAAAGTTTTTCTCTGGTTGGAAGGATGAATTTCCGCAGTAAAGGCGTTGCCAGAGGTATGCACTCTCTGAATACTTTCTAGTTATCATCATATCATCATCATCATCATCATCAATATCGTCATCATCATCACTAACATCATTATGATCATCATCCTCATTATTATATTCTCCGACAAGATTATGTTTTCACTCTTGTTTGTTTGTTCATTTCTTTGCTAGCAGGATTACTCAAAAACTAAAAGAGAGATTTGGACCAAATTGAATGGGTAGATAGCCCATATCCCAGGGCACAGTCAATTAGCTCCTGGGACCGATCCGGATCGTATTACAGATTCTGGATCCGGAATTACGCTGCCCTTGTCGAAGAGATGCTCGCCACTGAGGGCCACTCTTATTATTATTATTATTATTATCATTATTATTATTATTATTATCGTTATTGTTGTTGCTGTCAGTGTGGCGGTTGTTTCAGTTATTTTTATTGTATTATTATTATCATCATCATCATCATCATCATCATTATTATTATTATTATCATCTATCTATAGCCCGACGCCCTAACCCCGCAAAGGGTGGCCGCAGACAAAACGCCTCCAAGTCGCTCTGTCACCCACCATTTGACTACCCTCCCCCCAACTCCCCCCCCCTCCCTCATATACCTCTCAACTCCATCCCTCCACCTCATCCTCGGTCTACCCCTCCCTCTCTCTCCCTCCACCTCACCTACATACACCCTCTTAGTCAGTCGTTCATTCTCCATTCTCTTCACATGTCCAAACCACCTCAGTGTATTTCTCCTAATATTCTCAACCACATCCACATCCACCCCACAACGTTCCTTCACTTCTTCATTCCTCAACCTGTCCCTCCACGTCACTCCACATGCTCCTCTCAAGTAACTCATTTCCACTGCTCTCACTCATGACTTGTTCCCCTCTTGCAAGGTCCACGCCTCGCTTCCATACGTCAGGGTAGGGATCACAATACTATCATGCAGTGACTTCTTAACTTCCATACTCACCTCCCTATTTCTCATCACTGCTTTCAGTGAACCAACAACCTTCCTTCCCTGCTGTACCCTTTCACGCACTTCATCCCCCAGAGTTCCATCCTTACTCATCACACTACCCAAGTACTTGAATGCACTCACATTCTCCATATCCTCACCATCCAACCTCACTGTGCATTCTGTGACTTCATTTCTCTCAAACACCATAACTTTACTTTTGTTTACATTAACTTTCAGCTTCCTCCTCCTACACACTGTCCCAAATTCATTCACCAAACCTTGCAACTCCCAGTCATCTTCACCCAACAATACTGTATCATCAGCAAACAGCAACACCGTAATCTTCCAAATCTCACCCTCATTCATTAGGGCCACCCCCACATCCACTGCCCTACCTTGCACCCCCTTTACAACCCCATCCATGTACAGTATATATTAAACAGCCATGGAGACATCACACAACCCTGTTTCAGTCCCACACTGAGATCAAAGAACTCACTCAGCTCACCATCCACTCGCACCGTAGCCCTAGCTCCATCGTACATACTCTTCACAACACTCAACAATTTCCCCTCCACTCCATATATTCTTAATACCTTCCACATACCTTGCCTATCTATTCTGTCATTAGCTTTCTCCAAGTCCATGAAGGCAGCATACACTTTCCTTTCCTTCTCTAGATACTTCTCCACTAAACATCTTAGAACAAATATTTGATCTACACACCCTTTTCCCTTCCTAAATCCCCCTTGTTCTTCTCCAACTAGCTCCTCTGTTATATGCCTAACCCTATCAATGAGTATTCTACCATATATTTTACCAGTCAAACTTAGAAGGCAAATACCCCTATGGTTACCACATACTTCTCTCTCCCCTTTTCCTTTGTATAAAGGAACAATTATACCTGATTTCCAGTCCTCTGGAACCCTTCCCTCTTCCCAAGCCAATCTACACAACTTCCATATCCACTCCACAACAATCTCATCCCCATACCTCAGCATTTCACCACACACTCCATCAATTCCTGGGGCCTTTCCCAACTTGATCTTCTTCATCGCTTCCACTACTTCCGCCCTACTGATCTCTTCCTCCCTCCTCTCATCTCTTCTTCTCCCAGCCATTCCCCAACCACTTATACTCACACTGCTCTCACTCTCTACATTCAACAAATCCTCAAAGTGCTCCTTCCATCTCCTCAATTTCTCTCTCTTCTCCACCAACAATCTATTATTCCTATCTTTCACTCCCCTACTATTTCCCCTTTCACACTGCCTTACTTTTTTTACCTCCTTCCAAAACAATTTCTTACTCTCCCTCCATTTCACACTCAGATTCCTCCCAAACTCTTCATCCACTTTCTTCTTACTCTCCTTCACCAGTCTCTTAACCTTCCTTCTCCTGCTCACATATACCTCTCTCTTCTCTCTCTCATCTTCTCCCCTACCTTTACTCGCTAACCATTCACTATAAGCCTTCTTCTTTTGTTCCACAGCTCGTTTCACCTCATCATTCCACCATGCTGTCCCTTGCACACCCTTGCATCTCCTCCTCACTCCACAAACCGCCTCACACGCTGCGCCTATCTCTTCCATGAATATCTTACATACGTCTTCCACCCCTTCCATCTTCTCTAGCTCATACCTTCCCAATCTTTCTTCCACTATGCTCTTATACTCTGTCATTTTCTCACTATCTTGCAATTTCTCCACTCTTCTTACAGGAGCTGCTTCCTCCTGTCTTCCCCTTCGTCTCCTCAACCACTTTCGTTGCAGCTCTACCTTGGCCATCACTAAGTGATGGTCTGAGACTCCATTCCCCCACCCTCTCCACACTCTTGCATCCAACACTTGTCTTCTCATTCGTTCATCCACACACACGTTGTCTTTCATTGCCTTTCATTCAACAAGTTCATCATCCATCCTCCTCATTGCTCTCCATGTATACCGGTGGATCATCTTATGACGAAAGTAGGTGTTGGCTATTGCCAATCCCTTACCAGCACAGATGTCCACCAAAGCACTACCATTCCCATCTACTTCAGCTGGCACACCCCACTGACCAACCACTCCATCCACTCGTACATTCCCAACTTTGCCATTCATGTCTCCAATCAAAAGCACTCTCTCGCTCCTCTCAAACTTGTCCATACATGCTTCTACTCTTGCCCAAAACTCATCTGTCACTCTTGCCACTCGGTCCTCTGTTGGGGCATACACACATACAATCGCCCACGCTTGTATACCTACTTTCATCCTCACCCATACAATCCTTGCACCCACTGTTCCATACTCTCTTATATTCTCCTTCCACTTCTTGCTTATCATCAGACATACTCCCTCTCTTGCCCTCTCATTCTCATTGACTCCCGCACATATACCTAAACCATATTCCCATTCTCTCACCCTTTCACCTTTCCATTTAGTTTCAGTCAATCCACATATATCCACTTTTGCATCCTCAAGCACCTGAACAATCTCTCTCTATTTCACTTCATCATTCACTCCTCTCACATTCCATGTTCCCACCCTCAGAATGTCCTTTGTCCGTTCCTTAGTCGTCAACGTATGGTCCGTCCGGGTCCGAGGCGCTTTATTCGCTTGTTTAGTTAGTTCTTTTTACGGGGTGGGGCACTAACCCACCACCAACCCTTTTAGTCGCCTCGTACGACAAGCAGGGATACTGGGGGAGTATTCATGAAACCCCCCTACCCCCATCATTATTATTATTATTATTGTTGTTGTTGTTGTTGTTGTTATTATTATTACTGTCCACACTTTTGAGTCTTAGTGAAATGGGTTAGGCTGATAATGAAGATGATATTAATGACTGATGGTTATATTTTCATTACATTATTATTTCAACATCTGCTAACCCTTATTCAGTACTATCCCTCTTATTTTGTACAGTATCTTCCACTCTCTTCTTACTGCCTTCTTATGTTTTTCTCAAGACAATTCCCAAGAGCCTCACTGTCTTCTTACTGTCTTTTTAAGTTTTTCTCAAGACAGTTCTCAAGATCCTCACCGTCTTCTTACTGCCTCTTTAAGTTTTTCTCAAGACAGTTCTCAAGATCATCACTGTCTTCTTACTGTCTTCTTAAGTTTTTCTCAAGACAGTTCTCAAGATCATCACTGTCTTCTTACTGTCTTCTTAAGTTTTTCTCAAGACAATTCCCAAGATCATCACTGTCTTCTGTCTTCTTAAATTTTTCTCAAGACAGTTCTCAAGATCATCACTGTCTTCTTACTGCCTTCTTAAGTTTTTCTCAAGACAATTCTCAAGATCATCACTGTCTTCTTACTGTCTTCTTAAATTTTTCTCAAGACAATTCCCAAGATCATCACTGTCTTCTTACTGTCTTCTTAAATTTTTCTCAAGACAGTTCTCAAGAGCCTTACTGTCTTCTTACTGTCTCTTCTCAGTACGTCTCCCAGTCCTCTTGATTACTGTCCTCTTGTGTGAAGCTCGTGTTTAGTTTTACTCTAACTTGGCCTAACTTTTCGTCCTTTTGCAGCTTATTTCACGTAGCTCAGAAAAAGACAATGCTACGGCTCTCCATCCTTTCCATAGCACTTCCTCATGACTAGCATCGTATTCTGGTAGTAACGTGGCTCAGAAACACAATGCTACGGCTCTCCATCCTTTCCATAGCACTTCTTCATGACTAGCATCGTATTCTTTCACGAAGCACTGAAAAAGACAATGCTACGGCTCTCCATCCTTTCCATAGCACTTCCTCATGATTAGCATCGTATTCTAGTGCTAACTTACACAACTCAGTATTCACGATGGAGGGATAGCAATTTTAGACCAAGTTAGTGTAAAAAGGGTATGGTGTCAGGGAGGTATGGTGTCAGATGGATATGGTGTCAGACGGGTATGGTGTCAAATGAGTGTGGTGCCAGAGGGGTATGGTGTCAGAGGGGTATGGTGTCAGAGGGGTATGGTGTCAGAGGGGTATGGTGTCAGACGGGTATGGTGTCAGAGAGGTATGGTGTCAGACGGGTATGGTGTCGGACAGGTATGGTGTCGGACAGGTGTGGTGTCAGACGGGTATGGTGCCAGAGGGGTATGGTGTCAGAGGGGTATGGTGTCAAAGGGGTATGGTGCCAGAGGGGTATGGTGTCAGAGGGGTATGGTGTCAGAGGGGTATGGTGTCAGACGGGTATGGTGTCAGAGGGGTATGGTGGTGTCAGACGGGTATGGTGCCAGAGGGGTATGGTGTCAGAGAGGTATGGTGCCAGAGGGGTATGGTGTCAGAGGGGTATGGTGTCAGACGGGTATGGTGTCAGACGGGTATGGTGTCAGAGGATTATGGTGTTAAGGATCGTGGTGTCAAGTGTCATGTGGGTTCCATCTGCTGATACCACCCATGACACCATAAGGAATATTTCAGGCTGAGAATAAAGACGGGGAATTTTGACATGCCGCTCTTGCCCTCGTCTCAAAATTTTCTCCAAGATTACCTTCAGTGTAGATGATCCATTACAGGTGAAATGTGGGATAGGAGAGAGAGAGAGAGAGAGAGAGAGAGAGAGAGAGAGAGAGAGAGAAGAGCTTAATTTCTTTATTTTCCTTAAAGTTCGGTGCTACACAGAACCTAAAATCATCTCTTGACACCTGGCTTGTTCATTCCCTTACCTCTATAGTTTAAGTAGATTCTGAGAGTAAGGCCACACCTACACCCAAACACTTGCTAATGCGTGTGGGTGTTGCTTGGAGCTTTGTATTGCTGTAGCCGTGTGTAAGTGTGGAGGAAGAGGTCGATGGGTTACAGTGATACAGAATTCCCGACCGCACCAGCAAGGATTTGGTGTGGACGGACCTAATATGAGGGCAGGGTTGAAAGGCACTACTCTGGCGCGACATATCACAAAAGGGTGTTGCTGATATATTACCATCACTACTACCACCATCACCATCATCATCACTACCTTCACCATCACCACCATCATCATCACTACCTTCACCACCACTAATCTAGGCATTAACATCGTCGTAGAACTATATGCAGTAGTTACAGGCATTACAATAACATAGCCATAGCACAATACGGTATGTAATAGTTATTGGCATTAATATAATCCCAGCACAATATGTAACACTGGCTCAATATATAATAAGCAGGTGGATATGTCTGGTGCATCTGGAAATGACACAAATATTCCCTGGACCAGACTACCCAGAATGTCAAATATATGATGTAACTCACGGAAGCCATTTAGCCACGTGACGGACGCACGTTGCACACACACACACACACACACACACACACACACACACACACACACACACACACACGTCAGCCAGCAGGAAACCAGGCAGTAATATTTATACCCAGAAATCAGGAGAGGAAGAAGGAGACTGGGGAGAGTAGGAGACAGGCAGGTTGGCAGCCAGTAAGAGATTAAGCTTCACTCTAACAATCAGCGGATGGTGTCACTTTGCCCGTCACAGAAGTTCAGGGGTAGGCGGTGAACAATATAACTGTGTAACAATAAAACCCCTTAACCCCAGAGTGTCCCTACCTCACCTTCACTTACAAGGTAGACAGAGAGGGGAGTGTGGCAGAACAAGACCGACCTCGAGACTAGGGACCTAAAACTCACAAATACACAATCTCCGCGCTATCCAACACCTGACGACTCTTTACATTGGCAGCAGTCCACATCACTCTACACTGGTGACATAGGTGCCTCGCCAATCTACAACTACAATCCCAACCTCCTAAGCTACGACTCTTATCTACATTTGGCAGCAGCAGTAATCTACGTTAACCTACGATACTCGACACTGGTGGTAACGATTCTCTACATTATGCACGTTATTGACATTAGTGGCACCTACCTACCTAGATACCTACCTACCTACCTATCTACCAATCGACACTACCACCACCATCACTACCATCACCATCACTACCACCAAGGAGAACAACAGCAAAAAGAAGAAAAGGAAAAAATAAGAAGGCGGAGGAGGAGGAGAATACAACATATACAACCACCATCATCACCACCACAACAATAACAACAGGTACCAACATTTACTACCACTATCATCATCATCATCATCATCAGTCTTGTACTTACGTGTCAGCAGGTAGCACGGTGGTGAGGAGGTGTGACAGGTGAGGACTTTGCAAAATGTCAGCCAGATTCCACCCTGGCTGACGACTGATGGCTGACAGTTGGATGAGGGAGTCTAACACAGCGGTTGTCAGGCCTGGAGATGGGGGAGATGATGAGGAGATAAGAAATGGTGAGGGAGAAATGATGGTAAGATATGTAGAGATGGTGAGGGGATATGGTGAAGGGAATGGTACTGAGTCGTGGTGAGGAGATATGGTGATTAGGATGGTGAAGGAAATTGTGATGAGATGTGGTGATAAGATGGGGAAATGGTGTGTGGTAATGATGATGATGAGATGAAGAGATGGTGATGAGATATGGTGATGAGGAATGGTGAGGGAGATGGTGATGGCATAAGGTGAAGAAGTGGTGACGGGAAATGATGATGAAATATGATAATGACATGGTGAGGGGATATGGCAATGAGAATGGTGAAGGAGATGGTGAAGAGAATGGTGATGAGGAATGGTGATGAATTATGAAGATGAAATGAATCAAGATGTATGAATGGTATGGAGAAAAGATGAGATGAGGTCAGGTAGTGAAAATGTTAAGAAGGTGGAGTGATAATGAGATGTGGTGATGAGGAAAGATGATGGTGAGGTGATGAGGTGGTGTGGTGATGAGATAGGATGAATTACTGGCCAGAGAAGAGTGGTGATTTAATATGGTGAAGTGTGGGGATGGTGATGAAAAATGGTGATGAGAAGATGCAGATATGTAGATGAAAATTTGATGATGATGATGATGATGAGAGAGAGAGAGAGAGAGAGAGAGAGAGAGAGAGAGAGAGAGAGAGAGAGAGAGAGAGAGAGAGAGAGAGAGAGAAATGTGTCACCGGAATAAAAGGTTAGGTTAGGTTAGGTTAGGTTAGGTAAGGTTGAGCTGATTTGAGTTACATTGGGTCAGACAGGGTTATGTTAGATTGGGTATGGGTTGAGTTAGGTTAGGCCAGGTTAGATTAGGTTAGGGAGTGGTTAGGTTAGGTCAAGGTAGTTTAGCTAGGGATAGGTTAGATTAGGTCACGGTAGATTAGATTAGGGAAGAGCTAGATTAGGTCAGGGGTAAATTAGAGTGAATTACACCACGTTAATTTCAAGTCCCAATTCCACATACCAGCCAAGTGTGTGATGGTGTGGTTGTCGGTGAGGAGGTCTGCGAGGAGGTCCCTATTTCCTGTTAAATTGAGGTATTCTTCTGGCCACACCTGTCGGCTTTCACGTAACAGGTTCAGGTAGACTGTTGACCTGTTAATTGGTGGTACTGTCATTAGTGAGTACGATAGGTAAGTTGTATTCTTCTATCTCTCAATCTGTCTGTCTGTCTATCGAACTATCAATCTATCTGTCTGTCTATCTATCTAACTGTCTATCTGTCTGTCTGTCTATATATATCTATCTATCCGTCGATCTATCTACAGCCAGACGCCTTAATCCCGTATGGGGTGTTCTCAAATCAACTGCTTCCAGTCGCCCTGTCCCCTGCCATTTCGCTGCCCTCACCCCAGCTTACACCCCCTCTCTCATATACCTCTCTACTCCATCCCTCCATCTCATCCTCGGTTCCCCTCTCCCTCTCCTCCCTTCCACCTCACATACACTCTCCTAGTTAGTCTCTCACTCTCCATTCTCTCCACATACCTAATGCTTCCTACCTACTTATATTGTACTTACGGAACGGAACCCGGGCCTTAATTCTCGTCGGTTGAGGAGGCTCCCTAACACCTTTTCCTAAGCTATTTCTGTCTATTGCCAGACGCCTCAATCCCGTTTGGGGTGGCCACAAACAAATCGCCTCCAAGTCGCCCTGTCCCCCGCCATTTCACTGCCCTGCTCCCAACTCACACCCCCCTCTCTCATATACCTCTCCACCCCATCCCTCCATCTCATCCTCGGCCTCCCCCTCCCTCTTCCCCCCTCCGCCTCACTCACATACACTCTCTTCGTCAGTCTTTCACCCTCCATCCTCTCCACATGGCCAAACCACCTCAGTGTGTTCCTCATAACGCTTCCTATCACATCCACATCCACACCACAACGCTCCTTTATATCCTCATTCGTCAGCCTGTCTCTCCACGTGACTCCACAGGCTCCTCTTAAATAACTCATTTCCACTGCTCTCACTCTTGACTTGTGTCCTTCCAACAACGTCCAAGCTTCACTTCCGTACGTTAGAGTCGGTATCACAATACTGTCATGTAGTAACTTTTTCACTTCCATGCTCACTTCCCTGTTTCTTATCACTGCTCTCAAGGAACCAGCAACCTTTCTTCCCTGCTGTACCCTTTCAAGCACTTCACCCTCCAAACCTCCGTCCTTACTCATCACACTACCCAAATACTTAAACGTACTCACATTTTCCAATTCCTCACCATCCAACCTCGCTGTACATTCACTAACTTCACCTCTCTCAAAGACCATCACTTTACTCTTCCCTACATTCACCTTTAGGTTCCGTTTCTTACACACTCTCTCAAACTCATCCACCAAGCCTTGCAGCTCCCCTTCGTCTTCACTCAACAACACAGTATCATCTGCAAACAACAGTACAGGGAGTTTCCAAACACTATCCTCTCTCACCAGGGCCACTCCAACATCCACTACCCTACCTTGTACCTCTTTTATTACCCCATCCATGTACAGATTGAACAACCATGGAGACATGACACATCCCTGTTTCAAACCAACTTTCAAAGAGAAAAATTCACTTAGTTCACCATTCACACGCACTGCAGCCTTCGCACCATCGTACATACTCTTCACAGCATTCAACAACTTCCCATCTACGCCATATATTCTTAACACTTTCCACAATCCTTGTCTATCCACCCTGTCATATGCTTTCTCCAAATCCATGAAAGCCGCATACAACTTCTTTCCCTTCTCTAGAAACTTTTCCACTTAAGATCTAAGAATGAATATCTGATCTACACAACCTCTTCCCTTCCTAAAGCCTCCCTGTTCTTCTCCAACTAATTCCTCTGTTCTTTCTCTAACTCTGTCAATAAGTATCCTACCATACACTTTTCCTATTATACTAAGAAGACAAATGCCCCTATGATTACCACACACTTCTTTTTCCCCTTTTCCTTTGTACAAGGGAATAATTATACCTGACTTCCAATCCTCCGGGACTCTACCTTCCTCCAGGCCAATCTGCACATCTTCCACATCCATTCTACTACTATCTCTCCCCCATGCTTCAGCATTTCACCACACACTCCATCAATTCCTGGGGCTTTCCCCGATTTAACTTTCTTCATTACTTCCACAACTTCTATCCTACTGATTTCTTCCTGTCTTCTCACCTCCCTCCTTCTCCCAGCCATTCCCCAGCCACTTATACTCGCATTACTTCCATCCTCTAAGTTCAACAATTCCTTAAAGTGTTCTCTCCATCTGCTCACTTTTTCTCCCTTCTCCACTAGTAATCTACCATTTTTATCTTTCACTCCCCTGCTAACTTCACTTCCATCCTGTCTTACTCTTTTCACTTCTCTCCAGAACATTTTCTTACAGTCCCTCCACTTTACACTCAAATTCCTTCCAAATTCCTCATCCACTTTCCTCTTACTCTCTCTTACTAATCTTTTCACCTCTCTCTTTCTTTCCACATATAACTCTCTCTTCCGCCTCTCAACTTCTTCCACGCCCCTATTTTTCATCCATTCAGTGTATGCTTTCTTCTTTTGTGCCACAGCCTGTTTCACCTCTTCAGTCCACCACGCTGCTCCTTGCACCCCCCTCCGTCTTCTCTTCCTTCCACACACCACATCACATGCTGCACATATTTCTTCTGTAAATATCTTACACACACCTTCCACGTCCCCCATCTGCTCCAATTCATATTTGCCCAATCGTTCCTCCACTTCTCTCTTATACTCTGCCTTTTTCTCATCCTCTTGTAACCTCTCCACTCTCCTTGCAACTACTCCTTCCTCTCGTCTTTCCCTTCTTCTATTCCTCCATCTTACTTGCATCCTAATTCTGGCCACCACCAAGTAGTGGTCAGAAAGTCCACTCCCCCAACCTCTATACACTCTTGCATCCTTTACACATCTTCGCATCCTTTCATCCACACACACATAATCAATCATTGCCTTCCTTTCATTCAGTTCACCACCCACCCTTCTCATCACGCGCCATGTATACCTGTGGATCATTTTATGCCTGAAGAGGGTATTGGCTATCACCAACCCCCTCCCAGCACAAATGTCCACTAACGCACTCCCATTCTCATCTATCTCAGCAGGCACACCCCACTCACCAACTATTCCATCCACCTTCACATTACCCACTTTACCATTCATATCACCAATCAAAAACACTCTCTCATTCCTTCCAAACTTTTCCATGCACACTTCCACATTTGTCCAGAACTCTTCTCTCACTCTTCTAGCACGATCTTGCGTTGGCACATACACACACACAATCGCCCACATTTGTATTCCAACTTTCAACTTTACCCACACAATCCTTGACCCAACTGATCCATACTGTCTTATGCTCTTCTTCCATCTTTTACTCACAACTATACATACTCCTTCCTTTGCCCTCTCATTCTCATCTACTCCTGCACATATACCCCATCCATACTCCCATTCTCTCACACTTTCTCCTCTCCATTTTGTTTCAGTTATTCCACATACATCCACTTTCGCACCCTCAAGCACCTGGACAATCTCTCTCTCTTTCACCTCATCATTCGCTCCTCTTACATTCCATGTACTCATTACCAAGTCCTTTGTCCGGTCCTGGGTCGTCATCGTTTGGTCAGTCCTTGTCCGAGGCTTCTTGTTTGTTTTTTTAGTTAGTTGTTTTCTGGGGAGGGGCACTAACCCTCCGCCAACCCTTTTAGTCGCCTTTTACGACAAGCAGGGATACTGGGGAAGTATTCTTGGAAAACCCCCCTACCCCCAGGTAGGGGGGTTTTCCATACTCTGCATAAACAACGTACAAAGGGATATTAACCAGCCATATCCAAGAATAAATCGCTAAAGAAGAGGTGTTAGGGAGGGAGATATAAATGAACACACAACACTTAAATCTCACAGGCTTCTAATGCTATCCTTAGTGACCTGCAATCTGTCTAATCAAAAATAAATCGCTAAGGAAGAGGAGTCAAGGAAGGAGTAATAAATTAAGATCTAGTAATATCACGTCTAACTCACAAAGAATCTAGATATTTTAAGGCTTAGACAGAAATGCTATAGATTTAGAACTGTACCACATCTTCAAGGAGTTTAGAGTTTCTAGTAAAGGCAAGGAGATAGATTGATAGATAGATACACCCACACCCACACCCACAGACAGACAGAGAGAGACAGAGAGGGAGAGATAGAGAGACAGAGACAGACAGAAAACAAAACAAAAACTCCCCACGTACAGACTCTTGATGAGATGCTTCGTGAACTCCACCCCATCTTGAAGCAAAGCAAACACATCACCATCCATAGTCGGGAGGCTGGGTAGGAGGGAGGCAGTGTCTTCAGGTGCCGCCCTCTTCCTCCTCCACGTCTCCCATACTTCCTCACCCCCTTCTTGAGAGTAGGGTGAGAGGCTGAGGAGATGTCTTGAGGATTGAACCGCTTGCAGTAGCTTTAGTACACTCTCTAGCACCTCTGATGGTTTGGGACTCTTGTTGGCGAATGTCTGTAGGAAGGAGGGAAGAAAGGGGTTGAGGTCTGAAGGAGAGCATTGTAGTGGAGGGATTAATATGCTCTGAGGTGAGATGAGTATTGATAATGGTTGGCTGACTTAATTTTACACACACATACACACCGTCACACACGTACACATAGCCATCTCTCTCTCACACACACACACACACACACACACACACACACACACACACACACACACACACACACACACACACAAGTAATCCTGCCACAAATGAAAATATTGCTAGAACTCTTTCCTGACACTCTTCCCTATTCTCGTCCCCTCAGTTTTAATGCATTAGGTGGAACCAAAATGAAGTCCTTTCATTGCCAGCTTCAGTTCAGACAGCAACCAAAGCCTTACGGTGCGAAGATAAGTAAATGACGCGGGTGTGAGACTAATGCATTTTTTCTTTATTTGAACTAAAACTGCTTTGGTAACGAGTGATGTTTGGGTGTGTTGTTGTGGTGAAAAAAAAAATCCATCTGCTGCTTCACCTCTCATGTCGTTTGTGTATCTGTAGCGCTGGCAAACGTTTCAGTATCTCAGGCAAACGTTTCAGTATCTCAGGTTAACGTTTTAGTATCCCAGGCAAACGTCTCAATATCCCATGCAAACGTTTCGATACCGCAGGCTAACGTTTCAGTATCTCATGCAAACGTTTCAAAGATTTCAGGCCTCCAAACTTCTTCTTCCTGAAACATCGTCGTCCTTATTCCAGTTGTTGTTGTTGTAGATATTCATCCCGTAGGAGGACCGGGTCTGGGGGCCCGCCAGAGTGAAGCTGAGGTGAAAAGAGGACTTGCGTGAGCTAAAAGGCTTCTGGAAGTTGATGTGGATAATCAGGGAGAACTAACTGAGGCCGTTGTACAGCTCCAGGTTGTTCGTGAGCTTGATTTTCTTACGGACGTTGTTGACGAGTTGTTCGGTGTCAAACTTGCTCCAGTCAATGTCGATGTAGGCGCTGGTAGGAGGGGACGAGCTGGATGCACGGTCGTAGGCAGGCGATTTATTCCTTTCTGTTTCCGTCATTACTCATACAGTCAGCTCACTTTATCAGTCAGTGCCTCAAAACGTTTTAGTATATCAGGCAAACGTTTCAAAGATTTCAGGCTCCAAACTTCTTCTTCCTGAAACATTCTCTTCTTTATTCCTCTCTCTGTTTCCATCATTGCCATTACCGTCAGCTCACATTATAAGTCAGTGTCGCAAAATATCACAGTCACAAGTGGCACTGTACATTTGTGAAAACTATCAATCATCTTGTATTTATTGTGGCATTTTAACTCCTTCACTGCTAAGACATAATATATATTTTCTGTTTCTATTCTTCTGTTCTTACTGTCAAATATTCTTCCAGCTCAGGGGAAATGATTAACAGCGAAGTGTTTATTGAAGCCTGCATCTAACTCCCCTTTCGAAATTCTAACTTATAAACAAGATGCATTGGTCATTATATTGAGTGGGTTAATAGGCCACTCTTCTGAAATAAGCATAGTTTTGATAGCACTTTATGGAGAGAGAGAGAGAGAGAGAGAGAGAGAGAGAGACACACACACACACACACACACACACACACACACACACACACATACACACACACACACACACACACACCTCCCCAACCTGAATGAAGGCGTCTGGCTAGAGACTGACAGACTGACAAAGAGATGGATGAATAGACAGACAGACAGACAGACAGACACACAGACAGACAGACAGATAGATAGATAGATCGATAGACAGATTGATAGATAAGAGTTATAATATACCAGAAACAGACGTCATCCAACCTACATCAACTCAGAAAACCTCGACCTGTTTGAAACAATTAGCAATCCTCCTGAGAAGTGACGTGGTTGTTACATATAGCCTAAATAAAACTCTATATCTTTCCTAACCTGGATAAGTTAATCTGAAGGTGAGAGGAGTGTATAAGAAAATTAAGATATATTGCAGGAGTCATCTCGATCCTACCGCCCCCAACCTGTCCTATTCCGACGCACTGAGTAATTAAGAAGCGTGCCAAGAAGTGCCCCAGACGCTTGAGGTGGAGCTTTTAGGTATAGTCAGTGGCATAACCAGATCTCCACAAATGGGGGGGAAAAGGGGGGAATCCAAAATCTAGGAGGGGGGCAAGGGGGGGGGACAGTCCAAAATCTGGGAGGAGGGGGGACTACTACCATACACTGTCCCCTTTTCAAAGAATCCGACATTTCAGAGAGGTCAGTTGTGGCGCTACGGATCTTACTGCCTCCCTTTCGCTGCGGCCCGCTCATAGCTTCGTCACCGCTTATAGCCTTCGTTAAAGCGTCCACTATAAGATCTTTCCTAATCCAAATAAACTCTTGACAGATGGGGAAAATAAAGCAAAGTCTCCATCATTCAACCTACTCAAAATGCACCTCACCTCGACCCACTGGGAGTAATTGAGGGGCGTCCTGAGAAGTGCCGTAAGGTGTTTCATATCACGTCGTCCTTCCACACTGCAGATCCGCCCCTCCAACACAGACCAATCGGCGTCTGTTATGTTGGGCCAGGAAGCTCGGTCACACAGCCATACATCCAACTGGTCTTCTTGTATGAGGTCCTGTCGAGGGAAATAATCGTAATGACGTATCGTGTCGTATATCAAGACTCAGAACGTTTGCATTCGTCGGCCTTGATCACTTAATGGCGGCTCTCCACTCTCTTCCATCTCTTGCAGCCTCCCTGTTCAGTCCTTTATCCCTCAGGTCACACTCTATGACTTCATCCTAGGTCATTTTTTGGTCTGCCTCTCGCAACCCTACCCCCGAAGTTCACACCTCTCATGTTCCGCACCCAATCGTCGTCCTTCGTCCTCTCAACATGCCCAAACCATCTCAATCTACCCTTCTTCATCACAGCACCAATACACGCCAGTCCTATTCTTCCTTCCCAGCCATCTCAGTCTACCCCTCCTCATCACAACAGCAATACACTCTAGTCCCATCCTTCCACCCCAACCATCTCACTCTGCCCCATCTCATCACAACGCCAATACACTCCAGTCCCATCCTTCCTCCCAAACCATCTCAATCTACCCCTCCTCATCACAACACCAATACACTCCAGTCCCATCCTTCCTCCCAAACCATCTCAGTCTACTCTTCCTCATCACAACACCTAAAAGCAACTCCCAGCCTGTCCTCTTTCTAGGCCTCTAAGACATACCGCTTAGAAATCATTATACTCATCCACTAGCTTAGATCACACAGTTAAGCATGCAATGGCTCTTCTTGTGTCGGGTTCTGTTGAAGGGGGTAGTCTTGCGGTCATAGGCTTAACCTGAAATCAAAGTGGTAAGACCCCATTTTTTGATGTTTTTTGAGCATGTGATGATGAAGGAACGTATCTGGCCTTTCTATATGGCTGCTGACTACGTTCTGTAATATGGGATGCAGGCTGACGATACCTAATAACCACAGGAGTTCCATAAATGACTTTCAGTAATTAGGGATCTGCACTCCACTTTGCGATCTTAGGTTTAAGCATTCGACCATTATTGTTACATCCCAGTGAACTAATCACAACTGAAGGAAGTGCTTCGACTACTCTTATTATATTCAGCATGAGATTAATTTTACTCCTAAGACTCAAGAATTCACTGTCTAGAGTGTTGCATACTGAACCACAGCTAGAAAAATAAAGGAAACAGAAAACGAGGAAAAAGAGAGAGAAAAAAAAGAAGTCAGCGTATTCCTAGCCTGGCTAAACCCAAGAGGGGCCAAGCTGACCTGACCTGAGCTATCCTGAGGGAACGCATGGCCAAAACTGACCTAAGGGAATGTAGGTCTTATATAAGCTAAAGAAGAAGAGACCTACCCCGACCTGACATGATGAGGGCGTGATCGTGAATAAAGTGAGGAAGTGAGGAAGACCCTGACCTGATACGAGGGAGTGAGACCTACCCTGACCTATTGCAGTTCCTGACCTCACTTGACCTGGCCTCATGGGGTGCCTGGTTAAACAGGACCCAACCAAACTTAACCAGCCTAATTTATCCAAGCACAAACTGATGTGACATAATCTAACCTAACCTAATGCAACCGAACCCATCCCAACCCAACCGAACTTAACCCAGTGCAACCTAACCTAACCCCCCTCAGGCCGACACAACGCAGTCCTACCCAATCCAGATCAGCTTAACTCAACCCAATTTAACCCAACCTACCCCAACTCAACCCAGTCTAAACCAACCTAACCAAACGCAACTTAGACCTGGGAGCAGAGCAACAACTGATCCGAATGTGTGAGATTTTTTTTACAGCACTGTGACTAGATAAACTAACTTAGCCAATCCTAAACCAACCTAACCTATCATAACCCAACCAAGCCTAACCAAACCCAAGCTAACCCAACCTAATCTGATCTGACCTAATCTAACCCAACCCAACAGACCCTAACTTAACCAAACTTAACCCAGCCCAATGCAAACTATCCAACACTGACGTCTCCCAACTCAACCCAATCCAGCCTAGCCTAATCTAACCTAATATGCCATGAGCCTAACTTAACCCACCCCAATGCAAGCTAACCTACACTAATCTAACCCAACTCAAACCAGCCTAACAGACCCTAACGTATCCAAACTCAACCCAACCCAGCTTAACTTAACCTAACATAACCAAATGCGAGCTAACCTGTACTAATTTAACTCAACCCTACCCAACCCAACCCAACTGATCCTAACCTAATCTAACCGAACCTAATCAAATGCACGCTAACCTACACTTATCAAACCCAACCCAACCTAACCCAACTTAACCTAACCTGAACTAACCAAATGCAAGCTAACCTACACTAATCGACCCTAACCTAACTCAGCCCAACACAACACAACCTAACTCAGCCTAACACCTCAGCCCAGCCTGACCTAACCTAACCTGTCGTGACCTGAGGGTGGGGCAACAACTGACCTGGGTTCGTGAGATGTTTGAGAGGGCCGTGACGAGAGAGACAACATGGCGGGCTGGCAACTTGGGCTCGGCCACCATCCACGACACTACCACTGCAAACATCAACATCAACAGCATTATCAAGAACGTAAACAGTATAAACATCATCATCAATTTAACATCATCATCATCAACATTAATATCATCGTCATCAACACTAAATATCATCATCATCATCATCATCATCATCATCAACATTAATATCATCGTCATCAACACTAAATATCATCATCATCATCATCATCATCATCAACATCTTTATCCGAGACATCACAACTGTAATCATCATCATCATCATTAATATTTTCACCCTCGACACCACTGCTATAAACCGTATCACCTCTTACGTGGCGATTTATTCGATGTTACACGCTTATAATCCACTATCAAATATATATGTTTTTTTGTGACTAATATTCGTGCCGTACAAGATATTACTAAAGTGAAATATACAAACAAAATCGCTGCAGAGAGGGTGCTAAGTAATCTTTATCTACCTCTCTATCTACAATATATACACTCACTCTCTCTCTCTATATATATATCATCATCCTCATCATCAGCTGTTGAGGTCCACTGCAGGACCGGCCTATCCCTACCGAAGCAGGGACGATACAGCCAATGTATCTCTACCCAATGGCTTAGGCTGTCTGGTAGAGACTTATGTAGGGTGAGAAGTGCTTGTGAGTGTGATTGTAGTGTTGTAGTGGCTTTGGATGTGTGTGTAGTTCGTGAACCATGTGTAATCAGCCCGCCTTAAGCCGACTGGGTATAAGCATACTAGTATGTGACACTGGTTCAACCACAGCACCCCTTATGTCCACCAAAGCCGGCAGTGGCTCGTGAACGCTTCCCAAAGTTTTTACAACTCTGGCGGGAGGCGAACCCGCGTCCACCAGCGTGCGAAACGCACACTCTACCACTGTACAGATAGATAGATAGATAAATAGATATCATCCATCCATCCATCCATCCACTTATCTTCCTAACCATCTATCTACCTATCAGTCTATCTTATCTGTCTATCTATCTATCTGTCCATCTATCTATCTATCTATCTGTCTCTCTGTCTATCTGTCTATTCATACAGCTATCTACGTATCCTCCCAGTCATTCATTTATCTATCTATCCATCCATTCATCTTCCTACCCACCTACCTCTCTTCAAGCCTACCAGTCATTCATTTACCTATCTATCCATCCATTCATCTTCCTACCCACCTACCTCTCTTCAAGCCTACCTATCCATCCATTCGCCTGTCCGTCCATCTATCCATCCATCCATCTATCTATCTGTCTATCTGTCCATCTATCTATCGTACCGCCAGCCGCCTGCGTGATGTTAGTGGCCATGATAGTAGCCGGGAAGAGGAGAGAGAGAGTTTGGTTCAACGGATCGGCTACTTCCGGTACGAGTCGCTCCATTCCCGTATCCAAATCTTCGCCCAGCCTGTAGGTATGGCACCATTATTATTATTATTATCATCATTATTATTATTATTATTATTATTATTATTACTACTACTACTACTACTACGACTGTTATTATTATTATTATTATTGTTGTTGTTGTTGATACTACTACCACTACTACTACTACTACTATTATCATCACCATCATCATCATCGTTGTTACTGTATAATTATTCCTATTATCGTCATCATCATCATCATCATCATTATTATTATTATTATTATTATTATTATTATTGTCATCATCACCATTAATATTAGTATCAGTATAACAAAGGGTATCACGTGTGTGTGTGTGTGTGTGTGTGTGTGTGTGTGTGTGTGTGTGTGTGTGTGTGTGTGTGTGTGTGTGTGTGTGTGTGTGTGTGTGTGTGTGTGTGTGTGTGTGTGTGTGTTTAGAGACAGCGCTAAACTCTAACAGACAGACAGACAAACAAATAGACAGACAGGTAGGTAGACAGATTAACAGACAGACACGCAGATAGATAGATCGATAGACAGACAGATACAGGCAGACAGAAGTAAACAAACAGACAAACAAACAAAACAATGCCAAACTAGCCTTGTCATATTAAAGGGCGTTGTAGTCAGCAGGGACGGGGCTACGGCGGTGAGGGCGACGACAAGAGTGTGGAACGGTGGGTTGCGGCGCAGGATTTCGGCCACCTCCCACAGACCGGCACCCGCACCCTCGACCGCGACCCCAGCTTGCATCAACACATCTGCCCAGGGGTCGTGGGGCGACTGGGGAGAGAAGGTTAGGTCAGGATGCGTTAGATTAGGTTAGATTAGGTCAGGAATGAATTTTAGGTTAGGTTAGGTTGGGGCTAGGCTGGGTACGGTAAGGTTGAGTTGTCTTGGGTTTGGGTAGGATAGGGTAGGGTAGGGTAGGGTAGGATAGGGTAGGGTAGGATAGGGTAGGGTAGGGTAGGGTAGGGTAGAGTAGAGCATGGTAGGGTAGGTTAGACTGAGTTATGTTGGGTTAGGGTAGGGTGGGTTAGGTTAGGTTAGATTGAGTTATGTTGGGGTAGGGTAGGTTAGATTGAGTTATGCTGGGGTAGGGTAGGGTAGGGTAGGTAAGACTGGGGGTATGTTGGGTTAGGGTAGGGTAGGGTAGGGTACACTGAGTTATGCTGGGTTAGGGTAGAGTAGGGTATGGTAGGTTAGATTGGGGTATGTTGGGTTAGGGCTGGGTAGGTTAGGTTAGACTGAGTTATGCTGGGTTAGGGTAGGGTAGGTTAGACTGAGTTATGTTGGATTAGGGTAAGGTAGGGTAGGGTAGGGTAGGTTAGACTGAGTTATGTTGGATTAGGGTAAGGTAGGGTAGCGTAGGGTAGGTTAGACTGAGTTATGTTGGGTTAGGGTAGGGTAGGGTAGGGTAGGTTAGACTGAGTTATGTTGGGTTAGGGTAGGGTTGGGTAGGGTAGGGTAGACTGAGTTATGTTGGGTTAGGGTAGGGTAGGGTACAGTAGATTGAATTATGTTGGAATAGGCTAGGTTAGGTTAGGAAAGAATATTAAGTTACGTCAGGTCAGGCTGGGTTAGGTTAGGTTAGTTGCTTATCCTATGAACGGACAGAAGGGCATACGAGGGGTGATTAGAAAGAAATGACAGTGAGTCCATAAAGTTTTATTAGCATGAAGAACTATCAAACTATGACTCACATTCCTTCAAAATACTCCCCTCCAACCTCTATGCAGCGTTCCATTCTCTTTCTCCACTTCATGAAGCAAGCGTGGTACTCTGAAGACGGTATACTTCGGAGTTCTGAATTGACGGTCCGTGCCAAGTCTTGGATGCGATGAAATTGCTTCCCAGCGATGGCAGATTTAATTTTTGGAAACAACCAAAAGTCACAGGGAGCCAGGTCAGGGGAGTAGGGTGGGTGGGGGAGCAGAGTTATACCTTGTTGTTCCAGGTACTGCATAGTGAGGCGAGCTTTGTGGGGTGCAGCATTGTCGTGGTGCAGCAAAAGGCGAGACCGACGGCGGGTTGGTGCGGTGTTGGCCTTGTGTTCCAAGACTTGTGGAAGGACCTGGTCTGTGTAGTATTGGGCTGTGATAGTGGACTTTTCAGGCATCACATCCACGCATATTGGTCCTTGAGGATTGAAAAAGATGGTGAAAAGGCGCTTCCGGCAGCGAAATCCTTCCTTCAAAATCTGAGGTCGAGGGTCTTCATCGCCCAACCACACCATGTTTGACTGCTTGTCACGGGTTGTGAAGAATGAAATCCAACACTCATCTCCAGTAGCAACATCTGAGAACTGTTTTGGACCATTTGGTTCAAATTCAGCAAGCCAGACACGACAAATCCTCACCCGTTCAGCCTTTTGCTCATCAGTCAACAAATGGGGTATCCATCGACAACACTTCTTCCTCAGGTGTAATTGTTCATGCACGATGTCATATGCACTCCCATAACTGATATCAAGCTCCAGGGCTAAGAACCTAAGAGTTTCAGTTGGATCCTCGTCAATGATGGACCGTGCAAGAACAGTTGTTGCTTCGGTCACGGATGTCCGGGGGCGTCCAGAGCGTTGTTCATCTTTCAATTCAGTTTTTCCTGCTGTGAAAGCACGAATCCAGCGGGAAACAGTTTCCAGGGAAGGAGTAGTGTCTGGATAAACTTGTAATAATTCCCCTCGAATCTCTGTTGCTTTCTTTCCCAGTTTCCACCTCGTAAAAATGTAGAACCTGCAGCCTTCTTTCGAGTAATCCATGTTTCTGGCCAGAGAGCAAAAACAAGAGTGAAGCATTCACTCACAACAATAAAACAAGAAAAGTCAGGCATACGGCGACAAGTTCAAACTCGTAAGGACAGGCAACTCCGCACTCTCCTTGCTCCCCTACCTCCCATCATTCAAGGTTTTCATGTTATAGCACGAACTGTCATTACTTTCTGATCACCCTTCGTAACCAAAATAATTTAAATCTTTGACTGTGAACGAATGGTAGAGTACAATTATTTTACGATGAAGGAATGTACATGAATGAACAGCAGAGCAGAAGATGTTTAGTAAATGTAAATAAATCAATAGTAGGCAATAGTACATCGACATATGCAAAGAATAAAGCAACATAAATATATAAAGAGATTATAAAGGAGTAAGGGAGAGTAAGGTATTTTGTAGTGAAGGAATGAAGAGTACAGTACAATACAGTGAAAGGAGGAAGAGGAGGAGGAGAAGGAGGAGGAGGAGGAGAAGAAGACCAAGAACAAGAGGTACTATTATTATTATTATTATTATTGTTGTTGTTGTTATCATTATTATTATTATTATCATCATCATTATTCCTCACCTCCTTCAGTGCTGTAGAAGTAACGTTGTCCGGCTGTAGTAGCAGAGCAACAGAGCGTGATGCCTCTCGCAGCGGAGAGGTAGACGGCGGTAGATTTTGTGTCAGTCTACCCACAACACCCATTAGCTCACTCAGGCTGAAAGGAAATTGAATGTGATAGCTTGAGAGTAAGATTTATTTATTCATTTATATATTTTCGTATAAAGGAACGGTAGATTGGGATTGCAACCAAGTCAAGCTATATTTCAGTGCTAACGCTATAATTTTTATTTTTTTTATCAGTATTTTTTATCAGTATTTGGGAGGGGGTTGGTGATAGCTAATACCCTCTTCAGGCATAAAATGATCCACAGGTATACATGGCGAGTGATGAGAAGGGTGGGTGGTGAACTGAGTGAAAGGAAGGCAATGATTGATTATGTGTGTGTGGATGAAAGGATGCGAAGATGTATATTGGATGCAAGAGTTTATAGAGGTTGGGGGAGTGGACTTTCTGACCACTACTTGGTGGTGGCCAGAATTAAAGTTCAAGTAAGATGGAGGAATAGAAGAAGGGAAAGACGAGAGGAAGGAGTAGTTGCAAGGAGAGTGGAAAGGTTACAAGAGGATGAGAAAAAGGCAGAGTATAAGAGAGAAGTGGAGGAACGATTGGGCAAATATGAATTGGAGCAGATGGGGGACGTGGAAGGTGTGTGTAGAATATTTACAGAAGAAATATGTGCAGCATGTGATGTGGTGTGTGCAAGGAAGAGAAGACGGAGGGGGGTGCAAGGAACAGCGTGGTGGACTGAAGAGGTGAAACGGGCTGTGGCACAAAAGAAGAAAGCATACAATGAATGGATGAGAAATAGGGGCGTGGAAGAAGTTGAGAGGCGGAAGAGAGAGTTATATGTAGAAAGAAAGAAAGAGGTGAAAAGATTAGTAAGAGAGAGTAAGAAGAGAGTGGATGAGGAATTTGGAAGGAATTTGAGTGTAAAGTGGAGGGACTGTAAGAAAATGTTCTGGAAAGAGGTGAAAAGAGTAAGACAGGGTGGAAGTGAAGTTAGCAGGGGAGTGAAAGATAAAAATGGTAGATTACTAGTGGAGAAGGGAGAAAAAGTGAGCAGATGGAGAGAACACTTTAAGGAATTGTTGAACGTGAAGGATGGAAGTAATGCGAGTATAAGTGGCTGGGGAATGGCTGGGAGAAGGAGGGAGGTGAGAAGACAGGAAGAAATCAGTAGGACAGAAGTTGTGGAAGCAATGAAGAAAGTTAAATCAGGGAAAGCCCCAGGAATTGATGGAGTGTGTGGTGAAATGCTGAAGCATGGGGGAGAGATAGTAGTAGAATGGATGTGGAAGATGTGCAGATTGGCCTGGGAGGAAGGTAGAGTCCCGGAGGATTGGAAGTCAGGTATAATTATTCCCTTGTACAAAGGAAAAGGGGAAAAAGAAGTGTGTGGTAATCATAGGGGCATTTGTCTTCTTAGTATAATAGGAAAAGTGTATGGTAGGATACTTAATGACAGAGTTAGAGAAAGAACAGAGAAATTAGTTGGAGAAGAACAGGGAGGCTTTAGGAATGGAAGAGGTTGTGTAGATCAGATATTCATTCTCAGATCTTTAGTGGAAAAGTTTCTAGAGAAGGGAAAGAAGTTGTATGCGGCTTTCATGGATTTGGAGAAAGCATATGACAGGGTGGATAGACTAGGATTGTGGAAAGTGTTAAGAATATATGGAGTAGATGGGAAGTTGTTGAATGCTGTGAAGAGTATGTACGATGGTGCGAAGGCTGCAGTGCGTGTGGATGGTGAACTAAGTGAATTTTTCTCTTTGAAAGTTGGGTTGAAACAGGGATGTGTCATGTCTCCATGGTTGTTCAATCTGTACATGGATGGGGTAATAAAAGAGGTACAAGGTAGGGTAGTGGATGTTGGAGTGGCCCTGGTGAGAGAGGATAGTGTTTGGAAACTCCCTGTACTGTTGTTTGCAGATGATATTGTGTTGTTGAGTGAAGACGAAGGGGAGCTGCAAGGCTTGGTGGATGAGTTTGAGAGAGTGTGTAAGAAACGGAATCTAAAGGTGAATGTAGGGAAGAGTAAAGTGATGGTCTTTGAGAGAGGTGAAGTCAGTGAATGTACAGCGAGGTTGGATGGTGAGGAATTGGAAAATGTGAGTACGTTTAAGTACTTGGGTAGTGTGATGAGTAAGGATGGAGGTTTGGAGGGTGAAGTGCTTGAAAGGGTACAGCAGGGAAGAAAGGTTGCTGGTTCTTTGAAAGCAGTGATAAGAAACAGGGAAGTGAGCATGGAAGTGAAAAAGTTACTACATGACAGTATTGTGATACCAACTCTAACGTACGGAAGTGAAGCTTGGACGTTGTTGGAAGGACACAAGTCAAGAGTGAGAGCCGTGGAAATGTGTTATTTAAGAGGAGCCTGTGGAGTCACATGGAGAGACAGGCTGACGAATGATGATATAAAGAAGCGTTGTGGTGTTGATGTGGATGTGATAGGAACCGTTATGAGGAACACACTGAGGTGGTTTGGCCATGTGGAGAGGATGGAGGGTCAAAGACTGACGAAGAGAGTGTATGTGAGTGAGGTGGAGGGGGAAAGAGGGAGGGGGAGGCCGAGGATGAGATGGAGAGATGGGGTGGAGAAATATATGAGAGAGGGGGGTGTGAGTTGGGAGCAGGGGAGTGAAATGGCGGGGGACAGGGCAACTTGGAGGCGATGTTTGTGGCCACCCCAAACGGGATTGAGGCGTCTGGCAATAGATAGATAGATAGATTTTGGCAACAGTTTAGAGATTATAGTTTTTCTTCCACTATTTCAGGAGTTTTGTAACTTTTTTTTTAACATTCTAGTGACATGATTTGGCAAAATGACAGAGATATGAGTTGATAATTCTAACCGACCCTCCTCTAACCTAACCTAACTTAAACAAGCTCAGTTTAACATAAAGCAACGTTCCCTACCAAAACCAGGTGTAAAATAACAACATAGTGCTACCTAATCAAACTTAGCCTACCCTACTCTAACCTAACCTACCCTTATCTAACCTACCTTAACCCAACCTAAACCTACCCTAACCTATCCTGATCTAACCCAACCTAACCTGAGCTAACCTAACCCAAACCAACCTACCCTATAGCAACTCAACCCAACCTCGCCTCATCTAACCTAACAAAACCAGACCTAACCTAACCTAACTCCAACCTCCCTTGACCTGACCCAACCTCACCTTTTCGCGTCCCATCCGGCCTGTGAGAGGGTGTCCATCGAGGTCATAAGGGGACTGAGCGCTGAGGCCAGGGAATTGAGTGCTGATGCTAGGGGTGCCATTGCTTCCAGTCGCCCTAGGGATGTCACCAGCCTGTCCACTCGCTCCACTACCCTCCTGGCGTCCCATCCACCCACCGCCCCCAGCACCTCCTTCACCTGAAGACAGTGGGTGGGATAGAGTTCATGGAATGGGATAGAGAGTTCGGTGGATGGGATTGAGAGTTTGGTGGATGGGATACAGAGTTTGGTGGATGGGATTGAGAGTTTGGTGGACAGGATAGAGAGTTTGGTGGATGGGACAGACAGTGTGGTGGATGGGATAGAGTGTGGTGGATGGGATACAGAGTTTGGTGGATGGGATTGAGAGTTTGGTGGACAGGATAGAGAGTTTGGTGGATGGGATAGAGAGTGTGGTGGATGGGACAGAGAGTGTGGTGGATGGGATAGAGTGTGGTGGATGGGACAGAGAGTGTGGTGGACGGGATAGAGAGTTTGGTGGACGGGATAGAGAGTTTGGTGGATAGGATTGAGAGTTTAGTGGATGGGATTGAGAGTTTGGTGGATGGGATAGAGAGTGTGGTGGATGGGATAGAGTGTGGTGGATGGGATACAGAGTGTGGTGGATGGGATAGAGTGTGGTGGATGGGATA
>NC_136956.1:2698474-2735974 GCF_032717465.1 Coenobita brevimanus
GTTGGGTTGGTTGAGTTGGGTTGGGTTGGTTGAGTTGGGTTGGGTTGGTTGAGTTGGGTTGGGTTGGGTTAGGTTAGGATGGGTTGGATCATAGTAACTTAGGTTGGGTGAGGTCAGGTTAAGTTAGGTTGGAACAGGTTGAGTTAGGTTGTCAGGCTAGGTTGGGTTAGGTCAGGTTGGGTCAGAGTAGCTTAAGTTAGGTCACCACGTCACGCACTCGTATACCGTCTTCTGAGGATGGAGTGCATGTCTGGTCCGAATCGACTTTGGTTAGGTTAGGTTTGGTTTATGTTGAATTAGATTATGTTGGATCAAATTTTTTATGCCGGGGTAGGATAGGCTGGGTCAAGTTAGGTCACCCGGTCACACACTCGTACACCTTCTTCTGAGGATGGAGTACAAGTATGGTTCAATCTGGAGGGGTTTACAGGAAGTTGAACCCCTTGACTCCAAGTGTCGTTCTTTTTTATTTCTTTTACCAGATGATTTTACTCGAATTCCAAAAAGCCTCTCGTAATGAAGGGGTTTATTAATTCTATATCTAACCCCTCCAGTTCGAAAAGTCTGTCCGAACCCCAATAGACTCGTCAGGAGATGGCAAGATTATATTGAAAAACACTCCTGGGATCAGTGAGTTTAAGTTCATGTTAGGTTAGGCTGGGTTAGGTTAGGTTAGGTTGGGTTTGATTAGGTTAGGTTAGGTTGAGTTTGATTAGGTTAGGTTTGGCTGGGTTTGATTAGGTTAGTTTAGGTTGGGTTAGGTTAGGTTGGGTTAGGTTACGTTGGATTAGGTTAGGTTGGGTTAGGCCAGGTTGGGTTGGGTTGAGTTAGGTTAGGTTAGATTAGATTAAGTTAGGTTAGGTTAGGTTAGGTTAGGTTGGCTCAGAGGTTAACCAAAGTGCTCACCACATCACCCACTTGCACACCGTCTCTGGGGGATGGAGTACAAGTCTGTTCTATTCTGGCTTTTCTAAGATTAGGTTAATTTAGGTTATGCTGGGTTAAATTGGGTTTGTTGAGCTTACTGTACATCACTAGAGTATCTGAGGGTGGAGGAGAGGTTAGGTTAGGTTAGGTTAGGTTAGGTTAAGTTGGATAAGCATAATTACATTTATTTAGGTTGGGTTGGGCTGAGTTGAATTGTTTTTGGTTGGATCAGGTTAGATGAGGTTATTTCTAGTTAGGTTAGATTAGTAAAGGAGATGTCAAGTCAGGTTAGGCAGGGCTGGGCTCGCTTAAGTTTCTTTAGGGTATAGTGTGGCTGGATTCTATTGCTGTGTTGGGCTGGGTTGGTTTATGTTGGGTTGGGTTGGGTTGAATTTGGGTTGGGTTAGTATAGGATGGGTTAAGTTAGGACAGGTTAGTATATTAATGAACAAATTAAAAGGAGGAAGAAGAATCTAGAGGGAAGAGGACAATGAGCGTAGACGTGAGCATTATCTACATTACAAACGTTTCGACTTTTAAAATGTCATCATCATTGATCTAAAAGAGAAAAGGGAAAAATCAAGTCAAAACACCAAAGATTAATTACATTATTGTGTTAAAGAAAAACACACACAGACGCGCGGTCTGGGAAAAAAAAAAAAAAAAAAAAAGAGATAGGAAAATACTAAAACATCCCCGTTTTTTTTTTTTTCTTTCTTTTTTAGACAGTGTGTCTGTGTTTTTTCTTTTACGCAATATTGTGATTAATTTTTAGGCTTTTGACTTGATTTTTTTTTCTCTTTTAAGATCACTGATGATGACATTTTAAAGGTAGACACGTTTGTAATAAAGATGCTGGTCACGTCTACACTCGTTGTCCTCCTCCTTCTGAAGTTGAGGTTCCCTGCGAACACCCCACTACCTGAAGAAGAAGCTATATTAGAAGGGCAGCTGTCTCTCTCTCTGTCTGTGCGTGTGGGTGACAGCACTAACTGAATCTGTTGCTGTGCTATCATCATTAATTTGAGAGACACAGGTGATGGTGGTGGCGGTGGCAGTGACGTGTGTGTGTGTGTGTGTGTGTGTGTGTGTACGGCAGCGTCAATGCTAGTGCCAATACAAGTGTCAGTGTCAGTGCCTGTGTATCTGTGTGCGTATATATGTAAGTGTGTGTACATGTATGTGTATTTACAAGTGTATGTATAATATTCTCACCCATTAGCTGAGAGAGGGCTGGGGTATTGAGTAACCTAGCCACCGTTGTCAGTGTCGAGAGGCTGGCGGGAAGGTCTGACACGCCCCCATCCACCACACCATTTTCGTCTGACCATAACGACGCGTTCAACAGCTCATTGAACCTGAAATGAACCACCGATATTACCTGAGATGAACCACTGAAATGAACCTGATATGAACCACCGGTATTACCTGAAATGAACCACCTGATATGAACCACTGCAATGAACCTGATATGAACCACCGATATTACCTTCAACCTCCGTCTCTTCGCCGCAATGTTGCATCTTTATCCTTTTTCTGTCTCTACTTCAATGGTCACTGCTCCTCTGAACTGTCTACTTGCATCCCACCACCACTATGGAGGGCGCGTAGCACCCGTCTAGTAGCAAACTCTCATCTCTTTTTTGTCCAGATCTCTAATGCTTGATTTAACAGATACTCCCAGTCCTACATGTAAGCTCCCCATTTGCAGCAGGCACGCAGCACCCGTCTAATAGCAAACTTACATCCCAGCTCTCTAATGCAAGAGTTAACCGTTACTCCCAGTCCTTGATGTATGCAGCAGTCAACTCTGGAACTGTCTGCCTCTGTGTGTATTTCCCACTCCTCATAACCTCCAGTCTTTCAAACGAAGTGTGTCCAGGAATCTCGAAATGAAAGGATCTTGAATTTGGCTCTCGCTCATCTTGTTTTCATTTTTTCATAGGGAGAACAATCTGGCGGGATCTGGCCTTTGGTTCCTTCTTCCTTGCATCAAATAAAAATGTAGTTCGTTGAATCTCCATGAACCAATGATGCTGGCTTAATGGAAGTAAATCTAACACACCCTTATTCTTGCAGGCATTGGTGATTTCGAAGCATTTTCTCCTCTGTGATAATATACTTCCCCTTAATGTGGTCTTAAATCATATACGCCTTTCACCTTAACTTGGTCCAGATTTCTGTCCTTCTGTAACTTATTTCAGTACCCACGGAGCCAGAAAAAGATAGTGCTATGGCTCTACATCCTTCCCATAGCACTTTTTCGTGACTAACTTCATATTCTAATGTTACTCTCCTGTAATAATTCATCGTTCGGTGAGATGGCAATTATAGGCCATGAAAGAGAGAGAGAGAGAGAGAGAGAGAGAGAGAGAGTGTCTGCCCTCGATGTGAAACCTATTTGGGGTACGTCTTACTAAACAAGCGGTATCAAGTGAGTCGGAATCTCGAAGCAGTGTCAAAACCAAATGAGATCTACCCAAACTAACTCCAGTTCAGTAACCTTAGATTGGTCAAGATTTTTTTTACTTTTGCAGCTTATGCCACATTGCTAAGTTGCAGGATACGACAATGCTGTGGCTCTGCACCCTTTTCAGTGCACTTTTTCGTGACTAGCACCACCATCAACTGTTAATCTACCGTTACAACTCAGCACTGAAGGTGGAGAGATGGGCATTTTAGACGAAGCTGTGGTGAAAATGGTTTAAATATCATCAGATGGGTTGAATCTCGCTTGAACAGTGTGCTTGAGACTTGAAGCTGTCAGAGAATAATAAGGTTTTTACTCTAATCTAATCAAACATGGACAAATGAGTTAGGAATCAGTGGAACTTGTGTTATAACCAAATGAGATATTACAAAGTACATCAGTAATATTTATCTGGACACACACACACACACACACACACACACACACACACACACTAGGACTCATGCACAACCTCCCTCACTCCATCTATCTATCTATCTGTACCCTTCTGTCTATCTATCCATCTATCTGCCTATTTATCTCTATCTATCTATCCATTCATCCATTCTTTCATCCATCCATCCATCTATCTATCCCCTATCTATCTATCTATGTATCCGTCTATCCATCTATCTATTCCCTATCTATCTATCTATCTATCTATCCATCCGTCTATCCATCTATCTATCGTCAACTCACGGGGCTCCTTCGAACTGATGGGGTATATCCGCTGTGAGATTGTCCCCGGAGTGGCACTGGTTGTCCAGGGTGCACACGAACGACTGCAACAATCCGGATCCAACTCCAGACCACAGCGTGCGTGAGAGGAAGTGACCTGTACGGGAGATAGATGGATGGGTTGATAGAATGACTGATGGATGGATGAATGGATGGATGGATAAAACGATGAATTGATTGATGGACGGATGGATAGATGGATTGCTAGACACACAGACAAACAGATGGATGGATGGATGGATGGATGGATGGATGGATGGATGGACTGACTGAAGTATGGATGGATGGATAGATGGATAGGTAGGTTGATTACTCTTGCTATTAATGATAATATGAATACTAACAGGTAATATTATAATAATAATAATAATAATAATAATAATAATCTAATGTAACACTGAATTAGACAGAAAATTCAAAACAGCTGAATATTATAAGGTAAACAAGCATTTCACACGGCTGCCAGAAGTAACAAGGCTACTGCTACTACTACTACTACTACTACTACTACTACTACTACTGCTACTACTACTACTACTACTGCTACCACTACTACTACTACTACTACTACTACTGCTACTACTACTACTACTACTGCTACTACTACTACTACTACTGCTACTGCTACTACTACTGCTACTACTACTACTACTACTACTACTACCACCACCAAAACCACCGCCCATCACCTTCGCTACAACTACATTTACCAAAATGCTACTATTACTACTACTACTACTGCTACTACTACTACTACTACTGCTGCTGCTACTACTACTACTAAATCTACGCACATTCATCTTTCTCTTCCGGGGGCGCGGCAGTTCGTAGGGCGGCTAGAAGGGCGAAGGGAGCCACAGCCACCAGCAGCGTGCCCAGCAACCACGGCTGAAAGGAAGGAAAAGACCTGGATTAGTCCAAGATACGAAGAAAATATTATTAAGAAGAAGAGGAGGAAGAAGGAGAAGTAGATGACAAAAGATTAGATAAGAAAAAGAAGAAGAAGATTTAAGTAACCCTAGATAAGAATACCTAAGATTAGCACAAGATAAGAAGAAGAATAAAGAATAACCCTAGCTAATTAGAGGAAGACAAGCTTAACTCTGGACAAGAAGAAAATGAAGAGGAAGAAAAAGAGAAGGAAAGAAGGAAGGAAAGAAGAAGAAGAGAAGGAAGGAAGGAAGGAAGGAAGGAAGAAGAAGAAGAAGAAGAAGAAGAAGAAGAAGAAGAAGAGGAGGAGGAGGAGGAGGAGGAGGAGGAGGAGAGGAAGAAGAAAAGGGAGAAGGAAAAAGAACAAGAAGAAGGAAGAAGAAGCAGAAGAAGAAAAAGGCCAAAGAAGAAGAATTTAGATAAACTCCAGATACGACGAAGAAGAACAGGAGGAAAAAAGGAAGAGGAAGCAATGAGATTAACCTTGTATAAGAAAAAGAAGGAGAAGAAGATGATGAAGAAGAAGAGGAAGAGGAAGAAGCCTTAAGACTAATTTAAGATAAGAAGACTTAGGATAGCAAGAAGTTCAAAATAAATCGCTACACGTAAGACATTCAGAGAGGTAATAGATATCTCCTGAACTGCTACATACAACAGTCACATTTTCTTCAAAGGTGCCCAGTTTTACAAGGGGGAAAGCAGACTCTTATTTCATGCCCGGAAGAAGAGAGAGAGAGAGAGAGAGAGAGAGAGAGAGAGAGAGAGAGAGAGAGAGATACACACCCATTGCCTGATGTGTGCAAGGTAGTAACGCCAAACAGAACACCTGAGTTGACCCAGTACGCTCCCACCCATCACACCACCGACACCCTGTAAGGAAGAACACATTATTATTATTATTATTATTATTATTATTATTATTATTATGTCTCCAAACACGTATGATGGAGGAGGCGTTCAGTGATTTGTCTGTCAATCCGTGCGTGCGTTGGTGCGTGCGTGCGTCCGTAACATTTCTGGGTTCGATAACTCCTGAACCCTATTGACGGATTTCGACCAAACCTTTGTCGCTGGTGCACTATGAAGGGACGGTGAACCGATAAGGTCAGCGAGGTCAAGGGGTCAAAGGTCAAGGTCACATGGGGTCGACTTAGTGTATCTTTGGGTCTCATTTCAACCCACAATGAACCCTGTCATGGAGTTTTTTTTTTTTTTTTTTTATGCGAGGAAGAAGGAACCAAAGGCCATGAGCCCGCGGTAACAGTTCCCTCCAAGAGAAAAACAAAATACAATAGAGAGCCAAATTCAAGATCCGATCATTTTGAGATGCCTGGACACACTACGTTTGAAAGACTGGAGATCATAGGCAGCAGGAAATACAGACAGAGGGAGACAGTTCCAGAGCTGACCTGTTGCATAAATGAAAGACTGGGAGTAACGGTTAACTCTTGCATTAGAGAGTTGGACAGAAAAGGGATGAGAGTTTGCTGCCAGACGGGTGCTACGCGCCCATCGTAGAGGTGGAGGAATGCAAGCAGACAGTTCAGAGGAGCAGTGACCATTAAAGTAGCGATAGAAAAGAGATAAAGATGCAACAGTGCGGCGAAGAGACAGAGGTTGAAGGGAGTCAGTAAGAGGAGGAGAGTTAATGAGACGAAAAGCCTTTGACTCCACCCTATTGAGAAGAGCTGTATGTGGGGAGCCTCCCCACACATGAGAGTTGTACTCCACACAGGGGCGGATAAAACCCCTGTATAGAGTCAACAATTGTGCAGGGGTAAAGAAAGAGAGGAGTCGGCTTAGCACACCCAATCTCTTGGAAGCAGATTTTACAAGAGATGTAATATGATCTTTCCAAGATAAGTCCTGAGTAAATGAAACCCCAAGCATGTTCAAGGATGATGCAGGATTAAGGTGAATATTATTAAACATTAGTGGGTATACCTGTGGAAGATTTTGTCGGGTTGATAGGTGTAAGAACTGAGTCTTAGATGCATTAAAGACAAACATATTATTTTTACCCCAGTCAGAGATATGAGCCAAGTCAGACATTAGGTGTGCCATAGCCTCATCCCTTGTTTCTTGAAGTAACTGTTGAGATGGGCGTTGCGGGAACCGAATGGAAAGGTGAAGGGTGGAGTCATCAGCGTATGAGTGGATAGGGTTAGATGTACAGCTTAGAAGATCATTGATGAATAAAAGGAAGAGAGTTGGTGATAGGACAGAGCCCTGAGGAACACCACTGTTGATAGATCTAGGAGAAGAACGATGGCCGTCTACAACAGCGGCTATAGAACGACCAGAAAGGAAGCTAGCGATGAAGGCACAGATAGAAGGATAGAAACCGTAGGAGGGCAGTTTGGAAATTATAGATTTATGCCAGACTCGATCGAAAGCCTTTGAGATGTCAAGTGCAATGGCAAAGCTTTCGCCAAAGTCCCGAAAGGAGGATGACCAGGAGTCTGAAAGGTAGGTGAGAAGATCGCCAGTGGAGCGTCCCTGACGGAACCCATACTGACGATCGGAAAGAAGGTTGTGATAGGTAAGATGCCTTAAAAATTTTCTATTAAGAATTGACTCGAAAACTTTTGAAATACAGGATGTTAAAGCAATTGGACGATAGTTAGAGGGTTGGGAGTGGTCACCCTTCTTTGGGACTGGCTGAATGAGAGCAAACTTCCAGCAAGAAGGAAAGGTACAAGTTGACAGACAAAGGCGAAATAGTTTGCCTAGGCAGGGTGTAAGCACAGAAGCACAGTTCTTGAGAACAACAGGAGGGACTCCATCAGGCCCATATGCCTTGTTAGTATTAAGGCCAGTGATGGCAGAAAATACATCAGCTGAAGAAATTTTAATGTCAGCCATGAGGAAGTCAGAGAGGGGAAGTGATGGAGGAACAGCACCGGAATCGTCTAAGGTGGAATTGGAGGAGAAAGTCTGTGCGAAGAGATCTGCTTTATCAGTAGAAGAAATAGCTTCTTCTACTGCAAAAGGCTTGGCGAAGGTATACTGACCGTCGCTTAGGGCTGTACTGTAAACACTAAACGCCAGTACTGACGAACGTGTGAGTCTGACGTTCCTGTTTTTCGTACCATTAACAAATATGCTGTTCGCGCCAGGCTTTCGTCACCCGGTTATGGTGTAATATAGTACTGTATGTGGCAGGAGAATAAACGCCTCCAGAGACCCCCATTTCGTGTAACAGACCTAAATATTCATAAATACGATAGATGGGTTTTCCATTAATAATCCTCGACTAATTCAGGAATATAATTGTCCTTGGCAGGCTAAGATATATGAGAAATACAGGCCTGTTCGGAAAATTTTGCAGGACTAAACGTTTCTGTAAGTGAACACAGGTAAACAAAACATCCGTGGTGGTGACGTGGCGAGATGGCGCATTTTGGAGCATGAAAATAAATTCTTCCAAGTTAAATGCAGACTATCTGTGTGATTTCTCAATAGATTTTTGAAACGGCAGGAATATTAAAGTTTGTGTGTTAGCCAACTTAATCCTGTAGTTATCACATATGAGGGCAGGCCTATAAGCTCCTGCCTCTAGTCGAACAATATCCGTGTGTGACAATCTAGACATTGGAAAATAATGAAATAAATCATATATATTTTTAGTGAAGTGCTTCCTTAAGTATATTACATGCAGTTCAAGGGTACGAATGTAGTTGATTTATGTAGCAGCTGAAGGTTTCGGTGGCTGGTTCATCCATTTGTTTAGTGCCAGACGCCTCAATCCCGTAAGGGGTGGCCACAAACAAATCTTCGCCATGTCGCCCTGTCCAATGCCACTTCACTGCCTTGCTCCCAGCTCACACACCCCCGCTCTCATATACCTCTCCACTCCATTCCTCCACCTTATCCTTGGCCTCCCCCTCCCTCTCCCCCCCTCCACCTCACTCGCACGCTCTCTCCTCGTTAATCTCTCGCTCTCCATCCTCTCCGCATGGCCAAACCACCTCATTGTATTTCACCTAACATGATCACCGAAAATCACAGTGCTTTGCTGGATACGTGGCTACTTTTCCCCAATATCTGCGGCTAAGTCAGTATATAAGAACAGAAAATGTGCAATATTAGGTTACTTGGCGGGAATTACAGATATCAGAGTTAGGTTAGTGTTGGTAAAATAATTGAGTTTGTATTTTTCACCGGCTGTAGTGTTCCCTTATATTGTTAAGTTACAGTGATGGGTAAAAAATAAAGTACATAAATTTTTCAACGGTACCGACAAAGCTGAGAGGTATACGAGGGAGGGAGGAGTGAGCTGGGAGGAGGGTAGTCAAATGGTGGGTGACAGAGCGACTTGGAGGCGTTTTGTCTGCGGCCACCCTTTGCGGGATTAGGGCGTCGGGCTATAGATAGATAGACAGATAGATAGACCAACAAATAAACACGATCACTTTAGTTCTTTATCGAAATACATAGTTCGTTTTTGCATCAATACTTTGACTTAGGTAAGATAAAGTTAGGAAAGTTACCAGAAGTTGAGTGAATTGGCTGGTTAGGATGCTGGCTAAAATATTTACCTATTTCAATCAAGCACTTACATTTTAGCATAAGTGTGTTGGCTTATCATACAAAATTTGTTAGTAAAACAATGCAGACTATTTCATGAGATTCACACACACACACACACACACACACACACACACACACACACACACACACACACACACACAAGAATGAAAGAAAAATCATCCTGAGGCATCTTCCTATCCCAAGAGCTTTCCTTACCAGTAAATAGTTACGGGCCTAAGGATATGGCCTGTACCATGCATATATAATACAGAAAAATAGTTAATTAGATGGAAATGACAGTTACTGTAATGGAGGAGTAGGTGGCTGTAAGAAAGGCAGAGAATGTTGGTTCGGGTGCGAGGGTTATTAAAAACATGAAAAGAGAAGTTAAACAGTGACTGACAGAATAGGAAATAATGAGATAAGTATTTAGTGAAGGAGAACAACATCAAACATAAAAACAGAACAGCAAGCAGACTGAATGTGTATAAAACAGAACTGGATGAAAGTACTGTAGACGTGGAATGACTTCTGTAAAAAGAAGTACCGGTAAGACTTATCAAGCTGACTGGGACAGAAAAGAAATACTGTACCAAGTAGCTTAAGAAATCTCTGCTCACCATTTGAAGGGAAAGGGAATAATTAAAAACGTGAATAGAAGAGAAGTATTATTACAGAGCTAAATTGGAAAACTACTAATAATAACTATGACAGGAAAGGTGGCAACAGCATAAGGGAAGGAATCATAGCCAGATATACAAAACTGATTGAACAACTGTGACAATACACACATGTGATAACCTATATTTTCCAACATGGTCTGCTGGTCATGGCTGAATCATAGGTGTGGAAAGAAACTGCTGAAAAAAAAAAAAAAAAAAAACAGGAATGTTACTCCATCCCTCACGTGTTGGCGTGCAATGAATGTCACCATTCAAGCAGCTTTATAAGGAAGCAACGCAGTCTTCCTGCTAAAAATAATTTGTTGTAACTACGTATTTACATCTTGTAATATAAATCTAGGAACACAGGACGTACTGCTAAATGAGTAGTGGTGTACGTAATCTGGATTAACAGTACTTCTGTACACTTCTTGACTGATGGGCTGGCAGGAAACATACCACGGAAGTCTATGAAGTATACACTAATACATTCACTTTGCCCCTATAAATTCAGATCTAGATATCTTCAATAATTCTGTCGTGCAAATATTGGCATAAAGAGGATAAATCATAACTCATGCTCAGACTATACAGTATATTGTATCTTTCTCGTAACTGGATCGACTTTGTGCGTTTTACCATCATTTTTTACCAAGTCTAGCCCATATACTGTATGCATGTTTCTTATATACAAACAACAGCTTAGAATGGGTTAATGATATGTCAGGTTTATTAACCAGAAGAAACATTAAATTTGCACGCTGCTAGCGGTCATGCAGCGCATTTTCTTCCAGCCTAACGACTGTCGCGGCATTCAAACGCCTGAATTGGGTTTCGCCAAGAATGACGGTACAAATGTTGTACAGGAAAGCCCCTGTCACACATACGCGACTCAAGGCCCAACCGCGGCGCAACTCAAGGTCGTAATGGCTTTTGTCATCGGTCGTCCCTTGATTCTCCGACAAAGCCCGGACTCTTGAGGGCGGTCGTGAGCCGCTGGGACGACTCCTCGAGCCTCACGAATTTTTAAGGCTCGTTAAAAAATCGTGGCCGCCTCACGACTTGCCAAAAGTTGGGTCACAGTTGCGTCATAGTCGGGAGTGTCATAGGTCAATCCTGAAGCAGTCTTAGCTCAATTGGATGCATCGTGATGCGTTCGTTGCGTGTCAGCGTGCAGTCGCCAACAAAAAAACAGTTACGACTGTGTAACGAGTCGCCGACCATGACCAGACCATGATCAGACCTCAACCAGACCCTGAGTCAGGGGAAGCTCGGGGAGGGGTCGTCGTGTATTCCCCGAACGCGTCACGCAGTCGTGTTGCATTCTTGGGCAGTCGTGGCTGACGAAAATCCGTTAAAATTTCAAATTTGAAGACTCGTTGCTCCGTCGCCTCGTGGTCGCCATGTGATCTGGTCACGTTCTTGATGACGTCACGACCAGTTGTGAGGCAGTCATGAACAGATTAGATTTTTTCTTTATGCGAGGAAGAAGGAATCAAAGGCCATGAGCCCACAATAACAGTTCCCGCCAAGAGAAAAACAAAATACAAGAAAGAGCCAAATTAAAGACCCGTTCATTTCGAGATGCCTGAACACACTGCGTTTGAAAGACTGGATATCATAGGCAGCAGGAAATACAGACAGAAGGAGACAGTTCCAGAGCTGACCTGTTGCATAAATGAAGGACTGGGAGTAACGGTTAACTCTTGCATTAGAGAGTTGGACAGAAAAGGGATGAGAGTTTGCTGCTAGACGGGTGCTACGCGCCCGTCGTAGAGGTGGAGGAATACATGCAGACAGTTCAGAGGAGCAGTGACCATTAAAGTAGCGATAGAAAAGAGATAAAGATTGAACAGTGTGGCGAAGAGACAGAGGTTGAAGGGAGTCAGTAAGAGGGGGAGAGTTAATGAGACGAAAAGCCGTTGACTCTACCCTATTGAGAAGAGCTGTATGTGGAGAGCCTCCCCACAAATAAGAGTTGTACTCAACACAGGGGCGGATAAAACCCCTGTATAGAGTCAACAACTGTGCAGGGGTAAAGAAAGAACGGAGTCGGCTTAGCACACCCAATCTCTTGGAAGCAGATTTTACAAGAGATGTAATATGATCTTTCCAAGATAAGTCCCGAGTAAATGAAACCCCAAACATGTTCAAGGATGATGCAGGATTAAGCTGAATATTATTAAACATTAGTAGGTATACCTGTGGAAGATTTAGACGGGTTGATAGGTGTAAGAACTGAGTCTTAGATGCATTAAAAACAACAAGATTATTTGTACCCCAGTCAGAGATACGAGCCAAGTCAGACATTAGGTGTGCCATAGCCTAATCCCTTGTTTGTTGAAGTAACTGCTGAGATGGGCGTTGCGGGAACCGAATGGAAAGGTGAAGGGTGGAGTCATCATCGTATGAGTGGATAGGGTTAGATGTACAGCTTAGAAGGTCATTGATGAATAAAAGGAAGAGAGTTGGTGATAGGACAGAGCCCTGAGGAAAACCACTGTTGATAGATCTAGGAGAAGAACGATGGTCGTCTACAACAGAGTCTATAGAAAGACCAGAAATGAAGCTAGCGATGAAGGCACAGATAGAAGGACAGAAACCGTAAGAGGGCAGTTTGGAAATTAAAGATTTATGCCAGACTCGATCGAAAGCCTATAAGATGTCAAGTGCAATGGCAAAGCTTTCGCCAAAGTCCCGAAAGGAGGATGACCAGGAGTCTGAAAGGTAGGTGAGAAGATCGCCAGTGGAGCGTCCCTGACGGAACCCGTACTGACGATCAGAAAGAAGGTTGTGATAGGAAAGATGCCTTAAAATTTTTCTATTGAGAATTGACTAGAAAACTTTTGAAATACAGGATGTTAAAGCAATTGGACGATAGTTAGAGGGTTGGGAGTGGTCACCCTTCTTTGGGACTGGCTGAATGAGAGCAAACTTCCAGCAAGAAGGAAAGGTACAAGATGACAGAGAAAGGCGAAAGAGTTTGCCTAGGCAGGGTGTAAGCACAGAAGCACAGTTCTTGAGAACAACAGGAGGGACTCCATCAGGCCCATATGCCTTGTTAGTATTGAGGCCAGTGATGGCAGAAAATACATCAACTGAAGAAATTTTAATGTTAGCCATGAGGAAGTCAGAGGCGAGGAACAGCACCAGAATCGTCTAAGGTGGAATTGGAGGAGAAAGTCTGTGCGAAGAGATTTGCTGCCAGTCGGGAGGCATGGGAGCCAATTAGGACACAACCTTGAGTCCCGCTGCAGTCGGGCCTTGAGTCACTTATGTGTGACAGGGGCTTAAGGATGACTGACGTTCAGGAACATCTGACGACTGAACGTCGCAGGTATGCCGCCTGAACTCTTGGGTTTGTAGTACGGTCCTTTGCATCGACAGCTCAGGTGCCCGAGTTCTCGACATTTCATTTTCATTATTATCATTATTATTATTATTATTATTATTATTATTACCACCACCGAAGGGTTGGACTGGGTTACGTATTCACCCGCGTCTGTCTGTCTGTTTGTTTGCAAATAACACATCTCAAAAAGCTGTTCTCGGACTTCACTGACATCTGGTGGACAGGTGGGCAGTGGGTCAGGGAAGGGTTGATTAGATTTAGAGGTGAATCCGAAACCACATGCATAAATAAACCATAAACTTTCTCGGCATCGGAGGAGGTATGCCTTCTCTGAGATTTAGTAGCAGGGCAGACTAAGACCTTAAAAGTAATTGACTGAGGAGGTATACATTGTCTGAGAACTCTGTAACAGGGCAAACTAAGTCCGTAGAATTAACTGACTATGTGAAACCGTAAAAGTATTCGTCTAATAGGGTAGAGGATTTATAGCAGGAAATTTTAACTCTTGTTGGCACTGGTGGGGGTATGCGCTCTCTGTGTGCTTCATGGTTATTTTTGTTATTATTAGTAGTTGTATCATCACCATCACCATCTACATGGCTCTCAGAATTCACCTCTTGTTTATTTATTACCAGGCTGATTTTTTCCGCCCACCATTTCAGAAAGTTTTACGTCTCTCTCTCTCTCTCTCTCTCTCTCTCTCTCTCTCTCTTCTTGCGTGCATGCATGCATGCATGCGTGGCAAGCTCACATATGTACCTGTGTGCATGTGTGTGTGTGTGTGTGTGTGTGTTTAGGTGCATGCGTTAATGAGTGCGTACGCGTACGTATTTATGTATGTACGAAATGTGTGTGTGTACATGCGTGCGTGCGCGTGCCTTTGTCCTCCCTCCCTGCCTCTTTCTTGTCTCTGCCTCTACCCCTATGTCATAGAATACTTTTTTTTTTTTTTTTAATGTGACCGACTCTGGGCATAGACTTCACAGCCTACTTTCAAGGCCCAATAGTCCTCCTACGTACCGTACACCTCTACATGTCACCACTTCGGCGCTAACACCCACCGTCCCTATTGAATACATGCTAGGGCTGTCTCATACAGGACTAGTGTATTGGTATTAGCGGAGGTATTTTTACAACACGTCAACCAATACAACCATAGCAACGTCACAACACCATTACTTACACCCCTTCCCGCACCCTTAATGGTAGCTTCAGGGCCACTACTCTCCCTCTCTCTCTCTCTCTCTCTCTCTTCATGTAGTTTTCAATATACATCTAATTATGAAGATAAAAGGTTGTCATTATTGAATAAGTCGATAAGGAGGAAGCGTTACGTAAATCCAAGGTCAAGGGGAATCCGGCTCCATATACAGAGTGCCATAATTTTCGTGACACCTTTTACACAGCGATTTATTTTGCCTTTAGCTCCTTCATAATTTCTTGTTTATTTTTTTTCAATGTTTCAAAAATCAGTAACGTAGAGGATCGCAATAAATCGTTGAGAAAAAGGCGTTACGGCATCTCCAAAGTCAGTCATGGTTTTGGTTTTTAGGAGACAACGTAATCCCACTTCCTTAGAGATTTATTTTGCCTATTCCACACAGATATTCTCTTCTGTGTTATCATCTCTCTAAACTTCAAACAAACAAACAAACAAACAAAAAAATCGTAATGCAGAAGTGGATAAAAATATATAACATTCAAATAAATCACTTAGGAACACGTGTTGCGAAACCTCCAATTCAAATAAAAACATGGGTACCCTTTTACTTCTTATTACCCGTCCCTGCCCAGGAGGGGTTCGGGGACAGGTAATGTTTTCACTCGGTTTGTCTGTTTGTTTGTCTGTCTGTCTGTCTTTTAACAACTTTACGCGAAAACTACAGATGCGATTCTGACTAAAATTACATGGATGATCGCTATAACCTTCTGGTCACCTGCTTACATTTTGGGTCAAATTGGGCCAAGGGCCAGGCTGTAGGCCTACAAAATGTTACAAAAAAAATCGTTCTTTTGCCACAACTCCTTTCAAATTCGTCATATCGACATGAAACCAAAACCTACAGGTGCATCTTGAAGTCTGCATCCTATACCATGCCTCATTACATGAGGGGGGTCACGCCCCAGTTAGCGGTAGGGGGGTTAATGTCAGGTGGCTCGGATCTAAAATTTCAAATGGGCATTAAATCGTCCATTTTCACCCGATTTACTCCAAATTTGAGGCGTGACATCTTTGACCAGATATCCTATTGTGTTTATATGTCAGCATTAGAATGATTGCCGGGGATCGCTTCTTCTTAACTTCTTTTATGTCATTTAAATAAATCCAGTATATTTCTCCTATACTAATATATTCCTTTAATACCGATATACTCTGCAGGAGTAGCATGTAAACGTATATAACGGTGAGTGTGTTAAAAAAAAAAAATCGCTAAAGCAGAGGTGTTTGGAAACGATAGTTAAAAAAATCGGTAAAGAAGAGGTGTTTGGAAATGATACAGCCAACTAAATCGGTAAGGCAGAGGTGTTTAGGAGTCACCATGGGCAACGCACATACGGACCCATACACCCGCTACGCCAATACAGATGCGTGACATGTTTTACCAAGACAGCAACTCAATCTTCCTGGATTTTTTATTACACCATATACCAACACGCACGTCCACCCCCCCCCCCTCTCTCTCTCTCGTACAGATTTGATACCAAAAATGATGTATTCTCCAATTTTACTGATGAAGTCACCTACAGAATTATTCATGACTTTCTGAGTATATAAATAAATACGACATACTTTTAAACCGATAATTTTATGGTGTTATAGGGACGTAAGATTTGTAAATATTGTGACGAGTGGAAATGAATCTCTTTTTACAGTTTTCTTCTTTTTATCATGTTGGAAATGAGTGTTTGTCTTCCTGTTTACTTAATTTGTGTTTATTAGTTTCTGAAAAATTTAACTTTGGACTACAGTGTGTTCTTTCTCTTACGGGTGATCCTTTTATAATTGCAATATTCGTCTTACTTTTCAGTTTGATCTTTGTATGACACATTTGTAGGCTGTGGTCAGTAAACTCTCTCTCTCTCTCTCTCCAGACGATTTAACTCAATGTAATTAATCCGTCAAGTAATAAGGGAATTAAGACTATAATTAACCCTTCTGAGTGGAAGAGGGTGCTAAGTGAGCGAATTTAGCAGTACTTAGCAACAAAAAATACAATGACTTTATTAGGTTGAAATGGTTTACTATTATTATTATTATTATTATTATTATTATTGTGGTAGGTGGGGACGCTCACCATCCACTCACTCAATGTAGTGCTGCTCTCGGGTGTCTGCCCTGTCCTCTCCTCCATCATTCTTTCCTTCCATCCTCTTCTGTCTTTCTTTCCTTCATTCTTTCCTCTTCCTTCTGCCTGTGGGAGACTTTACACTGAGTGACAAGCCAAATGGTTTCCTGTACACTAGGAAACTATTTACTACGCTGGGTGGTAACCATATAACCAAATTTTGGCGCCTGGTGGTTTAGTGGGTAATTATTGTGCTCCAATCGAATTGAGCCGGTGAAGGTTTATATCCAAGGGGTGGTTGGGGTTTATTGCTCACGTAATGCCACTCAGGGATGAGTGGGGCTGGTCACTCATCTTAAATGTCAGGACCAACTGCCTAGCCCCGGGCTCCTACGCTCATGGGGCAACGTAGGATTGGATGATGGATGGATGGATGGATGGATGGATGGATTATTATTATTATTATTATCATCATTTCAATCAATCAATCAATCAATCATTTCCTGTGGCACCCTCGGGGATGCATAGGGCCTCGATGAACTCACACCACCACATCCTATCTTGTGCTAACTCCTCAAGATCTCCCCAACACTCATCTCCAGCTTCCCGTCTCATCATTTCACTCTCATCTTAAATGTCGGGACTACCTGCCTAGCCCCGGGCTTCTAAGCTCCTCATGGGGCAACGTAGGATTGGATGATGGATGGATGAATGGATGGATTATTATTATTATTATTATTATTATTATTATTATTATTCCTATTATTATCATCTTCAGTAGTATTAGCAGTAGTTTGGTTGTTATTGTTGAATATATTTTTGTCAGCCTAGTAGTCCTCCTCAACACCTCACTCATATACCTCCCCAGCCCATCCCTCCACCTCAGCCTTGGTCTCCTTCTCCTTGTCACCCTTGATCTCCCCCTCCACCTCACTCATATACCTCCACCCCAACCCTCCACCTTACTCATATACCTCCACCCCAACCCTCCACCTCATCCTTGGTCTCCCTCGCCCCCTCCACCTTATATATACTATCCTAGTCAATCTTTCACCCTCTACTCACTCGATATAGCCAGGCATCTTCTTAAGGAAGGGGTTTACATACACACACACACACACACACACACACACACACACACACACACACACACACACACACACAAGAAATGAGCAACCAAACATACTGTACAGCCTCTATCACACATACACACACACACACACACACACACACACACACACACACACACACACAGGAACTCAGCAACCAAAAGCACTGTACACCCTATCACACACACACACACACACACACACACACACACACACACACACACACACACACACAGGAAGTGAGCAATCAGATATACTGTACAGCCTCTATCACACACACACACACACACACACACACACACACACACACACACACACACACACACACACACACACAAGCAGGCAGTGTGTTGTGCATTAAGCTTCATACAGGTACCAGTTGCGTGTGAAGCAGAGGTATTTTTATCACAGGTTGTACGATACGGTGTGTGTGTGTGTGTGTGTGTGTGTGTGTGTGTGTGTGTGTGTGTGTGTGTGTGTGTGTGTGTGTGTGTGTGAGACAGGTTGTACAGTACGTTGGGTTACTAGTTGTGTGTGTGTGTGTGTGTGTGTGTGAGACAGGTTGTACAGTACGTTGGGTTACTAGTTGTGTGTGTGTGTGTGTGTGTGTGTGTGTGTGTGCCTATATATGTATGCGTGTATTTGTATGCATGTGTGTATGTATGTATATGTATGTGAACCTATGTATACATGTGGGTAGGGAGGTGTTTATGTATGTAAAGTATGTATGGATGTATGTACGTCGCTTATATATATTCTAAAATCCCTACTAATTCCTTTACTTCGATTATCTTTTTCTTTTGTAGTTTCATTTTCTGTGGCCTCCAAACAATCTTATTCAGCTTAGGGGAGACTGTATTAAAATGAGTCTAACTTGACCTAAAATTGCCTTCTCTCCATCTTAAATGCTGAGTCTTAACAGTAGATTGATACCAGAATACGATGCTAGTCATGAAGAAGTGCTCTGGAAGGGATATACAGCCATAGCATCGTCTTTTGCTGCGTCTTATCTAGTGAAATAAGAGTTCAGTATCATCCATTCACTTGATGTGGTGCTACCCCGCATTGTTTGTAATTGTCGTAACCTGGCACCATCCACTCACCTTATGGAGTGCTACTTCATACCCTTCATAGCCTTCATAACCGCGTTCCCTATCATTCATTAACGTGATGTAGTGCTAGCTTCAAGTGACTTTGCAATAACACTTCAAGTACGTTCGTGTAGCCTAGGAAAGCATGTACTTCGCTGGGTGGCAACCATATCACAAAACTGGAGCCTGATGGAGTTGTGGGTCAAAGCTGGAGTTGTAGCTAATAATGGCTTGCATCTGAGGGATGGTTTGGGTTATTCTTCACATACAACCACTTGGGTACGAGGACATGCTCAATCTTTCTTCAAATGTTGACCTAACCAGCCTAGCCCCGGCGCCCTACGCTCCGGACGGGGTAATAATGGATAGGAAGGGGTGAGTGCCGTATTGAGAAGACCCAAAACAGCGTACCAGGTGGTTTAAATATGGCGGGAAATGTCAGACTAGTGACTTATATATCAACCTGACTCGATAGCTTCAGTACTCTGGCTCCTTTTATTCATTTGTGCTGCGTTTAGTCCATTTTTATTCATTTTAATTATTTCACAGGGGCGTCCTCTCGTACTGAAGGAATCGTCAGTTATTCAGAGGATGCTAATTGTCTATAGCCAGACTCCTTAATCCCGTAAACGGTGGCCAAAAACAAATCGCCTCTATGTCGCCCTGTCCCCTGTCATTTCGTGGCCCTCCCCCCAGCTTACATACCTCTCACTCATATACCTCCCTACTCCATCCCTCCATCTCATCCTTGGTCTCTCCTTCTCCCCGCCCCCCTTCACCTCATTCACATACACGCCATTCGTTAGTCTCACCCTCCATCCCCGCCACATGGCCAATCCAGCTCTGTGTATTTCTGCTAACGCTTCCTATCACATCCACATCCACATCCACACCACAACGCTTCTTCACTTCCCCATTTGTTGGTCTGCCTCTCCATGTAACTCCACATGCTCCTCTCATATAACCCATTTCCACTGCTCTCACTCTTGACTTATGTCCTTCCAACAAGGTCCACGTCTCACTTCCATACGTGAGAGTTGGTATCACAATACTGTCATGCAGGGACTTTTTTTATTTCCATGCTCATTTCTCTGTTTCTGATCACTGCTTTCAACGAACTAGCAACCTTTCTTCCCTGTTGTACCATATCAAGCACTTCTCCCCTAAACTTCCATCCTTACTCATCACAGAGGACGCAAGTGGTGTAAATCCAGTACCGGTTGTAAATGCCAGCCTAGTAACTTATTTACCAAGGTGACAAAGTTTCTTCACCATAATGGCGCCTTTTTTATGTTTTATTCCTGCTACTTCTAGGCGATCTTATTCATCACAGGGGAACTCTATCGTAGTGAAAGGAGGTATTCATTATTCACTAACTATCTATCTATCTATCTATCTACTGCCATACCTGAATCCCGTAAGGGGTGGCCACAAACAAATCGCCTGCATGTCGCCCTGTCCCCGCCATTTCACTGCCCTGCTCCCACCTTACAACCCCCTCTCTCATCTACCCCTCCACTCGATCCCTGCACCTCATCCTCGGCTTCCCCTCCCTATCCCCCCCCTCCACCTCACTCACACTCTCCTCGTCAGTCTCTTGCTCTGTATCCTCTCCACATGGCCAAACCACCTCAGCGTGTGTCATTATTCACGAGGTTCAAAATACCATAGCAACTGGTCTAATCCCGGGACTGTTCCAAAGGCCACCCTGTGAGTTATTTACCAAGGCTATTCGATCCATTCCCCTGCTTTGATTTTTATATATATATATATACTTTTCAATGTTGCTGCTCTCACTCGGTTTTATTAAGCTTCAGGGATATATTTCTTTGTGAAGGAGTTTGTCATTTAAAGGACGCCTAAACACTGCTACGTATGTTTCAAATTCGCCATCCAGCCTAGTGACTTGTTTACCAGGGCGATTTAATTCCTACAGTGCGATAACGTCCTTTTTTTTTGCCACTACTACTCACTTTATTTTCCACTACTACTCGTTTTCATTTGGCAAAGATCAGTAACCCTTTTTAGTCCAGCTGATGGCCAGATATAGTCACTCTGTTGTATAATTTTGGCTATGCTGTCTTCACTTGAACTTGGCCTAAAATTGTCATCCCTTCATCATGAATCCTGAGTTATACCATTAGATTAACACAAGAAGGCGTCTCTAGTCACGAAGAAGTGCTACAGAAAGGTTGTAGAGCCACGATATTGACTTTCTCTGCCACTGAGTTACGTGAAATAAGCTACAAAAGGACAAAAATATAGGCCAGCTTGAAGTGAATGAACTACAGTATGCAAGAAGACTTGTCCCTATCTCATAACAAAGGTTGATCGAATTACATGCTACCACGACTTAGTTTTCTAGTTGGGAGATTGACCCAGTTCTCTCAGATGAAAATAAACCAGCTATAGTAAGGTTGTTAGTCTATTATTTACAAGATCCAAATATCACTACAACTGGTCCAAATTCGGCAGCGTTTCAAAAGGTCAGCCTAGTGACTTATTCACCAAGTTGACTTTGAAGTACATACGCAAACATTGGTGTGTGTGTGTGTGTGTGTGTGTGTGTGTGTGTGTGTGTGTGTGTGTGTGTGTGTGAGGGACAAAGGGTATATGAACGGTGATTACTGTGGGTTATGATGATATATGTACGAGCTAATCAGCACATACTTGGCCATAACTCAATGATCACACACACACAAACACACACACATTAATGTACATGTGAGCCTCCTTAATCCGTACATACATCATTATCTATACCTACACTCCATTTCACCAACTTCGGCACACTCAGCAATCTCGTCAACGCCTGTAGTGTTGATGTAAATCCTCTGCACTAGGTGAACCTGTATTTATTACCGTGAGAACCACTATACAAGCAATACAAAAAGGTATATCCAGTACTGAGGACCTTTATCAATGCTACAGGTGCTGACGACATCACTGATATGGTGCCAGACTTTGTGAAATGGAGTATAGGTGACGTAATTGTCTGAAATAGCTACTGATCTCCACCTATGACAATAAAACCACAAAATCCACTCACTGGCGCCCAGAATGAGATCAGAGGCCATATTTGACATTTTGTGGCAGATTGGGTACATGTTTGGGGTGGATTTCTATAGCATATTATTCCCTAAAAGAAGTATTTCTGGGTGAAAATTCTATCTAGCTCAAGTTTTAGAATGGCACAGCTAACGATTTTTTGCGATACCTCAAAAACCAATGGTCAAACTGCCACCAAAAAGTATAAAGACGTGGCACAGCACCAGACAAATCATGCAGGGCTAGGAAATGCCTTATTGATGTTTAGGTTCTTCCGGCATGAAAGACCAAATGAAAACTGTTGAAAACCGGGGCGTGCAAAATATCATAATGTCACGGATGAATGACCTCCAAATATTTCCATACAAATGTTTGGGAAATATTTTTATCTCGGGTTTTCCTTCTATGCTTACGTTTCTAAAATAGTTCTGAAGAAAAATGACGTTGAAAGTTTATGAATATTTGACATTTTTGGACCTGTGACCTTGATAAGTAGGCTAAGGTCACTGAAATTGGGTCAGTGTAACAGGGTCATGGAGTTGTATTTCCTTAATAAGTATGATGAAAATCCGAGACGAAAAGTGACGGAATAATACTACTACTGACGCATACAAAGATCCCCATTTATGGTATCAGGGGGAGACTAGTAATCTCACTCACACACACACACACACACACACACACACACACACACACACACACACACACACACACACACACACACAATTAATATATGCATGTGAGCGTTACTCCTTAATCCGTTCACAGATCATCATTACTTATAATACACACACACACACACACACACACACACACACACACACACACACACACACACCATTAATGCCTGTATAAAAACCATCAATATATCACAATTACTTATAAAGATGACTATTTCTCTCTCTCTCTCTCTCTCTCTCTGTGGGTGTGTTTTTTGTGCTGATGTTTTTGCTCTTACCGACGCTCTCTCTCTCTCTCTCTCTCTCTCTCTCTCTCCGTTCTTCTTACTCACTTCACCTCATAAGTAAGTGGCAAATAATCATCATCATCATCATCATCATCATCATCATCATCATCATCATAACATCAAAAGAACGGGTGAGGAATTATGAAAGGCCTTCTCTTTCTTCCAGAGAGGGAGAGAGAGAGAGGGGGGGGGCGAAATGACTCATCTTTTCCAGAGACTGAACGTTCGCTGTGTGTGTGTGTGTGTGTGTGTGTGTGTGTGTGTGTGTGTGTGTGTGTGTGTGCAAAGCTGGCATTACGGTACCGTGCGGTGCGGTTGATATTCAGTCAAAATGTGCGGTACGGAAATGCGGTACGATATTGCCAAAGAAGTACGGTATGGTTCGATTCAGGTAGGGAAACTGGGCAAAGCTCCGTACCGTACCGTACCCCAGACTTAAAGACACGACCATGCAGGTATTAACGCCTTTGTGGCTTCAATGGTGCACTGGTACATCCCCCAGGAGATTCCTGACCTTTTAGCTTATCAGTTAGTATCATATCATAATATATACATATATATATATCCAGTATATATATATTGCATAAGTTATTCCATTAATTAACAACAGCCATGCTCACCACCCGGGCCAGTCCTGTTCCCCCTCTTGCCTTTTCATTACGGATAATATGAAGTTTGTTGAATAATAGTGTATATATTTTTTGGCCTTTTCTACGTAGCCAAATCATCTTACATGGCTCTGATCAAAAAAACTTCCTAGCAAAATTTTTAATCACAACAAATATCTTAGGACTTAGGCCTATCTCGAACGGAAGGGGAACAATAATAAGGATTAATGTTATTATTATTATTATTTAACATTATATTTACTGATCATTATCATTAATATAATAATTCAAAATGTTCCAGGCTATAGGCTGGTTTTAATATATTTCCAGTCCACGCAGCACACTAACATTACATCTGCAATCACTTCTTAAATGTTCCTTTGCAAATCCACACATGTACTGCAATAAAATGTTCATATATAAAGGATTATGTTGGCGTCAATAAATCATGCGTATGGTACGATAAAGGTACGGAATTACGGTACTCTATTTTTCCTTACTGTGCGGTACGGTGAGTGAGTGAGTAGGTGGGTGAGTGGGTGAATGGGTGGGTGAGTGAGTGGGTGAATGGGTGGGTGGGTGAGTGGGTGAATGGGTGGGCGGTTGAGTGAATGAGTGAGTGGACCGGTGGATGAGTGAGTGAGTCAGTCAGTGCGTGAGTAAGTGACACAGTAAGAGGCAGACACTGGAATTGATCGCTCCCCTTTGTATAGTATTTTGTAAAAGAAAAACAGTAATATAATAGATGCCGTTCATGAGAGAGAGAGAGAGAGAGAGAGAGAGAGCGAATGTTTTTATGGCGAAACACAATACCAGTAACCGCCTTAGGATTGCTGAGTTGAGCCACCCCTCTCTCTCTCTCTCTCTCATAAACTCACAATAGTAGAGAGAGACATGGAGACGTATGGTGTGTGTGTGTGTGTGTGTGTGTGTGTGTGTGTTAGAAACAGACAAACATTCAGACGGAAAGAAAGACAGACACAGACAGACAGGCAGACAGACTAGAAGAGAGACAGACAGGCAGACAGACAGACAGGCAGACAGACAGAGAGGGGATGATGGGATGGGGATGTTGGGAAAGGAAAGGGAAAGATGGATAGATAGACAGACAGACAGATAGATAGATAGATAGACAGATAGAAAGCATAATAGATAGACAGACAGATAGACAGGAACCATAAAAAAAAGATATAGAGAACTTAACAAAGAAGAGAGAGAGAGAGAGAGAGAGAGAGAGAGAGAGAGAGAGAGAGAGAGAGAGAGAGAGAGAGAAATGTGGAAGCAGAAAGAGAGCAAATGGGAGAGTAAATGAGAGAACGTGTGTGTGTGTGTGTGTGTGTGTGTGTGTGTGTGTGTGTGTGTGGTAAGAGCCTAACCCTAATACGCACATGTAAACAGTGTGGGTTGCCTTGACGACTCTATGTGCGTGTGTACGTCTGTATGTAGATGCGTGTTTATACCTGTGCGTGTGTTTGTGTGCGTGTGTAGATTCGTTTGTATACGTGTGCGTAAATGCGTATGTGTACATGTGCGTTTGTGAAGCAGTAGGTGTATATTTGTATGTATGTATGTGTTTGTATGCATGTATGAATTTATGTCTATTGTGTGAGCGTAACTATTTGTGCGGGGGAGGTTGTGTGTGTGTGTGTGTGTGTGTGTGTGTGTGTGTGTGTGTGTGTGTGTGTGTGTGTGTGTGTGTGTGTGTGTGTGTGTGACTACAACTGTCGTGTGTACATCTGCAAGCAATTTAATGACTTACACGCACACTCATGCACACCCAAAATGCACACACCACGCATCCATGTACGCACCCATACACCAACATACATACATACATACATACATACATACACATCTACCAGAATACACACATGTGTCCATTACATATACCTACACGCTACACAGACATACACACATACACATTCTACCTACTGTATATTAAACACTATAAACAGCGTCACATACATAAACTTAATATATTTCGTTATAACATACACACACTGTAAAAATAATCACACACACACACACACACACACACACACACACACACACACACACACACACACGGGGGGGGTAATGTCAGGGCTAAGTACTAATACATTCTTTATGGATGCGTCCGTCTGTAGGGCCTCAGTAGCGGTGGCATACAGGATTACCTAACACCTCATCCTTAGCGATTCATTCTGCATATTACACCTTAGTTTTCAATATATTGTGCATTAATATTACGGAGATTTTATTTTTCTCTCCAGGATTATGGAGGAAATGCTCATATTCTCTCTCTCTCTCTCTCTCTCTCTCTCAGCTATTCCTTTCCTCCACTCCTCTCTCTCTCTCTCTCTCTCTCTATTTATACATGAATGTATATTTATGTGTATAGACCGAGAGATATAGATATATCTGTATGTATACTGTATATATATAAAACTGTGTGTGTGTGTGTGTGTGTGTGTGTGCTAGCGAATACTGAATGGATGATTGAAGTTAGGTGTTTACATTATATCACTCAGAAATTAACGGTCATAGCTCGTTTATATTCTCGTCTAACATATCCCTAACCCCTTTTCAGATTAGGTGACGCTCAAATGTAGTCAGACTCGTAAATTTGACTAGTAACCAAGGAGATTCTTTCCTATTTCCTTGCCAAACCTTTTCAAATTTCATGCAACGACGACACTATTGAAATGATGAAAGTGATCCATTTCTCTCAGCTGAAAACAAATTAGATACAGTATAATTATCGACGCCTTATTATTTTATTAACACTGACTACACTAGCAGGCCTGCCTGGCCGAGCAGACCCATCATCCACAGGCAAGTACCCGTCTATGCAGGGCCATCCCTTGCAGTGAACCGATGGCCCATTGCAGTGGACAGAGCCTCAACACAGCGAGGCGCGAGGAAGAATGTAAAGGTTTGGTTCCTGGATGGACATCATATTTGCGTCTCTCCATCCGGTTAACAGGGGCACCTTAGTAGGCTTCACATCACCCCGTTATGTGGTTACATGGTTACCACCCAGCACTGTTAATGGGTTCCTGGGTTACATAAAACCATTAGGCCTGTCAGTCAGTGCAGTCAACTAAAGTATAAAGAATGGTAAGTAAATGGACCAGGAATGATGGGAGATTGGCAGCAGGGGAGGACAGACACTGAAACAGAATGATAAAGGTGCAGGAATACGTAGGCAACACTACATCAAGTGAGTGGATGAAGGGCGCCCCCATCTACTACCCACGAATTTAAGTAATCTTTTTGAAAGTGTTACGACGAATTTTATAAAGTTTACTCATTAACATAAACACATCACGCACACATACAAGCCACATTCTTCTTGCACACACACACACACACACACACACACACACACACACACACACACACACACACACACACACACACAGATAGATAGATAGATAGATGTTTATTGACCACAGAAATACACCAATCTACATCATTTAACATAACATACGTATATGGTCCAACTTGATATACAAAGAAACTCTTAACTGAAATCGTATTTGCAGTTTATGAAACATGTCAACCCAGCCAATACTTAAACTGTAATATATTGATGTCCTAAGGCTATAAAATATCTTGTCAAATTTATAAGTCGATATAGTATAACACTAGCATTTTTTAATCACAAAAACTGAGGGGGAAACAACGAAATAATAACACATTTCGTAATGAAAATCAGGATAATCAAGACTAGCCATCGGCCTTACGCACGGGTCAATATGGTAGCTGTAATGCAAACCACGCTAATCAATATTTAGAATCACCCGCATGATTATCACTTGTATTCCAGCAAGATCTTATGTACAATTTTACAAACACAAGCAATGTCCTTTACTAGGAAAAGGTTTTCTAGCGATGAAACACCATATAACTGACGTACTCTGGCAGTTCTAGGGCAGCTTTCAACTACATGCTTCTCTGTCTGAATCACGCCACACGAGCACAGCCGCTCCTCCATCGGTAACTGGCCCCTGCCTCGCCGGTTCCATCAGCCTTCCTAGATTGCTAACCAGTGAACACTCAACCACAGCCTAGTGCAGGATATTCTTTCCAACTCACACACCTTACCTTTACCTTCATAAACACCGTGAACACTTCGATCTGGAGTAATAATGTTATACAGTTGCATTCTTGATGACACCGAACTTTGAATGTTCTCCTTACTATTGTTAATATCAACTTGTATATCATCCACCTGGTTATTTATTAAGTTCTGTATATACCTGGATGTATGGCTACTGTAACTTAATGCAATACGAAGTGTGTGAGCCAGTGGGTCGTCCGTCATATTATGTCTTGCTCTTCCAAACATTTCTGAAATACTTTCGTTGTTTAGCTTTAACTAGTGAACTCTAAGATGGCACTCCAAGTTCCACCATACACAGGTCATTACTTGTGGTCATATTATGTCTTGCTCTTCCAAACATTTCTGAAATACTTTCGTCGTTTAGCTTTAACTAGTGAACTCAAAGATGGCACTCCAAGTTCCACCATACACAGGTCATTACTTGTGGTGTTTCTTACACCCAGCAACTGCTTCACACACCAGTTATAATATTCATTCAATGGTCTTGCATCTCCACATACCTAAGACTCGCACCCATATAGGATGGTCGACATAAGGGCAGCCTCAAACACTTTCTTTTTAACATAGAAAGACATATCTTTATTTTTGTAACAAATGATATAAACTTACGTGCATGACACATACTCATTCTTGCTTGAAGCTTTATGGCGGTGGAAGTGGAGCCATCATCTGAAAAGGGGCTACATCTATCTCTCTATCTATATACCTAGGCTGCTTCCCCCAAGGAAAGGGAGGTAGCCGAGACAGGACGACACACTCCCCATTTACTCATCCATTCAAACACATTCATTCGCATCTTAGCCCCAAAGGGGAGAACTGACAGATCCTCACCGCACCACACCGTACAAGGGTCAACTGCGCAACGCAATCAGTGACATCCGCAGCAGGGCCCGACAGCAGAGCTGGTTTACCCCTGCCACATCATAACAGACTCATCCCCTTACCCGCACCTGACCTGAATGAGCTGATCAGACCAAATGCGGGAGAATATCCCCTCAGGGCTGCGTCATCACTTATTCATTCACAATTTCTCTCCATTTATTTCTGTCACGCACAGCCACTCTTCCTTGCTCAATAGACATCCCTCTCGCATACAGCTGTCCATCCATCCTATTCGTGGTCTTCCTCTCAGCCTTACACCTCTCACATCATATCTAGTCATCTTTTTCACCAATCGCTCGTTATCCATTCTCTCCATATGCCCAAACCATCGCAACACCCTCTGCTCAACTCTACCAACCATCTCCCGAACAACTCCAGTTCTCCTTCGCACTTCATCATTTCGCACTCGATCCATACGCGTCACTCCACACATACTCCTCAGACACCTCATCTCCATTACATTCAAACTTTTCCTCTCTGCTACACCCATATTCCATGTTTCAGCCCCATATAACGCAGTCGGTACCACAACACCCTCATACAGCCTTCTCTTTACATCCATTCTAAGCGAACGACATCTAAACACTTTTTTCATTCCTCCCAGCACCTTTCCTACTTCATTTATTCTAAACTTCACTTCTGCATCTATTCTTCCATCCACAGCAACATGTGACTACATAGGTACACATAATATTCACATGGCTCCACCACCACTCCGTCCACACGAATGGTCGGTCTCCCTGGCTTCGTCACTACCACTGATAAAAATAACTTTAGTTTTGCTCATATTGATTTTCATGCCATATATATCCCAGAACATGCTTAGAATTTGTTTATCATGTTAACCCTTGTCGTTGCCACTAGAACCGCGTCATCCATTACGACGAGGATATGCAGCCAGGACAGGAAGCCATCCACACCACGGTTCTGCTGAATCATCCTAAACATTTCATTCACATATATAACAAATAACAGACACGATGTGGGAGACCCCTGTCGCACTCCTATTGTTGCAGTAACGAGCGCAGTTCCAATCACAATTAGTCATTCTATACATTGCAATAACTGCCAACAGCATAACTACGCCACATCCCAGTCTCTTCAAAATAGAAAGCAATACACTTCTGCGAACCTTATCATAAGCTTGTGCGAAATCTATACGCGTTATAAATTATTTGAACTTTTTCCTTCTTGCTACATCCGAAAGTAATCTAAGAGTGACACTGTACTCCAAGGATCCTCTTCCTGACTGCCTGCCTGCCTGTTCTCTAAATGGGTAAAACCACTTATTTAACTTATCAAATATTACCATGTCGTAAAGTTTAGCCTACTGTCTATCTGTCTATTGTCAGACGCCTTAATCCCATACGGGTGGCCACAAACAAATCGCCTCCACGTCGCCCTGTCCCCCGCCATTTCACTGCCTTGTTCCTAACTCACCCCCCCCCCTCTCTCATATACCTCTCCACTCCATCCACCATCTCATCCTTGGCCTCCCCCTCCCTCTCTCCCCCTCCACCTCACTCACATACACTCTCCTCATCAGTCTCTCACTCTCCACCCTCTCCACATGGCCAAACCACCTCAGTGTGTTTCTCCTAACGCTTCCTATCATATCCACATCCACATCACAACGCTCCTTTACATCCTCATTTGTCAGTCTGTCTCTCCATGTGACTCCACACGCTCCTCTCAAATAACTCATTCCCACTGCTCTCACTCATGACTTGTGTTTATAATACACGCACACACACACACACACACACACACACACACACACACACACACACACACGTGACACACACAAAAATAGAGGCGTATGAAAAACTGCATGGCAACACACACACACACACACACACACACACACACACACACGAGACACATACACAAAAATAGAGGCGTATGAAAAACTGCATGGCAACACACACACACACACACACACACACACACACACACACACACACAGCAACCCAATGCACTGCAGATCCTGTCACGAACATATTCTTGACAAACACGCGACTGGTACGGAACGGATGTGAAGGTTACTGCACACACACACACACACACACACACACACACACACACACACACACACACACACACACAATTTTATATATATATTCCTGCTACCTGAAGCGTTCCCGGGTAGCAGATAGGGGAAGGCCTCACAGATATACAAGGTAGCATCTTAGACGGTGCAGACCATGGGACCTCCTATAGATATATAGGGCTCCACTGAATATACTGAATAAGGTGGCACAAATATTACATCTCACCAGAAGCTATGTGGCAGGGAGGTGAGATTACTTGCCACAATCCTCCCAACCAAACATGGATTCTGTTGCAAATAATTTGATGGGCGTTCCTGTTGGATCATCTGCTAAAGGTCCAACCGCACTGCCTCCTGTGCTTAAAGGCAATGTGCCACCGAAAATGAGTAGGCACTGTCTCGGCAAACTACAGACAGGGATATTAAACAAACTGAGATCCATGAAGATGTGTATGTACAATGTAAGAAGCCTCGCAGATGATTACAAACTTGATAATGACTGGATTAAAAAACAATAGTTTGGATATTATGGGTTTGAGTGAGATCCACAGAAAAGAAGAAACAGTAATTAAGCTACAAGACAAGAACCATCAACTGTACCATAGAGGAAGGCAAAATGAAAGAGTTAGTGGTGTAAAATTTCCAATTAAGAGAAATCTTGCAGACAACATTGGCAAATTCAGCAGTGTATCTGACAGAGTACCATGGACTGTAATGAGACTATGCAAAAAATACATCCTGAAAGTAACACAAGTTCCGTATAGGCGCCGACTCCTCAAAACTCAGATGAAGAAATAGAAACATTCTAAGATGACATCTCCTAGAATATGGCAGAAGACAACATATACTACACTCATGGGAGACTTCAATGCAAAAGTTGGGAAATCAAGAAATGGTGAAGCACGTATGGGAAAATTTGGAGTGGGAGAAAGAAATGAAAGTGGAGACATGGTGGTAAATTCTGCTGAAATGAATAATAATGAACACATTCTTTCCAGGAAGAAAATGGACCTGGAAAAGTTCAAATGGAGAAACAAAGAATGAAATCGACTTCATTATTGCAAATAAGAATAACGCGATCATAAATGCCACGGTTATCAACAAAGTACATGTAAATATAGAAAGTGACCATACACTGGTGGCTTCCACAGCCAGTATCAATTTCAGAAGTGAAAGAAAGAAGGTAATTAAAACTAAAAAGATATGCACAGTTAAAGTGAGCGAAAACAAAGCAGCCTTTCAGTTAGAAATAAAACACAAATTTCAGGCTCTAAGACGAGTGTGATAATGATGAGCTGAATGACAGACTAACATAAATGCAGTAAGAGAATCAGTGGAGGAAGTAGGGAACGATAACACAACCAAAGCCAACAACAATTCAGAAGAGTCACTCGAGCGCATGAAAACAAGAAACGAAATGAAAGTAAAAACGAAGAAAGATGAAACAGAACTAGCTAAATTAAATAATCTTATCAACAAGAGACAGAGAAAAAAATGAGAAACATGGATCAAATCAAAGAAACCATTAAAAAAAAAAAGGTCTGAAACAGGTCCAACGTAAAATGGTGCAAGGGAAGCGACAAAGTATATCACCGAAAGACAAAAACGGGGAAGTCATTAAATGCAGAGATAAGATGGTGAAGAGAGTTGAAGAATTTTACAGAGTTGTATGCATCAAAGACAATAGTTCCAATAGCTAACTTTGCAGCTGATGCAAGTGAAATACCTGAGGTCACACCAGACGAAGCCATCATTTCTCTTAAAAATAAGATAAGAGGGAAGGCCCCAGGAGGAGATGGAATAGTAGCAAATTTAGGATGCAGGGGTAGAAGTACAAATCAAGCTCGCCCACATATTTACTCAGTGTATAAAAAAGAAAAAAATCCGATAACATGGTGTAATGCAATAATTAGGCTATTTACAAAAAAGGCGACTCAAAAGATCTTAGTAGCTACTGACCCATTAGCTTATTATCTGGTATTTACAAACTTTTCACTAAAGTCCTTACAAACGACATGCCAACAAACTTGGGGGAAAAAACCAACCTCGTAAACAGGCAGGATTCCCAAGCGGGTATTTGACCACTGATCATCTACATACAATGAATCAGCTAACTGAGAAACTACAGAATATAATAAAACACTGTGCTTAGCTTTTATTCACTATGAAAAAGCTTTCTACTCAGTGGAGCACATAGCAATCATAACTTCATTGTGGGAACAAGGAATGAGAATACTGTAAAACTGCTCGAAAACACAGAAAGAGGGAACTGCCATAATTATATTGCATAAGACCCGGAAGAAATTAAGACTGAGAAAGGTGTGCATCAGGGAGATAACGTTTCACCAAAATTATTACCAGCATGCCTGGAAAGTATTTTCAGGAAGCTAGACTGAGAAAACAGAGGAGTAAAGATAGTGGAGAAAATCTAAACCATTTGAGATTTGCAGATGACATTGCCCTAATCTCAGAAACAACACACATATTGCAAGAAATGTTAAATGACCTAAATAAAGTCTCAAAGTAGGGCTAAAGATGAACCAGAATAAAACTAATGTTTAATTCAAATACACCAAAGAGTGACATAAGAATAAGCGAAGAAATTCTTGAAGTCGAGGAGTACAACTACTTGCAGCAAATACATTACTAAAACTAACAAGATACCATGACAGTGAAATGAAAAGGAGCATTACAATTGCATGGAAAGCTTTCGGTAAACATAGAGACATTATGAAAAATAGCTTGCCAATATGTATGAAACGAAAAATATGTAGTGAATGCATAATTCCAGCCATGATGTATGATTGTAAGACCTGGAAATTGACAAAATTGATGACAAATTGACTAATCCATTCTCAAAGAGCAGTGGAAAGGTCAATGTTGGGAATATCTTTAGCCCCTAACCACCAGGTGTTGGTCGGAACTATCAAGAAATCAGTGACCGGGCAGCACCGGGCATCGGTAGGACCTGTATTTATTTTTGCTCATCAGTTTTAAGAGGCCGCCATCCGATCTCGTCACCAAAAGATAGGGAGGGACTCCCACCAGCCGTGCCTACCATACCTCACTCATGTCTGTGACTCTGGCATGTGTAAGATATTTTCTTAACCCTTCATGTCTGATTCCATTCCCGCCTCATATGGACTTTTGCCTCATCCACCTCTGCCAAGCCTCTTGCCAAGGATACTAGGAAAGGACTGAGTGATAGTGTCATAGGGCGTGCCTTGGACAACGCTGTGTCTAATCTATCTGGTAATGGAGAAGTTATCACACCGACAGTGAAGTCAAATTTAGGACTGTGTGCAAACACACAAATACAGCCTACCTAGCGCCAAAATTTACTCCTCTTTATTCCATCATTACTCATCGATGCGAACGACCTACAGACCTGGAGATACTTTCATTCACAAGAGGAAGAGTTGGCGAGTAATACAGTCTTTGTTTCCCTAACTGCTATAACTTCTGAGATATTAAGGTTTGGAACAGGCTACTTTCACAAAAATTCCCAGAGTAAGAGAAAAACGGCCATATAAATGGCCCGGCGTGGAGGAGTTAGGAGACAGGAAAAGACCAACTTGGGTGAGAGAGCAGACTAAAGTCAAAGTCATTATAGAAGTTATTAAAGGACAAAAATGGAGATGGGCAAGTGATGTAGCAAGAATAAGGGATAACTGATGGAGCAACAGTATGACTGACTGGACTCCAAGAGACTGTAAGCATAACAGAAAAAGGCCAGACAGGAGATGGAGAGATGAGATATAGTAGTTTGCAGGCAAAACCTGGCAGAGTTTGGCTCAGGCAAGGAATTCATGGAGAAGGTTGGGGGAGGCCTTTGTTCAGCAGTGGGGTTGTAGTGGCTGATGATGATGATGATGATATATATATATATATATATATATATATATATATATATATATATATATATATATATATATATATACAGTACAGTATAGACAGATAGATAGATAGATAGATATTTATTTATTTATATTTATATGAAGAGGGATAATCGGGATATTATAGGTGAGCAGGGTGTGAAGAATGATGAAGGAAGGGTAGTGGTGAACAGTGGGGATATTAAAGATGCATGAAGAAAGCATTATAACCGGTTGTTGAATGAGGAGTTTGACTGGGGAAAGGTTTGGAGCCAGCAGATCCAGTGTTTGGCCCTTGGCCCTTGATTGATGCTGCTACTGTAAGGCAATAGGCAGGATGCAGGTGGGGAAGGCAGCAGGTGTGTCTGGGTTGACTGCCGAAATGTTGAAGGCCTCAGGAGATATAGGGGTCACTCACCTGATAAATATGATTATATATGAGTGTGTTGTCCTAGATGATTGGCTGAAGAGTGTAATTGTAAATGTGTATAAAGGGAAGGGTGATGCCCTGGAAAGAGGAAATTATAGAGGTATAAAGCTTTTAGATCAGATAATGAAGGTAATGGACTGAGTTCTAGAAGGCATAATTAGAGAAAGAGTGAATATTGATGAGATGCAGTTTGGGTTTCATTGTTCGACAGCTTCAGGAAAAATATATTGGGAAGAAAAGGGATCTGTATTTTGTTTTTGTTGATTTGGAAAAGGCCTTTGACAGAGTCCCTAGAGAGGTGGTGAAGTGGGCAATGAGAAAGCTTGGCTTGGAGGAGTGGCTGGTTAGGGTGCTTATGGCCATGTTTGTGGGTGCTTGCACTCGGGTAAGAGTGAATGGAGATTTGAGTGATGAGTTTTCCGTGAATGTTGGTGTGCATCAGGGGTCAGTTTTGAGTCCCATGTTGTTTATCATGGTACTTGAAGCCCTCTCACGTGACTTTTGAAACGGACTCCCGTGGGAGATGTTGTATGCTGATGATTTGGTGTTGATTGCAGAGAATGAAAGGGAGGCGGAGGAAAGATTTAGGAAGTGGAGAGATGGTATGGGGCACAAGGGCTTAAGGGTAAATGCAGATAAAACAAAGGTGATGATATCTATGGTTGGTGGCGGTACTGTCAAAGACGAGGGAGAGTGGCCATGTGCAGTTTGCCACAAGGGCGTTGGAAGTAATTCCATCTTGTGCAGTGTTTGTGATAAATGGGTGCACAAGAGATGTAGTGGTATTAGAGGTAGACTGCGAGATAATGCTGATTGTATGTGTGCGGCGTGTCAGAGAGAGCAAGTGGAGATTGTCAGGCGTGAAAGGATTGAACTTGTTGGTGAGTCTCTTGAGTGTGTGGAAGAGTTTTGTTATTTGGGAGGCATGTTGTGTGCTGGAGGTGGGGCTGGAGCAGCTCTGTGGCTAGGGTGAGAAGTGGTTGGAAGAAGTTCAGGGAGCTGTTGCCTCTCTTGACATTGAGAGAGCTCTCCCTACGTGCTAAGGGGTCTTTGTATGCAGCATGTGTTGGGAGTGTAATGCTATATGGTAGTGAGACCTGGGCAGTACAGGAAGAGGATATTCGCCGGCTCAAACGTACAGAAATGACAATGATTATGTGGATGTGCAGTGCGTCCCTGCGTCCAAGGCCTGGAGGGGGCTGGGTTTACGATGGAAGAGTTGAGAGGTAGGATGGGACTGGATTGTATTGGTGTTGTGATGAGGAGAGGTAGATTGAGATGGTTTGGGCAAGTGGAGAAGATGGGGGATGATAATTGGGTGCAGACAGTGAGAACTGTTACTATTAGGTTGCAAGGGGTAGACCGAGAAAGACGTGGGATGAGGTCATTAAGTGTGACCTCGGGTTATGGGACTGAACAGGGAGCCTGCAATAGATCGTGCAGCATGGAAAGCCGCCATTAGGTGATCAAGGCCGACGCATGCAAGCATGTTGGAGCCTTCAAAAACGAAACGAAACGATATATATATATATATATATATATATATATATATGGAGCCCCTGTGGTAGACTATGCGTTTTGTACAAGGGTGAGCCAGGGTTCGCGCCCCGCCAGGGTAATAAACTTTGGGAGTGTTCACCCGGCCACGTACTGCATTGGCGGACACAATGGGTGCTGTGGTTGAACCAGTGTCGCTTACTATAAAGTATCCTTGCACCCAGTCGGCTTGCGTGGGCCGATTACACTTGGTTCACAGACTACACACACATCCAAAGCTACTTCAACACTACAATTACACTTACAAGCACTTTTCACCCTACATACAGTCTCTACTAGACAGCCTAAGCCACTTGGTAGAGATACATTGGCTGTATCGTCCCGACCTCGGTCAGGATATGCCGGTCCTGCAGTGGATACTCAAACGGCTGATGATATATATATATATATATATATATATGGCAAATATTGTATAACAGTTACCTCACATGTTCACTATTCAACACCTCTGGTGTAACAGGAACAGCTAAATATACTGCACAGTAGCCATACATACCTGCTTAGGTCTACCTCAGCTGCTGTTCACGAAGAAACTGACACAGTGAGGCACAGGCAGGCTCCTACAGTTGAGTGAGCTGACTAAACACGTCATGGACACGTCAGTCTATGGGTTGCTAAGTGACTCATTGTGGCCTGAAGCATACCTGGCAAAATCTCCAGCCTGCCACACACGTAGCTGCATTTATCATTTTTTTTTTAAATAATAGTTTTTAATAGTTATTGCTATTCGTTTTAACTTTGTTACTAGATTTACATTAAGTCGGTGTATGTTTCTTGAAATATACATTTGGTGATTTATATAATATATTCATTATACAATATTCTGTCGCAAGGCGTCGCATTGTTTTTTCGCTTCCCCGAATTCCTCGACTTGTT
>NC_136956.1:2738474-2745974 GCF_032717465.1 Coenobita brevimanus
GGACAGAACAATCGTACGGGCTTCTTTGCTTTGGTCCGTCTTCTCTGCATATATATATATATATATATATATATATATATATATATATATATATATATATATATATATATATATATATATATACACAAACGTCCGTCTAGCTTCAAAACTGACTATAAAGTGGAAAAAAAAAAAAACAGGAGAGAGAGAGAGAGAGAGAAAGAGAGATTGAAAACAGTATAGAAACTGTACGACATTTTCGGCTATCTAACACCCACGAGCTCACTTGCATGCCTGTCAAACGTACGAGCAAAGCCAAACACACCTTAAAGAAAACAGAAAAGGAAAGAAGAGAGTAAAGAAACTATATCAACCGAAAAAAAAATGAAAGGCAAGATAAAATAAATAAATAAATAAGTAAATAAAAATACCAAGTATGTGACATTTTCTGCTGCTCACCTGCCTGCCAAACGTATGATCATATTCAAAATAGCCTTCAGTCATGGAAAACCTTGAGTGCATGACCAAGGCCTGGAACTACGCTAAGCTGGCCATGCATAACCCAACAAATGGTAGCCTCGCATGCACGAAAGGATAGCTTGTGTGTCTTTACTACGTTACCCTCAAAAAAGAGAGAGATTAAAAAAAGATAAAATCGCCTGGTAGAAGTAAAAGAAAAATACAGTTCATACCATCAGAGGGGAGAAGTTAACCTTTCGAATCTAGTGACTTAATGAGCTTATTCTTGCTACCACTAGACGATTTTATTCAGGTGAAAGGGGGGTCTTTCCAATCAATCTTTCTTCACAACCAAGCATCCAGACTAATAAATAATCCTAATGACAGTACTCGTACAATATTCTTGTCATCTCTCAGTTCTTTCAATAATAACTTTAATAATTCATCACCCATTTCCCCACTAAAATTATCAGATGGTAACACTATAAATAATGACCCACGTGGAAAAGCTAACACCCTTGTCAGTACATTTGCCAAAAATTCTACCTATGGAGAAATCAGTCAGAACGTCCCAGTACTAGACTTGATTCTCCCAGAACTGATCCACTTAAGATACAGACGATACGTAAAATCCATCCTGGACAATTTATCAACCAACAAAGCTCCAGGTCCAGATGGAATTTCTCTAATTGTTTTGAGAAAATATTCATCAAAACTTATTCATGTTCCAGCAAAAGTGTTTAGACTATGCATAAGTACTTTTTCATTCCCTAATACTTGGAAAGAACCCAATATCCACCTAGTCCCGAAGAAAGGCAGTTCCTCTGATCCCTTTAATTACAGACCAATAGCTGTCACATCTTCTCTTGGTAAAGTATTTGAGACTGTAATTAATAAGCACATTGTTAAACATCTAGAAAAAAAAAAAAGAAAAAAAAAGAAAAAAAAAAAAGCTTATTTAGTGACAGACAATAAGGTTTTCGCCACAAAAAATCCACTGTTGATATACTCCGTCTTGTGACTCATGCCATACATCAGTCAATTGACCAACATGGAGAAACTCATGCAGTTGTCTTTGATATTTCTAAAGCTTTTGACAGTGTGGCGCCATTCCCAGCTAGCCAAACACCCTCACTGTGGCCTATTATACTTTTGCTCCACTGATTTCCTCATATCTCAGCGACAAAATGACAGGAGTAAAAGTGGATGATGTATATTCCCACTTCCACTCGATTAACGCCGGTGTGCCACAAGGATCAATTCAGGCTCCAATCCTATTCCTAATTCATATTAATTATTTCTTGTCTATCACTCATAAACCCATTCAGTCATGCAGATGACTCAACACGTCACAGTTCTTTCACACTTAAACACCCATTCACAAAGTTTAATATCTCTAACCCACAAATCAGTACAACAATCTCCACAAATCGATTTTTTTAAGATCACTGAATGGAGACAAAGTAGCACTGTCTCAATGTTAGGAAAACCAGATATATACAGTTTACTAACAGACATATATTGCCTGATTCCTTTATATTACCTTCAGTACAGCCAATATTCCTATCTCTAAAAATATTGGAATTATCGGTGCTTCACGAAACAATGCCCTCAGCTGGACCTCTTATGTTAGGCCACTTGCTAAAACCGCTTCAAAGAAACCTGGATTATTGTACAGAGTCCGTAACTTCTTCACTGACGAACAGTTAGTTATACTTTACAAGTCATTTGTGCTCTCAGCTGGAATACTGCTCACCCTTGTGGTGTGGATGTGGAGAAGTTACAGTACAACTGGACAAAATTCAGAACAAAGCTGTAAGAATTATTTATAACCTTGCTATTATAAATAAACTATCTCCTCTGCAAGTAAGAAGGAATGTTGCCTCCCTTGCATTATTTTACAGATACTTTTATGCCAATGCCCGGACGAAGTTGCATCCATTGTGCCAGCTCTCCACGCCTTCCCTCTCGCTCCACAGGCATCGCGCATGACTGGGTTGTCACATGCCATATTGTACAACTTCTGCCTGTTAGAATTCTTGTATTCCCCGAACTACTACTCTTTTGAACTCGCTTCCCCAAAATATTTTCTCTCCAAACTTCAGTTTAAAGCAGTTCAGCTCCAAGTGTTATATATATTTTTTTCTTTATGAACAAAGGACCCTATGTAGCGTTTTTTTTTTTTTTTTTTTTTTTTACCCACTGTTGTTTTTGTTGAAAAAAATCGTTTTCTCTTGTCTAGCCTGTACCGTTTTCTTTGACAGACCAAAACAGTTTACCGCGGCCCAGACAAAGGGCTGATTGTCATACCCCCAGATTTCTTGTTTACATTAATAGCCCCCAGGAAGCAAGGCAGCAAAATAGAGAACCTTGAGAACCCAGAGAAAGGTTGGAACGACAGAGAAACTGGCAGAACCAAGCAAAGTCTTCACTCAACCATCATCTTTAACCTGGCCCAGATTTTCGTTCTTTCATTTAATTTCTCGTAATTCAGTAACAAAGACAATACAACGGCTCTGCATCCATTCCATAACATTTCTTCCTGACTAGCATCGTATTTCAGCATTCAGGACTGGAGATGGCAATTTTAGGCCAAGTTAGAGTAAAAAGATGATAGTGCATCCGTCCCAAGAGGTAAGCATGGGGCTTGTAGATTAAATTATGAGAGAAAGAGAGAGATGACAACTGGTCGGAAGTTTTCAATATGTTGGGGACAAGTGTGTTTTGCAGGAATTTGTCAGTGGAGTAGCAAGAGTGTGTGATGAGTGATAAGGAAGAATAGTAGGAGAGACAGAGAGACATTCATCATTCATTTTCATTCATTGCCAGACGCCATGTATCCCAAACGGGGTGGCCAAGGGCTTAGAGTTAATTGTTTTACAGGGAGGGGCACTAATCCTCCACCAACCCCACTTGACAGACATACAGAGGGATATTTAGCAGAGGCCACAACAGGAATTTAAGTAGTTTGGAATGTTTTCTGTTAATATCTCATCTTTTTTGACACTTTTCTTCTAAGACACTTATGTTGCTGATCGACTCTTTCCTCCCATCTTGTGGTTATCACTCCTCCCCAGGGGTCATTTGCGACGGGTGTCTGTCTGTCTGTCTGTCTCTCTGTCTGTCTGTCTATATCCATCTGGGTATCCATCTGTCATTCTATCTATATATTACCTAAGCCAGACTCCTTAATCCAGTACGGTGGCCACAAACAAATCGCCTCCATGTCGCTCTGTCCCCTGCCATTTCGCTGCCCTTCCCACAATTTACACCCCCCTCCCATGTACAGTTATCTCCACTTCTAACGAGTACACTGGGTGGTGTGTTAGGTGAAATGTGGCACCACTGTGTTTGTTTACATCGTAGTAATAGTAAGTGAATGGGCAGACCCGGCAGAGCTACCCCTCCGCTACAGTATCTAGTACCCACAGAAACAATGTTCTATCAAGTCATACTCTGTCTGCAAATACAGGTGTTTGCCACGTATGTATAGTGGAAGGTAAAGAGAAAAACAAATAGTAATGCCATTGGCTCCCATTGTTTCTCTGACAGGAGCTGACTGTGAGGTGAGGTGGAACGGAGGGGGGGGGGGTTACAGGTGGTGGGGCTGCATGTATCGAAACTTTGTCGTAATTCGTTTAGAAAGATGAAGGGTGTGACTATACAGAAGGTCTGGAGTGATCTGTGATATTCAATAACATATATTGGATGAATGTTGGAGTCATAATGTTCGCCATACAGTGTGGTGAACAACTGTAGTTGAACATAAATGTTAGAAAGTGTGATGTCCGATGTCTCGAAACGTGGTTCACCTGTCTAGTGAGTGTGAGCTACTTTGAGTGTTGGACAGCTGTTGCCTTGTGCGAAAATGTTGTGCAATCATACTGATGGATCACGCGGAGGTAATGAGATATATACTGTATTTGCATAATGAATGACAGTTGAAATAACGGTGTTACGGGTGTTCAGTCCACAAATGATGTCGCTTTCTTCGAGGTGTTATTTCATTAGTCTGGATAGTTGTGAGAACATCCACCAACACTGATCATCGTTTATTATATTATCTTTAAAACATTCATACATTAGTTTTCATACAAGTATAACACATTCAGGCCCTCCTTAGCTCCAAACGCATTATACTGTTTAATCGTGTGTCTACACTCACACACTGTTCGTCCAGAGGGAGTAATATTTCCTTTACCATGCATATCTGTCCGTTGTCTGCCATTATAACACAAGGTTTTAGTATGAAATCCCGGCTACACAAAATATATCGGTGGCATGGTGCTGCTGGGAGAGTGTAAAACTGCGTATACTCTACGTGTGTTTGTGTAGGGATTCTGGTAATACACTTCACCGACTTATTCACACTCATGTCAAGATAGCAGCCAAAGTCGCGGTTTTGAAGACTATACTGACTGACCACTGAACACACTTTCATTTCCCTGCAGTCTGAATGAGGTCCTGTTTTCCAACCAATAGGAACATTAAGCAACACAGTGAATAATGCAAATTTGTGTGTAAAGTAAGGAGTGTTTTAGCACTGCGTCATCATACAGGCTTCTACAGTATAACACAGCAAAGGATAAGCTGGACCTACTGTAGGATAAAGGTTGAGTGCTGCTGGAGCAGCCAAGTAAAGGTAAGCAACATTGGTGTACCGGCTCCTGGATTGTAAAACCCGTTGCCGTGTTATACTGTATAGGCCCTAAGCCTGTATGATGACGCGGTGCATAAAACACTCCTTACTATATATATATATATATATATATATATATATATATATAAATATATATATATATATATATATATATATATATATATATATATACACACACACACACTTATGCAAGGAAGAAGGAACCAAAGGCTGAGCCCGGATAACAGTTCCTCCCAAGAAAAACAAAAACAATACAAAAGTGAGCCAAATTCAAGATCCGTTCATTTCGAGATGCCTGGACACACTGCGTTTGAAAGACTGGAGATCATAGAAAGCAGGAAATACAGACAGAGGGGAACAGTTAAAGAGTTGAGCCGTTGCATGAATGAAGGACTGGGAGTAACGGTTAACTCTTGCATTAGAGAGCTGGACAGAAAAGGGATGAGAGTTTGTTGCTAGACGGGTGCTACACACTCGTCGTAGAGGTGGAGGGATGCAAGCAGACAGTTCACAGGAGCAGTGACCATTGAAGTAGCGATAGAAAAGAGAAAGAGGCAGCAGTGCGGCGATGAGACAGAGGTTGAAGGGAGCCAGTAAGAGGAGGAGAGTTGAAAAGACGAAAAGCCTTTGACTCCACCCTACTGAGAAGAACTGTATGTGGGGAGCCTCCCCACACATGGGAGTTGTACTCTAAACACGGGTGAATAAAACCCGTGTATAGAGTCAACAACTTTGTGCAGGGGTAAAGAAGGCATGGAGTCGGCTTAGCACACCCAATCTCTTGGAAGCAGATTTTACAAGAGATGTAATATAATCTTTCCAAGATAAGTCCCGAGTGAATGAAACCCCAAGCAAGTTCAAGGATGATGCAGGACTGAGTTGGATATTATTAAACATTAGTGGGTATTCCTGTGGAAGATTTTGACGGGTTGATAGGTGTGAAAACTGAGTCTTTGATGTATTAAAAACAACCAGATTATTTTTAACTCGTCAGAAATAAGAGCGAAGTCAGACAATAGGTGTGCCATAGCCTCATCCCTTGTTTGCTGAAGTAACTGCTGAGATGGCCGTTGCGGAAACCGAATGGAAAGGTAAAGGGTGGAATCATCAGCGTACGAGTGGATAGGGTTAGATACAGCTTAGAAGATCATTGTTGAATAAAAGAAAGAGAGTTGGTGATAGGACAGAGCCCTGAGGAACACCACTGTTGATAGATCTAGGAGAAGAATGATGGGCGTCTACAACAGCAGCTATAGAGCGACCAGAAAGGAAGCTAGCGATGAAGGCACAGATAGAAGGATAGAAACCGTAAGAGGGCAGTTTGGAAATTGAAGATTTATGCCAGACTCGATCGAAAGCCTTTGAGATGTCAAGTGCAATGGCAAAGCTTTCGCCAAAGTCCCGAAAGGAGGATGACCAGGAGTCTGAAAGGTAGGTGAAAAGATCGCCAGTGGAGCATCCCTGACGGAACCCATACTGACGATCAGAAAGAAGGTTGTGATAGGAAAGGTGCTTTAATTTTTTTCTGTTAAGAATAGACTCAAAACTTTTGAAACACAGGATGTTAACGCAACTGGACGATAGTTAGAGGGTTGGGAGTGGTCACCCTTCTTCGGGACCGGCTGAATGAGAGCAAACATCCAGCAAGAAGGAAATTGCATTGCTCACTGTGTTACTTAATGTTTCAATTGGTTGAAAACAGGACCTCATTCAAACTGCTGGGAGGTGAAAGGGCGTTCAGTGGTCAGTCAGTATGGCCACAAAAGCGGTGACTTTAGTTACTACCTTGGAAGTCGGTGAAGTGTATTACCAGACTCCCTGCACAAACACACGTAGACTATACGCAGTTTTATAGTCTCTCAGCAGCACCACGCCACCGATATATTTTGTGTAGCCGTGGCCACATACTAAAACCTTGTGTTATAATGGCAGACAACGGACAGACATGCATGTTGTTGTCAGTGTTGCAGTTTGTTACATGTCCGTTTATCACACAATCGTTGCAGACGTCATATATTGTGTTAACATGGATCTAGTTAGGCCAGTTGCATTATTGGACCCCTACACAAACAAGGCTGGACCACGCAATTTTCCTAGCAACACCACACCACCGAAATGCCTCTGTAACAGTGAATGCTGGTCCGATACTATCCTTGCAATTTCATAACAGACAATGGACACAATATATCAATCGCAGGACAAAAGGAAGCAGGACGTAAAATATAATGATGTGTCCTGTGTATCGGGCACTGTGGTGGTGGTGATTGTAGGTGGAAGAGAAACGTCATTATGGTATTGTTATTTAGGGCCGACAAAGGAGATTCATAATAACCTCAGGTTCCACAATAGAGTTTGATATTACGAATATCTGTGATGCCGTGTCCCATGACGCTGCACATTGA
>NC_136956.1:2750974-2753474 GCF_032717465.1 Coenobita brevimanus
GCAGTTTCACCTAATCTTCCTATCTCCAAGTGAATGTACATATATCAGGAAATACCTTTAGCAATGAACAGCTTAGTGAAGGAAAAATAGAAGTTCAACCCGTCATTTCTTAAAGTTTCCCCAGCACACCACGAAAGAAAACGTGCATATTTCCCTTTTTTTTTCCGTAAGACATGTTCCTTAGCGATTTATTTGCACATTAAAATATCCCCTGGTATGTCTGTGATGAAAATTATGAGTATTTATAAAGATACGAGGTGGAGAGGTACATGAGAGGGGTGACCACTCCTTACGGAATTAAAATGTCTGGCGATAGACAGATAGATCGGTAGACGGACAGACAGATGGCCGGGTAAATAGATAGATTATTTGGAGACAGATAGATAAATAAATAAGTAGATAGATGATAGACTGACTGACAGACATGTGAATAGATAGACAGACGAACAAACAGACGGATAGACAGAGACAGACAGAGATAGATAGGCAGGCCGGTAGACAGATAACAAGACAAATAAGGAAAGACAGAAAGACACACATACATAGACAGACAGACAGATAGGTAGACAGAACCTGGTGACATACAGTATTTTCCCAGATATGCATCCGGTACAGTACTTCTCCATCTCATGCTTGCCACCAAAGCACGACTGTAATAATCCTAGGAGAGACTATTATAACTGGAGGGCTTAGGTACAGCTTTCAGTAACTCCTTCGCTGCTAGAAATCTGCTCTGAGACAATTACAATCATCTTTAGGTTATAAGAAATGAACAAAATAATACAGTGCGTAATCAGGGTGAAGTGGTTTAATAATATCCATCCATTCATCCATCATTCATTTTTACTTTTTTATTCAATACTTCTTTTCTTCATTTGGAGCGCGGGACGACGCTACTCAGTCCCGATATTTAAGATGTGATGACCATCCTCATTCTCCCCTGAGCCTTGTAAGACACTAAGATAACGACACAACAAATAACTCGAAAGATAAAAAAGAGTGTAGGTAGGTCCCACGAGTGTATGTAAACACAGAGAACCGTCCCGCTGATTAGGACCTTTTATAAACAAACGATTGAGCTCAGGCGAAGAGATACAACAATTCTGTATAATGGAAATGAAAATAATAATACAAAATACTAGCAAAGGTATCAACACAAAAATTATTACGAAAGAGAAAGCGTAGGTAAGGATCAAAGTGGAGGTAAACACGAGATCCGTCCCACTGAACAACACCTTTTATGAACAAAGGAACAGTTTCCAGCGAATGCCATAACTCTACATAACAAAATGGACAGGCAAAGCACTCGCCCACAAATGCGTATTGCTCACCATCACTAAAAAAAACTAGCTCATTAATCATCTGGCAGTCGGAGGCTTATCATCAGAGTTTCGCCAAAATTATTAAGCAACAAACCACCTATCCCGGCATACGGCCTACAAAGTTTGGATAAAATCTGCTCACTTGATTTTAAGATATTTTGGTAACACACACACACACACACACACACACACACACACACACACACACACACACACACACACAAATAATGGCCTCGGTAGGGGAGTGATAATAACAACAGCGATAAAAGAACATTAAGGAAATACCAAAACTTATTATTATGAAAGAAGAAAGTTATGTAAGATCTAACTCATTGACGTAGATCAGCACTGAGAACCGCGCCAGTGATGAAGATCCTTTGAGTGCGTGTTTACCCGGGTGAATAGGGTCATTAAGGTACAGTCTTCCACCAGGTGATAAATAGTTTCACAGTGAACGCTGTTTTCATTCGTATATTTTCGTAAGTCGTATGTATTCAATAGGCAGTATAATCCATATGTTGTATAAATGTCACTCTTAATGAAGTATTGATAAAACCAGTAAGTATATACGTTCATGAAAGTTGCTGGCGAGTACTTTTCGAAACGTTCGTCCACTGTTTCAAAAGTTAACTCGTAGTATCAGATTTTTTTTTTTGGGGGGGAGGGGGGGCGACTATCCTCCTACTCAATCCCGTATTCGCGTCACAGTACTCAATCTTTTTTTTTTTCTTTTTCTACCTTTAATCTGATGCAGTGTTTTATTTTTTTTCAGTTACTTTTGTTATTTAAGGATATGTTTGTTCTATTTAGGTAAGAACAAACGCGAAACTTGACATGCACCTGCTATGACATATCGGTCACGCCCATACCAAATTTCGGCTCACTGCACCCAGCGCTTTGACCTGCAGGGGGTTCCCGATGTCTGGCTAAACGAGCACAAGAGTGAGCGTGGCTGTGGCGCAACTGACCACATGAACTTATAATTTACGCCATCGTTGTCAGCGTCTGTTGATGTATGGCACGTTGATATCCGAGGAGGTACACACACACACACACACACACACACACACACACAACGCTTATTCGCATAGTATTATTGATTTCTGAACTACAGGGGAGAGATACGGCCTTAATCTCGCCAACACTCGATCCGTATAATTATTCAGTAGACAGTTACT
>NC_136956.1:2755974-2760974 GCF_032717465.1 Coenobita brevimanus
CTACTTATATACCACAGGACACACTCATAGGCCATAAAAATACCCCCTCTAATACCACTACACCAGTCCTATACCGTCACACCAGCTCCTGTATTCAGTATGGACGGTACGTATTAGTGCCCAAGTGATGACATGTGAAGAACTACTGGGCATCAGGGAAAGGGCTATGAATTTTTGTGTGTAGATTGGAGTAGTGAAGTTTTATGGAAATTTTAAAATACATTCATACATTTATATATATATCAAACATTTACACGGTCATACACATACTCCAGAATTTAAACACACACACACACACACACACACACACACACACACACATGCACGCACACACCAATTAAAACACACATATATATCTCTACACACACACACACACACATGCACGCACACACCAATTAAAACACACATATATATCTCTACACACACACACACACACACACACACACACACACACATACGTAAACATATGCACGCACACACCAATTAAAACAACATAAACACCTTTACACACACACACACACACACACACACACACACACACAGATAGGCACCGATTAAGAGAGAGAGAGAGAGAGAGAGAGAGAGAGAGAGAGAGAGAGAGAGAGAGAGAGAGAGAGAGAGGTGCCAACAATGTGAGATCATCCATATAACTTTGATGGGTGCAGAGACAAAGCAATATCAGTTTCTCTAAGTACGAATTTTGCACTAGAGTACGGGTCTGCTCGGCCACACTGACTGGGATTATACAACAACAACCATAACAAAAACAACACAATAATAATAATAACAACAACAACAACAAACTTTAAATTCCGTATACAGTTTAATAGTAAATAAAATATAAGTATAAGAAAAAAACAAACCTTTACTTAAACATAAAAGAAAGAATAATATTAAATCATTATATATTTACTTATCATGTGGATTATACCAATAGTCCATACATGAAATATTGCGAATTTTTAAAAAGGGGGTGGGAGCAATTGAGGGCTAAGGTTATAAGGGAGGGGATTCCGCCCCCCCCCTCTCTCTCTCTCTCTCTCTCTCTCTCTCTCTCTCTCTCTGTGGTACTGGAGGCAAGGATCAAATTATTATCATCACCATCATCATTATTATTATTATTATTATTATTATTAACATATGTAAAACAGGAAGAAGGGAAAAAAGACAATATATTAACTAGAATACCTTGAGAGAGCGCATGCCTCCGTTAATGCCAATAAAGTTAGGATTTAGTGCTATAATTCTACTTTCCTATCTGACCAATACCTCTACGGTCTTACATAACCAATTAATTCTATGGTCTTCGCCTGCCCTGTTAAACAATCTCATCGAGTGCATACCTCCGCCAAAGCTATATATATATATATATATATTTTTTTTCATAATTTCTCATCCGGATCCACCTGAAAATCTAATCAACTCTTCCTTGATCCACTGCCCACCTGTCTACCAGATTTCATTCATATACGTGAATAAATTTTTGAGATATTTTGTATACAGACAGACAGACATGGATGAATACATAACCGTCCAGCTTTGTTGTCGGAGGTAATCAAGTATATAGATAGATAGATAGATAGAGAGAGAGAGAGAGAGAGAGAGAGAGAGAGAGAGAGAGAGAGAGAGAGAGAGAGAGAGAGAGAGAGAGAGGTAAATATACACAAAGATAGAAAGGCAAATGTAAATAGATAGTTAGATGAGGTAATACAGATACTTAGGTAAGAAGGAAAGCAGATAGGTAAGTAGGTTAATATGGATAGATAGATAAATAGATGGGTAAGTAGGTAAACAGGTAAATAGATTGGTAAGTAGATTGATAGGTACCAGGTAGTTATGTAGGTAGGTCGGTAAATACAGACAGATAGATACATGCATAAATAGGTAGGCAGGTAAATATAGACAGATGGACAGATAGATAGATAGGTATGATTAATTAGGAAAGGGTTAGGCCACAGGAAGGGGAAGGCAATAACAAAGGAGGGTGAGGGGACGCACTGCCTATACAGGTAGCGTCTCTCTCTCTCCCTCTCTCTCTCTCTTGCTTATCTGACTTGTTACATTCCATGATACTCTCTCTCTCTCTCTCTCTCTCTCTCTCTCTATCTATCTGTCTATCTATCATTTTATCTATCTATCTATCTATATCTATCTATCTATCTATCTATCTATATATAACCCATTGGAGCCCAGTGTCCGGAATATTAGACAGAACAGGGATTTTTCAAGTCTATAAAGTAGGGAACCCCCGGGTAGGGACCTATGAGCTTCGCGACTATGAGCCAATAGGCGGAGGGCGGGACGCTCAGCACTCTCCCAGTGCCATACCTCGCCTAGCACCCCTAGGATCCAATGGGTTAAATATACATATACATAGATAGATAGACACATAGATAATTCTCTCTATATATATCTATCTATCTGTCTACCTATCTATCCATCTATCATTCTATCTATCTATATAATATATATATATATATATATATATATATATAAAATTCTCTCTCTCTCTCTCTCTCTCTCTCTCTCTCTCTCTCTCTCTCTCTCTCCCTCTGTTTATCTTACTTGTTACGTCCCAGCATAAACAACAGATATCCGCTAGGCACATGGTAACTCTCTCTCTCTCTCTCTCTCTCTCTCTCTCTCTCTCTCTCATTCTGTGACTTTGATCATGGACTCAGTGAACCAAAATTGTTTTTCTTTTTTTTTTTCCATCCCCTCACACAATGGATCTAAGAAACCTGATCGAGATAAGATAAGGCCTTCATGAGTTAACACCACGTCCTTAAAGTGACCCTGACCTCTGACCTTTGCCTCTGGGTGATGTATGACGAATTCGAGTCATTTCTTACCAAGCGCACTCAGAATGTATGTGACAGTTTTGGTCCAAATCGCCTCTGGCAATGATGAGATATTTTGCAGTCAGACACCTAATGTCTGACTTGGTTCGTATCTCTGACTGGGGTGAAAATAATCTTGTTGTTTTTAATGCATCTACAGTAAGACTCAGTTCTTACACCTATCATCCCGACAAAATCTTCCAAAGGTATACCCACTAATGTTTAATAATATTCAGCTTAATCCTGCATCATCCTTGAACATGCTTGAGGTTTCATTTACTCGGGACTTATCTTGGAAAGATCATATTACATCTCTTGTAAAATCTGCTTCCAAGAGATGAGGTGTGCTAAGCCGACTCCGTTCTTTCTTTACCCCTGCACAATTGTTGACTCTACTGTATACAGGGGTTTTATCTATCCGCCCCTGTGTGGAGTACGACTCTCATGTGTGGGGAGGCTCCCCACATATAGCTCTTCGCAATAGGGTGGAGTCAAAGGCTTTTCGTCTCATTAACTCTCCTCCTCTTACTGACTCCCTTCAACCTCTGTCTCTTCGCCGCACTGTTGCATCTTTATCTCTTTTCTATCGCTACTTTAATGGTCACTGTTCCTCTGAACTGTCTGCTTGCATTCCTCCACCTCTACGACGGGCGCGTACCACCCGTCTAACAGCAAACTCTCATCCCTTTTCTGTCCAACTCTCTAATGCAAGAGTTAACCGTTACTCCCAGTCCTTCATTTATGCAACAGGTCAACTCTGGAACTGTCTCCCTCTGTCTGTATTTCCTGCTGCCTATGATCTCCAGTCTTTCAAACGCAGTGTGTCCAGGCATCTCGAAATGATCGGATCATGAATTTGGCTCTCTATTGTATTTTGTTTTTCTCTTGGAAGGAACTGTTATTGCGGGCTCATGGCCTTTGGTTCCTTCTTCCTCGCATAAAAAAAAAAAAACTTACACAGAGAGATAAGTTAATAGAAAACCACATTATCAAAATAGCTGTCCTCGGCGAAGATAGATCGATAGATAGATAGATAGATAGATATTCACGTGGCCATAAGGACTGTAATGTCCATCGTCTGCTACCAAATACACAGAAATAGCAGGAGTAGTGACCAGCATTCCTGTATGGGGCCTAAAGCTGACTCTCTCTCTCTCTCTCTTTGTATGTGTGTGTGTGTTTATCACAGTTTTTTTTCCCTCTGTCTATCCATTTGTCTATATATCAGTCCATCTCTCTCTCTCTCTCTCTCTCTCTCTCTCTCCATCTGTCTATACAGTATATCAATCCATCCGTCTCTCTCTCTCTCTCTCTCGAAAACCGGAAGTAAGTCCATGGATCCCCAGGGTGGTTTTCCATATTTCTCTTTGTTCCTACTTTTTCCGTTTCATCCTATTTATTCTAATTTTTCCTATTTTGTATTTCTCCCTATTTTCCCTATTTTTGTTTTTCCAATTTTTTCCCTATTTTTCCTCTATTTTCCCTATTTTTTCCTATTTTCAATTTCCCCTATTTTTCCTCTATTTTCCCTATTTTTTCCTATTTTCAATTTTCCCTATTTTTTCCTATTTTCAATTTTCCCTATTTTTTCCTATTTTCAATTTTCCCTATTTTTTCCTATTTTCCCTATATTTTCCTATTTTTATATTCCCTATTTTTTCCTATTTTTCATTTTCCCTATTTTTCCTATTTTTTATTTTTCCCTATTTTTCCTTTTTTCTATTTTTTCCTATTTTTATTTTTCCCAATTTTTCCCTATCTTATTTTTTCCCAATCATTTTCCTATTTGTCCTATCTATTTTTCCCAATTTTTTCCTACGCCTATTTATTTTTCCTTATTTTTCCTATTTTTCTTATTCCCCATTTTTCCTTTTTCCTATTTTTTCTCCTATTTTTCCTATTTTTGTCCCTATTTTTTTGCATTTTTCCTATTTTTTAATTTTTCCCTATTTTTTCATAATTTTCTTTTTCCCCTATTTTTTCATTTTTTCCTATTTTTATTTCCATATTTTTTCCTATTATTATATTTCCCTATTTTTCCTATTATTATATTTCCCTATTTTTCCTATTATTATATTTCCCTATTTTTCCTGTTTCTCCTATTATTATATTTCCCTATTTTTCCTATTTCTCCTATTATTATATTTCCCTATTTTCCTA
>NC_136956.1:2763474-2765974 GCF_032717465.1 Coenobita brevimanus
ATTATAAAATATTGTCAGTAGAAGCAGTAGCACTTGTAGTAGTAGTAGTAGTAGTAGTAGTAGTAGTACCAGTAATAGTAGTGGTGGTGGTTGTGGTGATGGTGGTGGTAATAACTGGAACTCTGTAATTGTCCTACAGACAGTCACTGGTCTCCACCTACTGCTTCTCACAATTATTTTGACCTCATTGGGGAGCTTTGGATTTTTTTTTCTATTCTCAATGGCCCATACCAGGACATATAACCCCGGCCCTTCAGATTCCTTTTGCAGGTCGCATTGAAATCTCTAGAAGACACACCCAACTTATCTCGTTCACAACATAATACTGAAATGACTCTTTCTGACATGCCCTTCCACTGCACATAAGGGATTTGGATTTTTTTCTATCAGCATTGGCCCATGTCAGGACACACAACCTAGGCCTTTCAGACTCCTTGCGCAGTCTCCAATTTTCCTGGAATCATCGAGAAACTCTCAGCGAAAACAATAGTCTCCGCCAGTGTTATAGGTGGAGATTAATAATAATAATAATAATAATAATAATACAATAAAGAATTTCGTATTTAACCTCCATATGTAAAAAAAATAATAATTAAATGTAATCGCCAAATGAAATAAATCGCTAAATCACCAAAAGAAATAAATCGCTAAATAAAGTAAATCGCCAAATGACATACAGTAGGGTTAAGGCAGGAAGAAGCGATAAAGAAAACGGGGTAGGGGATTGGTAGGGCTAACTATGGTATGCTTATAGCCTCGCCTCCGGGCATTCCTGCGCCTAACGTTTGGGTTGCAATGGGTTTATCTTGGTCTTCCTGGTTTGTGGTTATTGCGTTTGTTTATTATTGTATTCTGTATTTTTGTTTTTGTTTATTTTACTTCTATTTACTGTTTTTGTTGTTTATTATAGTTTGTATGAATGGTTTTTTAATTATTTTTGGTTTATCTTTATATTTATTACATTTTTTACTTACTGTCTTTATTACATCTTATTTACAATTCTCATTATTTTTATTCTTATTACTGATTGTCTGTTATTGATTTATTTTTATTTTTCATATATATTTTCAGTATTTATCGTATTTTATTATTTATTGTAAATATTTATTATATTATTTATTACATTTATCCATCCATCCATCCATCATCCAATCCTGTGTCGGCCCTTGAGGAGCGTAGGAGCCCAGGGCTAGGCAAGTTGGTCCTGACATTTAAGCTGAGTGTCACTAGGCCACACTTATCCCTGAGTAGCATTATGTGAACAATAAACCCCAACCACCCCTTGGATATAAACCTACACAGACTCAGTTCAATTGGAGAGTCTTAATTACCCACTAAACCACCAGCAATATTTATTAAGTTATTTGTTTTATCTTATTTATTATTTATCATTTTACATTATATTGTCATTATTTCTTACATACATTATTATTCGTTAAGTTTATCATTTGTTTTTTTATTGATTATACTTCCATTACAGCTGTGAAAAATTGTCCTAGTCAGCCCCTCCTGCTGGAAAGATGCCAAGGTCTGAGGTTTTAATAGATCGTCCAGTGAAAGGCAGGTTTGATTTGTAAGTAATTGCTTTGGAGTTCTTACTATTTTTTTTAAATCGAGTGACGTGAGATATGACTTCTTTACTTCAGACTTGCCACCCGCAGACGACTGTTATTATTATTATTATTATTATTATTATTATTATATTTTATTATTATAATGATTACCAATATTATTATTATTATTATTATTATTATTACTTTGTGCGCGTGTGTTTGTGTTTGTGTATAAATATAAAACGTGTATGTACCGTATGTGTCAAGTATATATATATATATATATATATATATATGCGTGTGTGTGTGTAGTTGTGTGTGTGTATCTTTATGTACGTATGTACGTGTGTGTGTGTGTATATATATGTGTGTGTACGTGTGTATATATATGTGTGTGTACGTGTGTGTATATATATGTGTGTGTACGTGTGTGTATTTTCAGATCTTGCGTGCACCAGCTTGTTCCTGTCCTACCTAGAAACGCTCTCCCTTCAGCACGATGACCTCAAACCTGTGGCGTAGTGTGTGTGGCTCTGAGATACCTTAACACCTCCGCCTCAGCGATTCACTGCGGCCAGTACACCGCAGTAGCCTCTTGTGGGTCAGTGGTGAAAATTATGTTAGAGAGAGAGAGAGAGAGAGAGAGAGAGAGAGAGAGAGAGAGAGCATCTACTCTCGCTTGACTCTAACTTGACACAAATGGATTAGCACAAGAATATGGTGCTAGTCACGAAGAAGTGCTATGCAACGGATATGTAGAACCGTAGTATTGTATTTTACTGCCACTGAGCTACGTGAAATAAGCTGCAAAAGGACGCAAATCTGGGCCAAATTAAAGTGAAAGGAGTATAGGTGATTTTATAGACCTTACTGTAGAGCTTTGAATTATTATTATTATTATTATTATTATCATCATCATCATCATCATCACCAGTACCAAATTTTTC
>NC_136956.1:2770974-2880974 GCF_032717465.1 Coenobita brevimanus
ACATGCATACATACGTACATACAAATATACATACATATATAAATTGACATTCTTACATTCATTCATACAAGCATATATACATAGACATACACATATACATATATACAGACGTACATACAAAATACAGATATAGGCTACACACATACATTTTCATACACACACCGTATCTTACACATGAACAGGTGACGTGGTGTAAAGAATTTTCTGCTCTCTCTCTCTCTCTCTCTCTCTCTCTCTCTCTCTCTCTCTCACTCATAGCCAGTTCAGTAAAGCTTATTAGTTTACCAGCAATCACATCTACTACCTAAAAAAACCAGCAGATTAAGTCGGTAATGAAAAGGCGTTACGGAGAGTCCTGTTACAACGACTACACAGCTGACGTGGAAGCTTCTTAACACCTCTTCCCAAGCGATTTATTTTGCATGTTACACCTTACGAAATTATATCGACAGAAAGACAAGGATGGCCAGTGTCTCGTGCGTTGCGGGTACGGCTCCGTTAATCATTCCCTACTCCCGCTGCCACACCCACACCCACACCAGCAGACTGAGCCGTGCCCGCAATACAAACAGCAGTAGCGGTAGGAGGAGGAGTAGTAGTAGTAGTAGTAGTAGTAGTAGTAGTAGTAGTAGTTGTTGTTGTTGTAGTGGTAGTAGTAGTGGTGGTAAGAGTAACATTAGTGGTAACAGTAGTAGCAGAAGTAGCAGTAGTAGTAGAAACTAGTAGTAGTAGTAGTAATAGTAGTAGACTATTATTATTATTATTATTATTATTATTGTTATTTATTATTATTATTATTATTATACAAACCATATTATTTTTTTACTAATTTTAAAAATGGAAAATTACCGGTACATCAACTTAGGTCTAAATCTCAACCGCATCGAAGGAAGAGAGAGAGAGAGAGAGAGAGAGAACAGGAAGCTATTTTCCCCCATAAGGTCGTCAATATAGCATTATTCTTGGGTGAAAATTAGTACTGAATATTTCCTAACACCTCATCTTTTCCGATTTATTTTGGATACTACGGCTTAATATAATGCTGTATTTTATTGATGGAAACTGTGATGATTAGCAAGGTAATTAGGATACGGGAAATTGTTAAGGTGTGGAGGCTAAATTGCTAAGGAAGAGGTGTTAGGGCCTCCCATGTCAACTACACGGGCAGTCACGCGATCGATGGACAGTACCCCCCCCCTCTCTCTCTCTCTTTCTCTCCCCTTGTCTTCCCCTCTCCCCTCCCCCCCTCCTCCTCCCTCCCTCCTCTCCCCTCCCCTCCTTCCTCTTCCCCATTTTCTCACCCTCCCTCCCCACCCTCCCTTACTCCCCCTCCCTCCCTCTCCTGTCTCATATAGGAACAAGAATCTGACTTCCTTATAAATAAATAAATGCTAGAATGGCACTCAGTAGAGAGCATACCTCCGCCAAGGCCCAACATGCAGCTTCTTTTAATTCAATCAAGTCTAATCCAATATGGCAAATGGCTACCCCCCTATAAAAGCATATTTCAATCCGCTATATCCGGAATTTTATATGGGTCCGCGCCAAACCGTGCACATTTCGTAGATACCAACATCCTAAATATGCCTGATTTTTTTTCATCAAGATCCATGCAATATTCACTGAAAAATTTACGAAATGTCGAAAAACGCCCTATATCGCAATGTTAAAGAAAGTGAAAAAAAAAAAAAAAAAAAAAAATCCTGGATCCGCACCTTTATACGGATCCACACCAAAATATAATGGAGTGTATTCTGGACCAAGGCCCATTCTTCTACCAAGTTTCGTGGAAATCCGTCCGGTAGTTTTTGCGTAATCATGCTCACAACCCAACAAACGAACAAACAAACAAACGGACAGGGGTGAAAACATAACCTCCTTGGGGCGGGTAATAAAAAACGCTAGGTAACTAGAATAGACAGATTTCAGCATAACACCTCATCTATTTTTTTTTTTTCCATATTACACCCTCACTCCTCTTTGTATGCTATTAATATCTTTCAAATATCGACATAGTTTACATCAAGAACGTCCAAGAGGCTAATGAGGTATAATATGCAGAATAATTCGCCAGAAAAGACCTGTTACGGAATCTACAGTCGCTTAAAGTACGTCCCTACATCAAGCAGGTATATAACTACACTCATAGACGTCTTGCTACACTATATGATTTTTTTTTTGTTGGGGGGGGCGGCACAATACGAAACCATGCCAACATTGATTATAACTTTCAATTCTTATGAAAACGCGCCCTTGATAATTTTCCTCGCTATAACACACCTCCAAGTTTGGCTTTCAGTTCGTAAACAAACTTCCTTTAACATCATCAGCAAATCTAACTCACTATTTTGTATTTCTTTTCAGTTTTCTTTCTCTTTCCTTAAATCTTGCGACTTCAAAGACGCCAAACATTGATTTACACATTTCACCATTTCACTCAGTTAAATATAAGTCAGGATGATGCGTAAATTTCTCTATCAAAATCGTTACTCTAAGCGACCCACTTGTACTTTGTTCCACAGGTTGGTTACGAGTCGCTATAGTAGTCGGTATTTCTCAAACATATGCAAATTAATTACTCACATGTCACACGGAGCTCGCTGATGTGTTGCAGTGGTTCATGTATTTTGTATATTGCGCACACATGGGCTTAAAAATATACAAATCACGAGAGTGAGAACACAAGCACATTTATCCACTTTCTCTAGCCTACCCACAACACACTGAGACCGAGACATCACCAAGGAAGAAAAAGAAGAAGAAGAAAAAAAAAAAGATAGGAGTCCCACATGGCCAATCAATCCATTCAGTTTTCTTTGTTTATCGTAACACAGAAAATGCTGAAAACTACTTTTTAATGGTGAACTAATATCGATTTAAGTGTTTCCATAGCTGAGACAAGTACGATTGATATCACCTAACAGGACCACTTCGATAACTTTAATTTGTAGTCCCACGACACATGATAAGCCTTAGTTATGACGTAGGAACGAGTCATCTTGTCATAGTCAGTCACTCTAGTATCTGAGTATAGATTGATCACCAACTGTACAGAAAGCCGATAGAGCATATGCGGGTAAATTTGTACAAGTGGACAATACACCCCCCAGGTAGTGCAATATATTTTTCTGGCAGTTTTTGATGCGATTCGAATGTTTCTGACCTTCATTTTTGTAGGAAATGCCCCTCACCGAACACAATAAAACTAACCAAACCAAACCCAACATACCTAACCTATCTTAGGGGAGTAATAATCAATTTCCGAATGGGGTAATGGTTTTTTTTTTGTGATCCTTAGGGACTATACTATACGATAATGGTGCTAAAATTCCAAAACTGCATATTGTCCACTTGTAAAATAATACCCATATGCGCTACAAGACGATGAAGTAGTAGGACTCAGGCAGTGTATAATATCGTTGACTATTTAAGTGTTTCAGAAGATGCATGAAAATTATCGTTTCGTCCACGTCCCACTGTATGACTATACCTAGATGCCGCATGACACTACTTTAGATACGTCTACGCGGCCGCCATCTTGGAGCGGTCGAGGCAGGCGATGTAGTGTTCCAGACACTGGGCGAAGTTGACCACTGTTTACCTAGAAATGGCGTAACACTGTGCTGTTTTTGGGTGTAAAAACCGTCGAAATATAGAAACATGACAACAGGGAATAACTTTCCACAAGTAAGTTGATTTAAAGACTAGTTTTTGTGTGATAATTTGACGTCGGCTTGACAGTGCATCACTGATGACAATGTCAGTTATGTCCATGTGTCTGCACTCTGCTGTTCCAGGGCCAGTGGCAGGTGAAATTATTACCTTACAATCTTAAACCTGATGCAAAATTACTTGCTTTCTTGATTTTTGTCTGTATAAAGTATCATGGAAGACTGGGGGAAAAAAGTTGCATAAGCATTTGAAAGTCAAGAGTTTGGAAGCTCTACATTCCAAGAAATGACCGGACATATTGTCAATATGTATTGTTGTGCAGCTGTTACAGTGTCCGTATTAATATTATAATATGTATTCAAGGCCAAGAACAATGATTTTGTTTCATTTATCCCCATGAAGGTAGTACATGACAAGTTGCCAATATGTGGTTCAGGGATGTTACCACCATAAACGCATAGTATGATACCTAACTCTAAGGTAAGCATTCCACAGCAGCAGGTTAGGTTTGGTTAGAGTAAGTCCAGAAAAATATACTGCACAACCTTGGGGGTGTATTGGCAATCTGTAAAAATATACCCCCATGAAGTACTGTAGATTCCAACAGAGTAGGCTAATACTTTTACCACAAAAAACCAACTGTAGAAAATAAATTGTATACAGTTAAACTTAAAGCCAATTTTTCTTACCTTTTATCTCAATAGGTTTCCTAGAGATCCTGAGCTGATAAAAGTTTGGGAAACACCATTGTATTTTCTATGCATGTGTAGTTCTGTGTAATTTTTTTGCTTTATGTATTGTATTTTCAATGCATGTGTAGTTCTATGTGTAATTTTTTTGCCTTATGCATTGTGTTTTCTATGCATGTGTAATAATCTGTGTGTAATTATTTTGCCTTATGTACTGTATTTTCTATTGATGTGTAATCCTATGTGTAATTATTTTGCCTTATGCATTGTATTTTGTATTGATGTGTAATTCTGTTTGTTTGTTTTTTTTTTTTTTGCCTTATGCATTGTATTTTCTATTGATGTGTAATTAAATACGTATTTTTTCCCTTTATGTATTGTATTTTCTATTCATGTGGAATTATGTTTTTTTCCCCTTGTGCATTGTGACAGTGCAACAACTTAAAATGTATATTTTTTATAACCTGTGACTTGTAAGCCCTCCTTCCATTTTTCCTTCCTTCCTCTTGTCTTCCTTTCCTCTTTCTTCTGTGTACGGATGACTCTACGCTGAGTGACAAGCCAAATGGTTTCTTGTATACCTGTGAGAGTTTACCTAAGTGATATAAGGTAAGCTCAACATGTGTGAAAATTATTTTTTTTATCAGCTACCAGCTAGGTCCTAATGGTTTTAAGTTTTAAAGATAGGCAAACTTAGGATATACACATGGTCAAGTGCAGAACATAATTCTTCAGTTATTCTTTTATGACAGAAATAATAGCCCTGGAGAGGCTTAGATCTATTTGGTAGTCTAAACACTAGCTATACGGCTATAATATGTTCTTTATTATGAACATCCGATTATATACAATATTTATTTTTCTCTTCTACAAGCCTAAGTTTAACAAAATCGGACAACAAATGACAAAGTTACATTCATTTTCATAGTTTGAATTCACTCTAAAACAAGCGCCGCTATTACACACTGGACCGTTCGAAGATGGCGGCCATGCAGACGCATCGGAGCTGTAAGTACTGAAGAATAGGCGAAGCGGCATCTATATCTAAGACTACCACAGCCACTGGTAAGCTGGTGGGCTAGGGGTCCCAGATCCATTGCCTGGACCTGGACCTGGGACTGTGCAGTGAGTGGGGCCTGTGGTATGTCTACCCCCCTTTATTAATACTGACTATGACTAAAAATAAGTTTCAAAGCAAGCCAGAGGACATTAAATCGTCCAGGGGGATGAGGGTGGGTTCATGTCGTTTGAGGGGAAGAGCGGGGGAAGTCGTTGAGGCATTCAGTAGGAGGTGGGTGGATGTGGCATGTTTGCAGGAAGTCCGGTACAGGCGTGGATCAGCCAGTTGGGAAGGACTGTTACTATAAGTTGTTTTGGCAGGGGGTGACAGACGGATATGGGGATGTGGGTGTGATGGCTGCAGAGAAATGGGTAGAATATATTATGAATGTTATGAGAGTAAGTGATAGGATAATGGTAGTGAAAATTCTGGTTGGTGGAATGATAACTGAAATTATATAGGCATATGCTTCACAGGCAGGATTGGATAAATTAGAGAAAGATAGATTTTGGGATGACTTAATACGTGTAGTAGGTGGTATGCGGGATGATGAGATAGTGATTTTGGGAGGGGACTTAAATGGTCATGTAGGTGAAGCAGCACAAGGTTATGAAGAGTACCTGAGGGATGTGCGTATGGTATAAGGAATGCGGAAGGGGAAAGGATACTTGAGTTTGGGGAGGCAACGAACATGATTGTGTGCAACACACATTTTAGGAAAAGAGAGAGTAGATTAATTACGTATGAGTCGGGGAAATTGCAGTCAGATAGATTATTTTCTGGTTAGGAGGGCTGATAGGAGGTTAGTGAGGGATGTTAAGTTATAGGAAGTGAGGAGTGTGTGCAGCAGCACAAGCTATTGATTTGTGATATGGTGCTTAAGGAACGAGTGATGAAAAAGAGGACTTATGTACCTAGGAGTAAAATATGGAAGCTGAAAAACCAAGTAGTAAAGGATGCCTTCTATAGCGAGATGAGGAAAGTGGTGGTTGAACAGGGAGTTGTAGATAGAGGCATTAATGAACAGTATAGAGCCCTCAAGAACAACCTCATGAGAGTTACTGATGTAATATGCAGTTGGACAAGAGGCCCACCAAGACATAAAGTAACTTGGTGGTGGGATGAGGGTGTAGAAGCTGCAGTTAAGGAGTAAAGAAGGCTTTTCCGGGAATGGAAGAAGGGTGGTAGCAAGGAGGAATACTTGGCTGCCAAGCGTAGGGCTAGAAGAGAGGTATACAGGGCGAAGTTTGAGTCACAGAGACTTTTACTTGATAACCTAAATTATGAGGAAAGGAAAAATATGATATTTAAGGTGGTAAATCAGATGAAGAGGGATAATCGGGATATTATAGGTGAGCAGCGTGTGAAGAATGATGATGGAAAGGTAGTGGTGAACAGTGAGGATATTAAAGATGCATGGAGAGAGCGTTATAACCGGTTGTTGAATGAGGAGTTTGACTGGGGAAAGGTTTGGAGCCAGCAGATCCAGTGTTTGGCCCTTGGCCTTTGATTGGTGCTGCTACTGTGAGTGAGGCAATAGGCAGGATGCAGGTGGGGAAGGCAGCAGGTGTGTCGGGGTTGACTGCCGAAATGTTGAAGGTCTCAGGAGATATAGGGGTGAGGTTAGTCACTAACCTGATAAAGATGATTATTATGAGTGTGTTGTCCCAGGTGATTGGCTGTAGAGTGTAATTGTAAATGTGTATAAAGGGAAGGGTGATGCCCTGGAAAGAGGAAATTATAGAGGTATAAAGCTCTTAGACCAGATAATGAAGGTAATGGAGAGAGTTCTAGAAGGTATGATTAGAGAAAGAGTGAATATTGATGAGATGCAGTTTGGGTTTATGCCAAGCAGGGGGACCACTGATGCCGTATTCATTGTTCGACAGCTTCAGGAAAAATATATTGGGAAGAAATGGGATCTGAATTTTGTTTTTGTTGATTCGGAGAAGGCCTTTGACAGAGTCCCTAGAGAGGTGGTGAAGTGGGCAATGAGAAAGCTTGGCTTGGAGAAGTGGCTGGTTAAGGTGGTTATGGCCATGCATGTGGGTGCTCGCACCTGGGTAGAGTGAATGGAGATTTGAGTGATGAGTTTTCCGTGAACGCTGGTGTGCATCGGGGTCAGTTTTGAGTCCCATGTTGTTTATCATGGTACTTGAAGCCCTCTCACGTGACTTCAGAAACGGACTCCCGTGGGAGATGTTGTATGCTGATGATTTGGTGTTGATTGCAGAGAACGAAAGGGAGGAGGAGGAAAGATTTAGGAAGTGGAGAGATGGTATGGGGCATAAGGGTTTAAGGGTAAATGCAGATAAAAGTGATGATATCTAGGGTTGGTGGTGGTACTGTTAAAGACGTGGGAGAGTGGCCATGTGCAGTTTGCCACAAGGGCGTGGGAAGTAATTCCATCTTGCGTAGTGTTTGTGATAAGTCGGTGAAAAAGAGATGTAGTGGTATCAGAGGTAGATTGCGAGATAATGCTGATTTCATGTGTGTGGTGTGTCGGGGAGAGCAGGTGGAGCTTGTAAGGCGTGAAAGGATTGAACTTGCTGGTGAGCCTCTTGAGTGTGTGGAAGAGTTTTGTTATTTGGGAGACATGTTATGTGCTGGAGGTGGGGCTGGAGCTAGGTCTGTGGCTAGGGTGAGAAGAGGTTGGCAGAAGTTCAGGGAGCTGTTGCCTCTCCTGACATTGAGAGGACTTTTCCTACGTGCTAAGGGGCCTTTGTATGCAGCATGTGTTAGGAATGTAATGCTGTATGGTAGTGAAACCTGGGCAGTGAACGAGGAGGATATTCGCCGGCTCAGACGTACAGAAATGACAACGATTAGGTGGGTGTGCAATGCGCCCCTGCGTGCAAGGCCTAGGAGGGCTGGGTTTACGATGGAAGAGTTGAGAGGTAGGATGGGACTGGAGTGTATTGGTGTTGTGATGAGGAGAGGTAGATTGAGATAGTTTGGGCATGTGGAGAGGATGGGGGATGATAATTGGGTGCAGAAGGTGAGAGGTGTTAATACTGGGGGAGGGGTTGTGAGGGGTAGACCGAGAAAGACGTGGGACAAGGTTATTAAGTGTGATTTCAGGGTTAAGGGACTGAATAGGGAGGCTGCAGTACATCGTGCACCATGGAGAGCCGCCATTAGGTGACCAAGGCCGACGCATGCAAGCATGTTGGAGCCTTCAAAAACGAAAACGAAGAGAGAATTGGTGGATGTCAGGGAAGGATGAATAACAGCGTGACAACAGGTCCATCTATCTATCCAGTTATCTATCCGTATCCATGTATCTATCCATCTATCCATGTATCAGTCTGTCAAACCATCTATCCATGTTATCTATCCATGTATCTATCCATCCATCCATGTATCAGTCCGTCAAACCATCTATCCATGTTATCTATCCATCTATCCATGTATCTACCCACCTATCGGTGTATCTATTTATCTATCCATTTATCTATCCATACACCCATGTATTTATCCACCTATCCATTTATCTATCGGTCTATCCATGTATCTATCGATCTGTGACGCCTTGCCAGTACAGATGCAACCCCAGGATACCTTATCCTCACAGCCCCTTCTCCCCCTCAAACACTCCCCTTCCTCTTCCTTGCACTGTTCACTCCTCTTCCTCTTCCTTGTACTGTTCACTCCTCTTCCTCTTCCTCGTACTGTTCACTCCTCTTCCTCTTCCTTCTTCCTTGTACTGTTCACTCCTCTTCCTCTTCCTTCTTCCTTGTACTGTTCACTCCTCTTCCTCTTCCTTGTACTGTTCACTCCTCTTCCTTGTACTGTTCACTCCTCTTCCTCTTCCTCGTACTGTTCACTCCTCTTCCTCTTCCTTCTTCCTTGTACTGTTCACTCCTCTTCCTCTTCCTTGTACTGTTCACTCCTCTTCCTCTTCCTTGTACTGTTCACTCCTCTTCCTCTTCCTTGTACTGTTCACTCCTCTTCCTCTTCCTTGTACTGTTCACTCCTCTTCCCCTTCCTTCTTCCTTGTACAGTTCACTCTTCCTCCTTGTAGGCTACTGTTCACTCCTCTTCCTTCTTCCTTGTACTGTTCACTCCTCTTCCTCTTCCTCGTACTGTTCACTCCTATACCTCTTGCTCTTCCTCGTACTCTTCACTCGTCTTCCTCTTCCTCTTCCTTGTATTGTTCACTCCTCTTCCTCTTCCTTGTATTGTTCACTCCTCTTCCTCTTCCTTGTATTGTTCACTCCTCTTCTTCCTCCTTCTTCCTTGTACTGTTCACTCCTCTTCTTCCTTCTTCCTTATACGTTCATTCCTCATCCTCTTCCTTATACTGTTTACTCCTTTTCCTCTTCCTTCTTCCTTGTACTGTTCACTCCTCTTCCTTGTACTGTTCATTCCTCTTCCTCTTCCTTCTTCCTTATACTGTTTACTCCCCTTCCTCTTCCTTACTTGTACTGTTCATTCCTCTTCCTCTTACTTATACTGTTCATTCCTCTTCCTCTTCCTTGTACTATTCACTCTTCTTCCTTCTTCCTTATACTGTTCATTCCTCTTCCTCTTCCTTGTACTATTCACTCTTCTTCCTTCTTCCTTGTACTGTTCACTCCTCTTCCTCTTCCTCTTCCTTGTACTGTTCACTCCTCTTCCTCTTCCTCTTCCTTGTACTGTTTACTCCTCTTCCTCTTCCTCTTCCTTCGTCCATGATAGGTAAGTAGGTAGCGTGTAGGGTAAATACAGATAGAGACAAGGAGGCAGAAAGATTGGGGGGAAAGTAGGTAGGTAGGTGGGTAGGTAGACAGGTAGGTGTAGGGAAGCAAGGGAAGTAGGTAGGGAGGTACGTAGATAGGCAGAGAAGCTGGCGGAAGGTAGATAGGTAGGCAGGTAGGTACTGTAGGTAGAGAGGTAGGCAGCAGGTAGGTATATAGGCAGAGAGGGAGGTGGAAAGGTAAGTAAAGAGGTAGGTAGGGAGGCTGATAGGGAGATAGGTAGAGATGTAGGTAGACAAGGAGTCAGACTGAAAGGTAGGCAGTTAGGGAGTCAGGTGGGTGGGTGGGTAGGTAGGTAGGCAGATAGGGAGATGCGTGGGGAGATAGGTAGGTTGGTAGGTAAGTAGGAACGATTTCAGGAGGGAGAGTTTGATGGTACTGCTGCCGCTGCTGCTGCTGATGATGATGAGGAGGAGTAGCCTGGCCCTGGGAGAGAAGGAGGAGGAGGGAGGCATTGAGGGAGGGTGATAAGGAGGACGAGGGTGGCAATGGAAGAGGAAGAGGCTGGTACCTTAGTACACCCTACACAAGTCCTCTCCTCTTTCCCTTCTCTTTGCACACACACCTCGCAGGTCAAGACGGGATTTTCAGCCCAAATCAGGCTTCAAAACACAGCACTGCAAACATCTCCAAAACGGGGCATTTTACAGCAAAACTGAGCGGCGTCGACGGCAGTTTAACAACCAAGTCCTATTTTTCAGTCCTCTATTCCATGGGCTGCGTCTCATCACGGTATCTTCACAGGGAAATATGGAAAAATGGGTCGCTTTTGAAAACTTGGGCATGTATAGGAAACCAAAGGAGATACTAAGCCCAAAATGAATCCCCAAATAGATCTGCGTGTTATCTAAAAATGGTATCGAAAAAGTTTCCTAAAAATGCTGGGGTTGGACAGGTAGAATAGGGAATAGCTGAGAAGTAAAGTCGACGGGTGATTGACGCCTCTTTCCATACGTGGTTTTTCATGCGATGTCGTGTGTAATTGTGGCATAAAAACGACCATCAGAGGTAAGTTGGTAATAGGCCATTTTCTGAAAAGCGGCATATTAAAAGTAATCCAAGGTTAAAACGGAGCTAGGTAGAGGGGTGGATGTACTGTACGTAGGCAGGGAGACAGGTAAGCAGGCAGGTAGGTAGGGAGTCGAGTGAGTGGGTAGGGGGGTAGTTAGGCAGGTAGGTATATAGGGAGACTGAAGCGGAGATGGGAACAATTAGGTAGGTAAGCAGGGATGTAGGTAGGGAGTCGGGTGAGTGGGTAGGGGGGTAGTTAGGCAGCTAGGTAAACAGGGAGACTGAAAGGGAGATGGGAACAATTAGGTAGGTAAGCAGGGATGTAGGTAGAGAGGTTGAGAGGGAGGTAGATATGGTGGTCGGCAAGGAGGTACCGGTAGGTAGAAATGTAGGTAGGGAGAGAGGTATATAAAGAGTCGGATGGGCAGATAGGTAAGTAGGTAGAGTGGAGGGATGTGGTGGAGAGGTATATGAGAGAGGAGGGTGGAGGGATGTGGTGGAGAGGTATATGAGAGAGAAGGGTGGAGGGATGTGGTGGAGAGGTATGTGAGAGAGGAGGGTGGAGGGATGTGGTGGAGAGGTATATGAGAGAGGAGGGTGGAGGGATGGAGTGGAGAGGTATATGAGAGAGGAGGGTGGAGGGATGGAGTGGAGAGGTATATGAGAGAGGAGGGTGGAGGGATGGAGTGGAGAGGTATATGAGAGAGGAGGGTGGAGGGATGGAGTGGAGAGGTATATGGGAGAGGAGGGTGGAGGGATGGACAGTGGCGTCACCAGGGGTCAGATTTTGGGGGGGCTGTAGCCCTGGTGTAGGTAGAAGGGGGAGGGCGAGCGAAGCGAGCCTATGCAGCTGGGGGGTACGGGGGGGAGCTGTAAGCCCCCCCGGGAAATTTTTCGGAAATTGAGCAGTTTTAGGGGCATTTTTGAGGCCTATAGATGAAGAAAAAGTAAAATAAGGTCTCAGGCTATTAATAAGAAACTTATAGGACACATGAATATTGATGGGCCTACAGTAATACCAGGTATCAGTAAGCCTTATGATATAATGTGTACAAGGTAATTGTATAAAGCTTTTTTGCAGATAATAGTTTTTCTTCAATTGCTAGTATTATGTGGTATCATAACGGTTTCTTAGTCTTACCATATTAAATTTGATAATTCAAAGAAGCTCTTTATTCAATGTATATAGATATAATCGCCAAGATTTATCTTCCATTACCGGTACTGTGATAGGAAAACAAAGCCATTCACAAAAAAACAAAAATTATAAAACAGATTTCGTGCCGGTTCTTCAGCAGGTATATCAAGGTTATCACTTGTGCTGGGCGGTGTTTAAAAAAATAATGAGAAAATATAATATATATTATAGAGAGAGAGAGAGAGAGAGAGAGAGAGAGAGAGAATTTTAGCCAACTTTCCCACTCTGTACGTTTAGGACAATATATTTGCAACAATGAGAAATAGCCTAGGCCTAGTCAATTTAAAAATAAATCAATAAAAAAAATCCTGGCCTAAGCTTCATAAAATGACTACTGAAATACTTTGATATAGGGCTACTTACACATGTCTGAATGGGTTCAGCTTTGGGGTTATCTGGGGTTGCTTCTGGCACCTCATTCCCAATAACAGCCACTTTTTCTTGGCACTCATCTGAGTCATCTTTGGAGATGCGGGTGAGAAAGAATTTCCTTATGTCACCCTGTCCCTGAGGGTTTTTAAATGACCTTTTCATCACTTGAGTGGCTGCTGGCTGATATCCGCAATAGTATTATTGTAGAATAGCCTATAAAAGGGAAATGACATTCGGTTCCGACAGTCGTGTCGACTGAACCAAGTACTGCTGACTTTGTATAGAGTATAGGCTAGATCTCATATCTGTAAAAACAAAAATGAACAGGTAAAGTGAGGTGGCTAGCAATATACCGGAACGTAGTAACGTCTATACAGCCACTGAAACCAATACATTCAAATAAAACCGAAAACAACACAGGATTTAGCCACAGTTCACAGACACTTCTCAATGTAAACAAACATTCCGAGTTCCGATACTCTGAACATTCGAATTTGTGAAAAATTGCATAGATCAGATATTTTAGACTGCATAATCCAATTTTAAAGCTCCGTGATTAATATATACCATATTATATATTGTAAATATATAATAAGTCTGATAAATGTAATACAATCTTGCATTCTTTGTGCAATAAGTATATTTCAAAGAAAACCAAGCTTGGAAAAAGTATATGGGAAACTAACTATTATGATTTGAGTCATAGGTTTACGTAAATTGTGAATAACTAATCACATTATATAGCTATAAATAATATTGTATTAAACTAATATGGATGCACGAATAAAAGTGGATTGGCGGTACGGGGTTGGGGGAAACTAGGTGGGTCAATGCCGAGCTGCAAGCATACTATGTAAGCTGGTGATTTTTTATTATTATTTTTTTGGGGGTCTGCAATTTTGGGGGGGCTGAGTCCTTGATTTGGGAGGGCTAAGCCCCCCCTCCCCTGGTGACGCCACTGGGGATGGAGTGGAGAGGTATATCGAGAGAGGAGGGTGGAGGGATGGAGTGGAGAGCTATATTAGAGAGAAGGGTGGAGGGATGGAGAGGAGGGTGTAAGTTGGGGGGAAAGCAGTGAAATGACAGGGGCCAGGGCAACATGAAGGCAATTTGTTTGTGGCCACCCCTTACGGGATTAAGGTGTCTGGCAATAGATGGATAGGTCAAAGTTTTCTTTGTACTTTATCATGTGACAGAAAACGGATGTCATCAGCTGATCTGGCAAACACTGCAGTGAGACGCCACGCAGACCAAGACAGCCAGTAACATTATTATTATTACTTTTTTTTTTTTTTTTTGAGAAAGTAAGAGACATATCAGAAATCCTAGTGGGTGACGAACAGAGTAGCTATAGGAATGACAGAGGATGTGTGGATCAAATATTTGCAGTGAAACAGCGGAGGCTTGTGAGAAGGACCATAGGTGTTCATAGCATTCATGGATCTGGAAAAGGAATATGACAAAGTGGACAGAGAAGGATTGTGGAAAGTTTTGCGAATGTACGGTATAGATGGTAAGCTGCTAAGTGCCGTCAAGAGTTTTTATGATGGAGTGAAGCATGCGTAAGGGTTAATGGGTATCCAAGTGAATAGTTCACGATCGGTGTGGGCGTGTAACAAGGCTGTGATATCTGCACGGTTGTTCAGTATATATATATATATATATATATATATATATATATATATATATATATATATATATATATATATATATGTATTTGTTGTATGCTGATGATGCAATACTACTTGCAATTACCACACAAGAACTTGGTAGGCTAGTGCAGAGTTCTGCTGATGTCTGTGATCTTCGTGCCTTGAGAGTAAATGTAGAAAAGAGTAAAGTGATGGTTATTAAGAGAAGGTGACCCCCAGTGCGATGTTACAGTGAATGGAGAGAGACTAGAATTGGTGAGAGTTCAAATACCTGGGTACAATGAGAGAAAAGAGAGGAAAATGTGCAAAAGAAGTGGGAAGTAGAGTGACACGAGGTAGAAAAGTAGCCGGTACAGTGAAGGCCATTATAAGAAACAGAGGCCTGAGTGTTACAGCTGCACGAGGCTTAACTGAAGGAGTGTTAGTGCCAACTTTAACATATGTGTAATGCTGGGTGTTTTAGGGTCGGCTTCCCGTTCCTTCGACACCTAACATGTAGCGGGGTTCTCTTTCGAGACCGGGGCTTAGGACAAATAAGAGAGAGGCAGGACACACAAACTCCATGCAATAACCTTACACGTGTTTTACTCAGTCAGACAAGGGAAACAGCAGATGTTACAATCACAATATTTTTGTCGATTATAAACACTTATATCTAGATAATGTAATTAGTATCTCACAGGATACTATTATACAGTGAAATAACACTCGAGGCGGAGTATACTGGATTAGTACAGTCCAAGGTCTCTAAGTGCGTGGAGAGGTTAGAGATGATGCTCACTAGAGGAGGGTGTAAGGCACGGGGGTCTAATTATGATTATGGTAGTATGAGGCAGAGTTTACTGGTAGCATGTTCACTTTATTATTTTCTAGTTGCAAGTGACTTTTGTTTAATTATTATTACAAACCCCACGGCTTGGGTGTTTCTCTTATTGTTGTATGATGGTTACACTGTGTCGGTCTTTCTCACTAGCACTTAGGTTCGTGATTAACAATTCACTGTTCTGCCTTGTCACTGTTAGACCATTATTATTCCAATTCTGCTTAAAAACACTTGGGTCTATTACTATTAATTCACTGTTCTGCCTCGTCACTGTTTCACTACAATATTGGCACAGTCACTGTCCTATGGGTCACTGGGCGACGGGTGCGGCGGAGAGACAACCCGGCTTTACTTCTGCTGGGGCTGTGGCACCGCCAGGGGAGGCCGTACCGAGGGGGCACGGGATCACGCGCAGGGGTGTCTTCTCTCGTCCAGGGCTGCAGGTGGCGAAGGGGCCCATACTCTCCAGGCTAGGGATGGGTGTGGCCTTCAGGACTGTGGCCGAACAACTGCCTGAACCGTTCATCCAAGCTCCTGATGGAGGTGGAGGTCCTCCGCCGTCGAGGCATAGGGAGTTCCCGCCCTGGTGTTCTAGGGAGAGCCTGGGGTTCCCAAAGGCTGCGGCCCCCAGGGCTGGGTGGCGCCGACAGGGAGGGGCTGCGGCCCCAGTCTGCATCGGGGTCCATCAGGTGGGTCTCCTCCAGAGCCAGTTGTAGGGAGCAGAGGCCGGGGGAAGCTATAGAGCCTCTCCAGTACTCTTCTACCCCCTCTGCATCGGCGGTCAGGGAACTCGTGTCAAGCTGGGGCGGTGGGGCGGCTCTCTGCTGCTTCTGGATGTGGAGCCCGGCTACTGGCCGTGGCTTCCCAGGGGCACAACTACAAGGTGCCAAGGCGCGGCTACTGGCCATGGCCTGAGAGGGTGAATAACTGCCAGCAAACCCAGGGGCACCTTCGGAGGGGCTACCGGCCATCTGATGAAGGCGGGAGCGGCTACAGGCCGACTCCTTCAGGAGGAGTGGGGAGCGGCTACAGGCCAACTCAAGGGGAACACCTTCGGAGCTGCTACCGGCCATCTGATGAAGGCGGGAGCGGCTACAGGCCGACTCCTTCAGGAGGGGTGGGGAGCGGCTACAGGCCGACTCAGGGGCAACAACATCGGAGTGGCTACCAGCCGTCTGATGAAGGCGGGAGCAGCTACAGGCCGACTCCTTCAGGAGGGGGTTTGGAGCGGCTACCAGCCTTCTCTGGAAGGACACCTTCTGATGAAGGCGGGAGCGGCTACCAGCCGTCTCCTGGTTACCCTCAGGACGGCTACAGGCCACTTCCTTAGTGAGGGACGAGCGGCTACTGGCCGTCTCAAGAGGGAAGAAGACACCTTCAGAGAGGCTACCTGCCGTCTCCTGTAGAAGGCGGGAGTGGCTATGGGCCGACTCCTTTGGGGTGCTGGCAGGAGCTGGACAGACAGCTCCACCCCTAAGCTGGTTGGTGGAGGCTGGCCCAGAAGGTATTGCAGGATTCCTGCTATGGCGACGGCGGGTGGGCTCCGGGTCATAGGGGCGTACGGCCCGGGCTGACTTGCGCCGTTGTCGCATCAAGTCTCAGTGCGCTGCTGCTGCTCCTCCATGGGGTCCTTGTGGGGGTACCTGGGAGTTCACGGGGGCACCATGCTGAATTCCTGGTGGAGGTGGTTGGACATTCCAAGGGACACTATGCTGTATTTCAGTATGGATGTGAGACTGGTGTGACATGAAAATGAAAAGTCAAGAGCTAGAGCAGTGGAGATGGAGCTGCTCAGGAATGTATATGGAACACAGAGAGTGGATAGGATACGAAATAATGTAATTCGTTAAAGATCTGGATTGAGGAAGTCTGTGGACACCAGAATCGAAGAGAGTGTACGGTACATAGATGGTATGGTCATGTCAAGAGAACAGATAACAACAGAGTGGTGAAAAAAGTATATTTGAGCGAATTTGAAGGAGGGAGGAGGCGAGGTAGGTCTAGGAGAAGGTGGAGGGATATGGTGGATGAGTGTTTGAAGTAGGGAGGTTTGGAAGTCGGTGAGGTTAGGAGACTGACAAGAGATCGAGCTTTGCTGGATGAATATTGTGAGAAGAAGTGCATGATCAGGGATTTGGCACCCCTTTTTAACGTGACAGCATCCGGATTGACTCTATCGGATATGTTTATGTGAAGGTACAAAACGTGGTGAATGTTTTAGACATATCAGGTAGAGCCTGGCTTCTGGGGACTTAATGATGAGTGAATGGAAGCGTGGCCCATGGATTGGGCAAATTTGGGCTATCTGGACATTGCTACTCCTCACCCTGCCTTATGGTGGGAAAGGAGGTCCAGATTATGATGATGATTATTATTATTTTTTTCGTGATTTTACATTGGTTTTTGCGTTGTACTCAGGTCACAGTTGGCATATAGTGATTGTGAATACTTGGGATTGTGAACGCAAGGATTCTGCTCACTGACTAGTGTCTATTTAGGACGAAAGCGAGAGAGTGTTTAGTTGAACACAAGGCAAAGGCCAAGATGGAAGGCATCACGCCACAAGGAATCTTTAGCCACGATGCTAATTTCCATTACATAAGCCTTTGAGCATGTGGCGTGTTGTACAGCTACTGTCGGGATACTGCATGACCCAAGTTACCACAGTTGCCTGCCCGAAGGTAGGTGTTACCCATGGTACTCATTTTAGCCACTACACCACAATGGGTGGATGCATCGTGTATGCCGTGGCCCAGCACGAACCATTAATTATGATGGTGGGTGGCAGCCATTATTCACTGTGACACTCACTTCCTGTTGTTCTGCCTACTTCCTCCGCCTCTACTGCTCTTTCTTTATCTCACCTCCTTCCGCCTTCCTATTTCTCCCTTCCTTCTTGTCACATAATCCTCTTCATTCCTCTAAAAGTGGCTCTACACTGAGTGACAAGCCTAATGGTGCCCTGTAACCCACGGAACCATTTCCATCGCTGGGTGGCAACCATATATCCAATATACGGGGTGAAGTGCTGTGCTATGGAGAGGTGCCCCTGTTAACTGCTTGTTGATGCAGTTGGAAGCAATGCCACGCCACACACTGCCCTCTCCAGGGGATGGACCATGGCCATCACAATGTGCAGTGTCACGCCACACACTGCCCTCTTCAGGGGATGGGCCATGGCCTCCACATTAAAGAGTTTATACAGCCGTAAACCCTTTATGACTGGAGTGCGGTGGAGTGACGCTAAAACTGTAGTCAGCCACGAGCCAAAGCTGCACACTTTTACCCACGTCACTCTGGTTGGGCGCTGTCTTCCACAAGGGAACATCATTTGCCTGTGGTTCAGGGGTCTGCTCGGACATACAGACTGGGGCCACTCCACAGCAGCTGAATGAAGTGGCCATCAGGTGGCCGTGGCGGGAATGTACTGTGGGCCAGCAGGTGTGTAGGTACACAGGCTGCCACTCCGCTGCCGTGGACACAGTCATTTGGATAATTGCGTTTGGTCAAATGCCCTCACCTGTGTACAGACTCACAAGCAAAGTTATTGTACAGATTTAATATTAAATGTTACGCTGCATTTACGATGTAGGTTGAAGATTGGCAAAGAAAGATATCCAGACTGACTAATGCCATTTTACGATGAAAACGAAAACGTAGGCTATCACTGCCATTATCACTGACTGACGTAGGCTATCACTGCCATTTGAGTGACGTAGGCTATCACTGCCATTATCACTGACTGACGTAGGCTATCACTGCCATATCACTGATTGACATAGGCTACCACTGCCATATCACTGATTGACATATGCTTTCACTGCCATTATCACTGACTGACGTAGGCTATCACTGCCATTATCACTGACTGACGTAGGCTACCACTGCCATTATCACTGACTGACGTAGGCTATCACTGCCATTATCACTGACTGACGTAGGCTATCACTGCCATTATCACTGACTGACGTAGGCTATCACCGCCATTATCACTGACTGACGTAGGCTATCACTGCCATTATCACTGACTGACGTAGGCTATCACTGCCATTATCACTGACTGACGTAGGCTATCACTGCCATTATCACTGACTGACGTAGGCTATCACTGCCATTATCACTGACTGACGTAGGCTATCACTGCCATTATCACTGACTGACGTAGGCTATCACTGCCATTATCACTGACTGACGTAGGCTATCACTGCCATTATCACTGACTGACGTAGGCTATCACTGCCATTATCACTGACTGACGTAGGCTATCACTGCCATTATCACTGACTGACGTAGGCTATCACTGCCATTATCACTGACTGACGTAGGCTATCACTGCCATTATCACTGACTGACCTAGGCTATCACTGCCATTATCACTGACTGACGTAGGCTATCACTGCCATTATCACTGACTGACGTAGGCTACCACTGCCATTATCACTGACGTAGGCTATCACTGCCATTACCACTGACTGACGTAGGCTATCACTGCCATTATCACTGACTGACGTAGGCTATCACCGCCATTATCACTGACTGACGTAGGCTATCACTGCCATTATCACTGACTGACGTAGGCTATCACTGCCATTATCACTGACTGACGTAGGCTATCACTGCCATTATCACTGACTGACGTAGGCTATCACTGCCATTATCACTGATTGACGAAGGCTATCACCAGCTATCACTTCCATTATCACTGATTGACGTAGGCTATCACTGCCATTATCACTGACTGACGTAGGCTATCACTGCCATTATCACTGATTGACGTAGGCTACCACTGCCATTATCACTGACTGACGTAGGCTATCACTGCCATTATCACTGACTGACGTAGGCTATCACTGCCATTATCACTGACTGACGTAGGCTATCACTGCCATTATCACTGACTGATGTAGGCTATCACTGCCATTATCACTGACTGACGTAGGCTACCACTGCCATTATCACTGACTGACGTAGGCTATCACTGCCATTATCACTGACTGACGTAGGCTATCACTGCCATTATCACTGACTGACGTAGGCTATCACTGCCATTATCACTGACTGACGTAGGCTACCACTGCCATTATCACTGACTGACGTAGGCTATCACTGCCATTATCACTGACTGACGCAGGCTATCACTGCCATTATCACTGACTGACGTAGGCTATCACTGCCATTATCACTGAGTGCCACAGCACGAGTAAGATTCACCATCAAATACATCAGATGTTAATGAAATGTTGCTGTGGGATTTACCAGGCACTAGTGAAGCGACACAAAATCCAGCCAATATTGCTGCCTCCTCGCCAGATATTGTCTTGGCGTGTCTAAGGATATGAGTGAGAACAGTGATGGGTCGGAGGGTGAAGGGAATGAACTAGCAGCCTTAGCACACCCTCCTGCAGAGAGAGAGAGAGAGAGAGAGAGAGAGAGAGAGAGAGACTCCATGGTATTGGATACTGTAAGTGGACCAAATCAACCAATTATGAAAAGGTATAATCACCAAGAAAAAATTAGACTGCATTTGATGATGTTAATCCAGATTGGCACAATATGTACCCTTGACCGAATTATGAAACAGAGGTTATGGTGAGTGCCGGGAAATACGAGGTGATTTATCTCCCGGGTGGACGCCGCAGCTGCTTCTCTCCACTCAGGGTAAACAATGCCACCACATGTACAGTAAAAAAAAAAAAAAAAGTTAATACTCATCTCACCACACGTATCATTCCGACACAGACGAAGCATTGTGATATATGGAGCAGTTGCCTGTGGTTATAGGTGTAAATATTATCCTTGGTAATTATTAACACTTGAATTGGCACCAAAGTTCACATTCTGCCTGCTGTGTTTTTAAAGGCTCTAGAGGGGTATATGAGAGATGGGGGGAGGGCAGCGAAATGGCGGGGGACAGGGCGACATGGAGGCAATTTATTTGTGGCCACCCTTACGGGATTAAGGCGTCTGGCAATAGATAGATAGACAGGGTAATAGATTCATGCGTGTGCTACAAAACTCGCTTACTTTCCACATCCCTCGTGCCTCTGCTGTGCCATAGTTTTTGTGTTGATTTTTTTAGGCCCCTCATCAACACCCAGACCATCTTGTGATCCACCAACACAACATGACGTAAAGGATATAAAAAGTGTGTGTGTGTGTGTGTGTGTGTGTGTGTGTGTGTGTGTGTGTGTGTGTGTGTGTGTGTGTGTGTGTGTTTCCAAAGGTGTAATCAGTATGCTATAGTTGTGCTAAGACGTGGTTGAGTGATATTTGACATGAACGAGTCTCCTTGGTTACTAATCTGTTCAACCCTCCAATCTGACTACACTTGGCCATCAACATAAGCCTTGGTTGCACGAAATTTGGCGAGCCTTAGTTATGAGTTGTCTCCTTGGTTACTAGTCAGATTTAAAAGTTTTGGTACTTTGTCTGGCTATAGGCTAGTTCTTTCACTTTAACTTGGCTCAAATGTTCGTCCTTTTGCAGATTGTTTCACGTAACTCAGTGGCAGATAAGGACAATACTACGGCTGTACATCCTTTCCATAGCACTGCTTCGTGACTAGCATCATAATTCTAATGTTAAAAAGACAATACTACGGCTGTAAATCCTTTCCATAGCACTTCCTCGTGACTAGCATCATAATTCTAATGTTAAAAAGACAATACTACGGCTGTAAATCCTTTCCATAGCACTGCTTCGTGACTAGCATCATATTCTAGTGTTAGAAAGACAATGCTACGGCTCTACATCCTTTCCATAGCACTTCTTCGTGACTAGCATCATATTCTAGTGTTAGAAAGACAATACTACGGCTCTACATCCTTTCCATAGCACTTCTTCGTGACTAGCATCATATTCTAGCATTAAAGACAATACTACGGCTCTACAGCCTTTCCACAGCACTGCTTCGTGACTAGCATCATACTCGTGTTAAAAAGACAATGCTACGGCTCTCCATCTTTTCCACATCACTTCTTCGTGACTAGCATCATATTCTAGTGTCAAAAAGACAATACCACGGCTCTATATCCTCTCCATAGCACTTCTTCGTGACAAGCGTCATACTCTTGTGTTTATCTTAGAACTTTACGAGGATAGCAATTTTATGGCTTGTTAAAATGAGAGAGAGAGAGAGAGAGAGAGAGAGAGAGAGAGAGAGAGAGAGAGAGAGAGAGAGACAGACAGACAGACAGACAGACAGAGCAATTAAGGGAGGCTCAACTCCTTACATTGGAACTTCCACGTGACTAGTAGCAAGAGAGAGAAAATTACACTACATATACCATGGTTGGGTAACAACAGTGAGAGAGAGAGAGAGAGAGAGAGAGAGAGAGAGAGAGAGTGAGAGAGAGAGAGAGAGAGAGAGAGAGAGAGAGAGAGAATGATAATGGAGGCAGAGTAAAAAAGGAAGGAGAGTAAAGGAAGGAAGGAAGGAGGGAATGAAAGAAGGAAAAGGGGGGATGGAAGGAATGAAGGAGTGAAAGAAGAAATGATGGATGTGAAAAGGAGGAAGGAAGGAAGGGTGAAAGGGATAAATGAAGGAGGGAAAGGAGGGAGGAAGACAAGGTGAGATGGAAAGAGGCCGGTATATGAGAAGGAAGAGGAGGAAATAGAGGAAGGAACACGAAAGAAGGAAGGAAAAACAGAAGGTAAGAAGGAAGGAAAGATTAAGAGAGAAAGGAAGGAAAGTAGGAAAAGAAAGGAAGGCATGCTGGGAGGATAAAAAAAAGAGGAAAGTGAAGGATTAAGAGGAAAGGAAGAAAGAAACAAGAAGAAAGAAATGAAAGAAGACGGGATTGAAGGAGGGAATAAAGGTGGAGACATGGGAAGAAAGGAAATAAGAAAAGAGGCTGGGAAGAAAAGAAAGAAGGAGAGGGGGGTGGGAGAGGAAGAGACGTCCGTCTGTAGTTTTATTAACTTAGCTCATTCAGTATAAAATCAATATAAGAAAATTAATTCGATATCTATGAACCCATATAGTTTTTAAAATTATCGCTTGATACGGAAAAAAAAAAAAAATCAAGATATTACTGTATATTCCGGGTTGTAGAATGATGAAGTTGGTTCATGTTGTCTTAATTCCGTATTACAAAACTGGAATAAAGTTACCTTGACTGATAATAATGAACAGCATTTATAAAATCTTATACTTAGTTATATTGATTCAAGACAAACAATTAGCCTATTTTATCTTTTTTCAAATGCTGGTAGAAAGTAATTTTAAAAATATATACGCCAAGCAACGTGACACGGCGTCCTGGCAACAGCCCCATCGTTAAATAATTGTCTTTTCAGGACACTGAGGGCTTAAATTTTGAAAGTGAGTATTGCCATTTTATTTATATTTTTGGTAGATTAAGTAGAAGTAGTGAGAATATCTATAACAAAGTGACAGGTGGAGTAATGACTGAAGGTGCACAGGGAGGCTGGACCAAGGAAACCAAAATGTATTATATGAATGTCGTGATACTGGTGGGGGGGGGGGACCCCTTCACGTGGTGGCACTGATATGACCCGGTGGTGATGCTTCCTGGGTATTTAAACGCCTTCACGGATTGGCACTGATATGACCCGATGGTGATGCTGCTTGGGTATATAAACGCCTTCATGTGGTGGGACTGATATGACCCGGTGGTGATGCTGCCTGGATATTTAAACACCTTCACGTGGTGGCACTGATATGACCTGGTGGTGATGCTGCCTGGGTATTTAAACGCCCTCACGTGGTGGCACTGATATGACCCAGTGGTGATGCTTCCTGGGTATTCAAACGTCTTTCATGGTGGACTGCAGGTGGAAAGCAATTGCTAGAGGTGGCAGGGTGTTTAATGGAGGGTTTGTGTGGCCCCAGGCTCATATTAATGGCAACCCAGTGGGCTGCAGGCTGAATTAAGCTGCCTTCTCCTGCAGCCAACTATCCTCCCTGCAGAGGATAGGGAAGGAGCCGAGGGACATTTGTATAACCAGGCAGTGGAGCTGCCTGGTTGCATTAGTGCCACCACATGAAGGCAGTCCTCTGTAAACATACGCTTTACTTTAAGCAGTACAACCACCTTACCAGATCAGCTCTTGGTAAAGTTTAACAAGTTGCCAATACACCTCGCAGGTTGAGAAGTATATTTTTCTGGTAGTTATTGATGAGATTTGAGTGATTTTGACCTCCATTTTTGTTGGAAATGCTTCGTTTTGCCTCTTTTCCATTCATGAACTTTAACTGGATGAGGAGGTAAAATGATGTATTTTCGACAGAAAACGAAGGCAAAAATCACTCAAATCGCATCAAAAACCATAAGAAAAATATACTGCACATCGATTAACCTAACCAAACACACCTAATCCAACCTAACCTAACTGACACAAAGCGAAGGCAAAAATCACTCAAATCGCATAAAAAAACACCAGAAAACTATACTGCACAGCCAGTTAACCTAACCAAACTGACCTAACCTAACCTAACCTAACCTAACCTAACCAAACCAAACCGAACCTGTTGCAGCGGAATGCTTACCTTAGAGATACGATGGTCAAGGTTGTGCAGTATATTTTTCTGATAGTTTTTGACGAGATATGAATTATTTTGACCATCTTTTTTGTCGGAAATGCTTCATTTTGCCTCTTTTCCAATCATGAACTTTGACTGGATGAGGAGCTGAAATGAAGCATTTTTGACAGAAAACGAAGGCAAAAATCACTCAAATCGCATCAAAAACCACCGAGTGGAAACGCGTAATAACGCATAAAAAATCAGTATTACACTCGGTGCACAGATCACGTTCTACTTCGTCAGAAACCATAGCGAGAAGGTTTTGAATTTTCTACCCAGAATGAATCAAAGAGCACGCTTCAAGTTGATTGGTAGAATACCATCACGTGACCAAAAGTATGCCTATGAGTGGCTGAAACAAACCTAGAAGATGCATGCGCAGTAGACGGGAAGAGAAACACGTGTACGAATGTTCGTATTATTTACACGGACTGGCAGAGTCAAGATCCAAGGTATAGTGTTTTGGAACATTTTCATTAAATTCAATATATCTGTAAATATTGATTTACGAATAGGTTTATGGGGGTTCATTAGCATTCTTAGGTATCATGCTATGCGTTTATGGTGGTAATATCCCAGAACTGCATATTGGCAACTTGTAAATAATACCCAGCTCTTCTTCTTCCTGATTGTCTGCTTTATTTTTCTGATTACTTCTTGGATGGTAACTATATGTTTCTTGTTAAATCTGTTTTCTTGTTGTTTTTAGCTGTTCTGCTGTGACAACTCTTGATTTGTCAACGTAATGGCAGAAGGAACTGTCCTGACCTAACAGTTAAACTAAACCTAACCTAAACTAGCTTAACTGTACCTAGTAATGTAACCTAACCTAACCTAACTTAACCTCCAGTTGGGAAATGTGAAATAAAATCCACCTTTGAGTACTGTACCCTTAATTAAGAGTCTTCCATTTTCCTGGAAACATACAATCGCAGGTACGGCTTATGGAACGTGATGATAATAAGAGATGGTGGGAAAAATTCAACAGGAAAAGGTCATTTACCGCCCTTAAAATACAGTAAACTCTTAATTATCCATTGTTGCAATATCCGGCCCAACACAATATCTGGCACTGCTGGCTTGGCTCTGTTAAAACAATATCCAGCAAAATTATGCAATATCCAGCACCAAAACAGGACATAACAGACAGTTCTATGCAATATCCAGCACCAAAGCAGTACATAACAGGCAGTTCTATGCAATATCCGGCACCAAAGTAGTACATAACAGGCAGTTCTATGCAATATCCGATGCCAGAACAAGACATAACAGGCAGTTCTGCACAATATCCGGCATTGAGGTCTATGAACTGGCTTGTAATTGGTAGCCATCTGGTGCTGCATTACTGTATTAATGTTTTGTATCATTATTGTATTTTATGCTTAGTTTTCATCTTTTACTCATAGGAAAGTTTTTGGGATAGAGGATCGTGACAGACAGTAACACAATATCCTGCTCAACGCTGAATGTTGAGCCGATGGGGGAGGTACTATGCAATATCCGGCATTTCATGTTATTTGGCGTAGGGCTTGGCTAAATTGTGCTGGATAATTGAGAGTTTACTGTAGTTAGGATAATGCAGAAAACAAATTGGAGGAATATGAAATTAATTGGCAAGGCCTTTCTGCTGCTTAACCTGTTAACTGCTGTATACAGCCTGGGCTGTTTCGAGTGCGACTGCTCAATACAGCCCTGGCTGCGCAGGTGAATTTCGAATATAGTGCCATGGTGACCAGGGCCAACCCATGCAAGCATGTTTGAGCCTTCAAAACCAAAACCGAAAAAGAAAAAGAAAACGAAAACCATTCCATTAGGGAATGAGACACTTCGATGTTCATCCATGGCTTTACCAAGGTAAATATTGAGCTAATATTTCGTTACTATATACTTTGGCATGTGTTCTCTCAATTCCTAAGACAAAATTTGGCCTTTGGGAAATTTCATTTTTACCCCTATGTCTGCGCACCACGGACACCTCCAAAAAACCGTCATGCGCAGTTAACGGGTTAAGGTAAACCATACATTTACCCAGATCTCATTACCACCACCAGGGTAATGTAAACAATGCAAGAAAATATTTACAAGTCCACTCTCACATGTGGTTACCTGCAAATATGTTTTTGTGACAATTTTTTTTTTTTCATTGTGTTCATTCTTTACATTCAGTTTTCTAACTGCTTCACTTTTTTGCACTATTTTTTAAATTTGGTTTCGTTTTGATTTTCGTTAAGTCTCCAACGCGCTTGCCTTGACCACCTAATGGCGGCTCTCCATGGTGCTCAATCTCTAGTAGCCTTTCAGTTTGTTCTGGTTGGGCATTCATTTCCATCACAACACCAAACTGACCTCACAAGTTTATTAATAATCTCTGACCAATTCACAAACAATTTCATAGAAGAATGGTCATTGGAAGTGATGCAATACTACCTTACAGTAAACTCTCAGTTATCCATCGTTGCAATATCTGGCACTGCTGGCGCAGCTCTAATAAAGCAATAGCTATCCGGCGCCGAAACAGGACAACCAGAGTTTTTATGCAATATCCGGTGTTGACGCGTATCAGCTGGCTCGTAATCTGTAGCTAAACAGCACAGTATTAATGTACTGTATCATTATTTTATTGTTTCTTATACATAGCTTTCATCTTTTACTCAAGGAAAAGTTTTTAGGATAGAGGGTTGAGACGGATAATTAGCTGTGGGGAGGTTCTGTGCAATATCCAGCGTTTCTCATTATTCATTGTAGGGCATTGAGAAAGTACAATGGATAATTGAGACACTGAATGTTGAGCCGATGGGGGGAGTATCGTGCAATATCCAGCAGTTCACATCATTCAGTGTAGGGCTTTGATGAATTACAATGGTTAATTGAGAGTTTACTGTACTGGGAAATAAAATGATCAGTGTTTGAGAGTGGCTTCGTAAAATAAAACTGAAATTTGCGTGTGTGTGTGTGTGTGTGTGTGTGTGTGTTATGGGCAAACACAGGGTTGGCACTCATATGTTTTACTCTGAGTTCGCCAATAGCAACAAAATTTACCCAAACTATTTCCGCTGTATATTTGTAATAACAGATGCATTAGCTATGCCGTGTGAGGCTTGGTTAGGGTAGGTTAGGTTGGGTTAGATTTGGGGCTTAGATGAGGTTAGATTATTGCTTTAAAATCATCACTCTTTTAATTTCAGTTTCTGTAAGTGTGATTTAGTTGGGTTAGATGAGGTTAGAGTGGTTGTAGTAGATTAATGCTGACAGTCACCATAGTTGTTTAAGATTCTCTGTGTCTAGTTTGGTTAGTTAGATGAGGTTAGGTTGATGTTTTGGAAGGCTGGGGGGGAGGAGAAGCAGGGAAATGAGTCATGAATGTTAGAAAGGAAGGTCAGGATCGAATTAATCATAAAAAAACATAAAAAAAAAATCTTACACTATCCAGCAAAACTATGTTTGCCCAAAAGTTTAAAATTGATCCATACTAGTTTTTGTCATATACTGTATTATTTATTATTATTATTATTATTATTATTATTATTATAATTATTATTGTTATTATCATTATTATTATTATTATTATTATTGTTATTATTATTATTGTTATTATTATTATTATTGTTATTATTACTATTAATGCTATTTATTTGATTTTGGCACTCTTTTCACAAGTCACATGAGATGGAGAGATAGAGTCGAGAGGTATATGAGAGAGGGAGTGTAAGTTGGGGGGAGGGTAGCAAAATGGCAGGGAACAGGGCGACATGGAGGCAGTTTGTTTCTGGCCACCCCTTATGCGATTAAGGCATCAGGGTATTAATAGATAGATAGATAAATAGACATATAACTGACCTCCAAGTTTATTAATCGACCCAGCTCAGTTTGAAAAGGAAATGCCATAGAGGAAAAGTCAAAATAGAGCAAATCTCAAAGAATATTATTAGAAATAAAAATGAGCCAAAAAATTGAGTGACAGTGCATCTCTGAACATTTTCCAACTTAATATGGTGTGTGTGGGATGGGACAGGGGTTTGTGTAATGCAGGATGCTGTGTTATGGTGTGGTGTGGGATGGGACAGGAGTTTGTGTAATGCAGGATGCTGTGTTATGGCGTGGTGTGGGACAGACAGGGTTGGTACTGGTATTTATGATGTGGTATGGGGCAGGCAGGGTTGGTACTGGTATTTATGGTGTGGTGTGGGGCAGGCAGGGTTGTGACTGGTATATATGGTGTGGTGTGGGACAGGCAGGGTTGGTACTGGTATTTATGATGTGGTGTGCGACAGTTAGGGTCGTTACTGGTATTTATGGTGTGGTGTGGGGCAGGCAGGTTTGGTACTGGTATTCATGGTGTGGTGTGGGACAGACAGGGTTGTTACGGTATTTATGGTGTGGTGTGGGACAGGCAGGGTTGGTACTGGTATTTATGGTGTGGTGTGGGACAGGCAGGGTTGTTACTGGTATTTATGGTGTGGTGTGGAACAGACAGGGTTGGTACTGGTATTTATGGTGTGGTGTGGGACAGGCAGGGTCGTTACAGGTATTTATGGTGTGGTGTGGGACAGGCAGGGTTGGTACTGGTATTTATGGTGTGGTGTGGGACAGGCAGGGTTGGTACTGGTATTTATGGTGTGGTGTGGGACAGGCAGGGTTTGGTACTGGTATTTCGCAGCATAATATTTACTGGTGTTTTTTTCTTTGCAGGAAAGTGTGGGGTGATATGTAAATGAGATATATGTACTGACTGGCAATAACAATAGTGAAGAAGTGGCTATCGAGAAGAGTGATGCCGATGATACATTTATAACACCCAAGCTCCTTACACGCTGACCTCAACATTGCACCTCAGATTGAAGGTAAGTCTGTCTATCACTCTGTAGCTGGTAGTTTATCCATCCACCTATCCATCCATCCATCCATCCATCTCATTGTTACCAGACACCTTAATCCTGTACGGTGGAGTTACAATTCAAGGGCCTTCAGTGCTGAGTGAATGAGAGTGTAGCTCATTTAGGCTAACTGCACAGACTTTTGGTTCGTTTATCCCTCTGTCTTTTATTTTTATTTTTTTTTCTTGCTCCCGGAACCCTTCCATACTCCCTCTGTGTAAGGGATCTTTGTATGTGGCATCCTTCCACGATAAGGGATCTTTGTATGTGGCATCCTTCCATGGTAAGGGATCTTTGTATGTGGCATCCTTCCATGGTAAGGGATCTTTGTATGTGGCATCCTTCCATGCTAAGGGATCTTTGTATGTGGCCTCCTTCCATGCTAAGGGATCTTTGTATGTGGCCTCCTTCCATGCTAAGGGATCTTTGTATGTGGCCTCCTTCCATGCTAAGGGATCTTTGTATGTGGCCTCCTTCCATGCTAAGGGATCTTTGTATGTGGCATCCTTCCATGCTTAGGGATCGTTGTATGTGGCATCCTTCCATGCTAAGGGATCTTTGTATGTGGCATGTTTTAGGAGTGTAACGCTGTATGGTAGTGACACCTGGACAGTAAGGGAAGAGGATATTTGTAGGCTATACGGAAGTGACAGTGATTAGATGAATGTGTTGTGTGTCCTTCAGTGTGAGGCCAAGAGGGGCTAGGAATATGACTGAAGAGTTAAGAGGAAGGATGGGATCGGAATGTATTAATGTGATGAGGTGTAGACTGAGATGGTTTGAGAGGAAGGATAGGACTGGGATGAATCGGTGTGGTGATATGGCGGGGTAGATTTGATGGTTTGGACATGTGGAGAGGATGGAGGATAACAGCTGATGTGGAAGATGAGAAGTGTGAATGTTGAGGGTAGAGCTGAGAGTGGAAGATGAGAAATGTGAATTCAATCCACGACCGTTAGAAAATACGCGCAGCACTGATATTTCCAGCTGAATAAACGAGAAAGCGGGCTGGTTGGAGAGGACAAAGTAGGATCATACGCCAGCACTCCTTTCAAAACAAAGAGGTACAATAACTTCCTCCTTTCAACTATGCTCTCCTATGACGCTTAACTTTACCACCACAGCCACAGCACCACATCAGGACGGTCAAGTGACGTGTGTTATCAGAGCCAAATACCTTAAACAGCGTCGAAATATGGCCACATCACACAACACCACACTACACCGCAACAGTCGGCACGATTTCACACCACACCGCATCACACCACACAACCACATCACACCACGCCACACTGCATCACACCACACCACACCACACCACACCACACCACACCACACCACACCACACCACACAACGCCACAGCACACAACAAGACACCACATAACACCACACGACACCACACCACACCACACCACACCACACATCAAAACACAAGACCACACCACACAACACACCACAACATTCGCCACACAACACCACACCACTCCACACAAAAACACACCACATAACACGACACTACACCACACCATACCACAACACAGAACACCACACCAAACCCTGCTGCACAACACCGCCACACCACACCATACAATATCATACCATACTGTGCTATACTACATTATACCATACCATACCACACCACACCAAACCATACTATACCAAACCATACCACACCATACTGTACCACACCACACAATATCACACCAAACCATACCATCCCATACCATACCACATCTTACAACACCATAACATACTGTACCACACCATACCATACGAAACCATACCACACAAAACCACACCATACCATACCACACCACACCAAACCACCCTACCACACCACACCATATCACACCACACCATACCACACCACACCACGCCACACCACACCCTACCACACCACACCGTACCACACCACACCACACCACACCATACCACACCACACCACACCTCACCACACCACACCACACCACACCACACCACATCTACAATACCATACCGAACAACACCACAAACACACCACACCATACCACACCACACCACACCACACCACACCACACCACACCACACAATGATAAGAGGCTTTGTGGCTTTATCAGTCAGGTGACGTGCAGTACATTCTCCAACTATTTATCTGTGGCCTCAGGTGACTGTCGTGTGCTGTGTGGGTAAGTGACCTGATGGTATACTGGTGTGGTGGTATACTGATGTGGTGGTATATTGGTGTGGTGGTATACTGGTGATGTGGTATACTGGTGTTGTGGTATACTGGTGTGGTGGTATTCTGGTGTGGTTGTATATTGGAGGGGTGGTATACTGGTGTGGTGGTATACTGGGTGTGATGGTATACTGGTGTGGTGGTATATTGGTGTGGTGGTATACTGGGTGTGATGGTATACTGGTGTGGTGGTATACTGGTGTGGTGGTATACTGGTGTGGTGGTATATTGGTGTGGTGGTATACTGGTGTGGTGGAATATTGGTGTGGTGGTATACTGGTGTTGTGGTATACTGGTGTGGTGGTATTCTGGTGTGGTTGTATGTATATTGGAGTGCTGGTATACTGGTGTGGTGGTATACTGGGTGTGATGGTATATTGGTGTGGTGGTATACTGGTGTGGTGGTATTCTGGTGTGGTTGTATACTGGAGAGGTGGTATACTGGTGTGGTGGTATACTGGGTGTGATGGTATACTGGTGTGGTGGTATACTGGGTGTGATGGTATACTGGTGTGGTGGTATACTGGTGTGGTGGTATACTGGGTGTGATGGTATACTGGTGTGGTGGTATACTGGGTGTGATGGTATACTGGTGTGGTGGTATACTGGTGTGGTGGTATACTGGTGTGGTGGAATATTGTTGTTGTATACATGTGTGGTGGTATACTGGGGTTGTGGGATATTGGTGTGGTGGTATACTGGCGTGGTGGTATACTGGTGTTAAATACAAGGCTACCAATAAATAACCCTACACTAGAAACTCACCTCATGTTATCTCTTCTGGGGTCGGCTCAGTCTGCTGGTGTGGGCGTGGGTTTGGCAGGGTCAGCAGGAAAAGAATAAATGATGGCCATAGACACTGGTAACGCTGAGGAGGCCGTCCCTGCAACACACGAGATATCATTGAGGAGAGTCAAAGGGCAGTGTTATTAGCCACACGACATGTTACTTTGGCTGTGTTGTGTGTACCGGCTGTTATTTTTGTTATGGACCTGGAGTTCTTGTTCTCTTTGTTATATATATTGGAGAGTTATCACGGTGTTATTCTTACCTTATAGATTTGTTATATCTAGCTTCTGTAGTGATCGTCTGTGTATTTTTATTGTGTAGAGACACGATATACAGTATAACACGTATATTGTGGCGCTATAATTTGTGCCTGATTAATACTATCTCCTTATTTATCATAAGCCTTCCTGACCATAACATAGCATAGCATAGCATAGCATAGCATTGTGATGCTGTAATTAGTGTGTGACTAATACTATTACCTTGTATATCATAAGACTTCCTGACAATAGCATATCACAGCATAGGACAGCATAACATAGCATTGTGATGTTATAATTTGTATTGACTAATACTATTGCCTTGCATATCATAGGCCTTCCTGACCATAGCATAGCATAGCATAGCATAGCACAAAATCGCATAGCATACCACACCACAGCATACCATAGCATAACATAGCATAACCTAACGCCCTGGCTAACCTTGGTACCAGCCTTACCAAAGAGTAGTAATCACGTTATCAGTTGAGGCGATAACGACGATAGTGTTGACATTATCAGTGCCTGGAGAGAGACAGTCCTGATTTACCACTGCTCTACCCTGCCCTACCCTACCCTTGCCTTCCCTACCCTACCCTACCCTACCCTTGTCTTCCCTACCCTACCCTACCCTTGCCTTCCCTACCCTACCCTACCCTTCCCTACCCTACCCTACCCTTGCCTTCCCTACCCTACCCTACACTACCCTACCCTTGCCTTCCCTACCCTACCCTACCCTACCCATGCCTTCCCTACCCTACCCTACCCTTGTCTTCTCTGCCCTACCCTACCCTACCCTACCCTTGCCTTCCATACCCTACCCTACCCCTGCCATCCCTACCCTACCCTACCCTTGTCTTCCCTACCGTACCCTTGCCATCCATACCCTACCCTATCCATGTCTTCTATACCCTACCCTACCCTTCGCTTCCCTACCCTACCCTACCCTGGCTTTCCCTAGCCTTCCCTACCCTATCCTACCCTTGCCTTCCCTACCCTACCCTACCCTACCCTTGCCTTCCCTACCCTACCCTACCCTACCCTTGCCTTCCCTACTCTACCCTACCCTACCCTACCCTACCCTACCCTTGCCTTCCTTACCCTACTCTACCCTTGCCTTCCCTATGCTACCATACCCTTACCTTCCCTACCCTACCCTACCCTTACCTTCCCTACCCTACCCTACCCTTGCCTTCCCTACCCTACCCTACCCTTACCTTCCCTACCTTACCCAGAATCTGGTGACATTACCAGTAAAGATAAAGAAATGTGCTCCATCCTAAATAAGTATTTCATATCAGTATTCACCAAGGAAAATCTAGACCTGGTCCCTCAAGCAGCAAATATTTACGATGAGAATACGGAAAACATTCTTAGTAAAATAACCATTAGTAAGGAGGACGTATTGAAAGAAATTAATAAGTTAAAACCTCAAAAATCTCCAGGTCCGGACGATATATATGCAAAAATTATAAAAGAAACCAAAGAAGAATTATGTCAGCCACTTTTAACATTATTTAATGACTCTTTTAGTTCAGGAGAAGTTCCTGAGGCGTGGCAGACCGCAAACGTAGTGCCCATCTTTAAAAAGGGTGATAAATTAGTTGCGTCGAATTATCGTCCGATAAGTCTAATGTCAATAGTAGGAAAAATGTTAGAGTCAATTTTGGCAAATAAGATTAGAGAACACTTAGAAAGATATAATCTTATAAACGAAAGTCAGCACGGATTCAGGGAAGGACGATCCTGCCTCACAAATTTGTTGTCATTCTACTCGGAGGTCTATGAGGCAGTAGATAGCGATAAAGCTTTCGATGTTATTTATTTGGACTTTAGTAAAGCTTTTGATAGGGTCCCACACGAAAGGTTAGTTAGAAAGGTTCGAGCACACGGTATAGACGGCGATATCTTAAAATGGATAGAATCCTGGCTGAAAGGACGAAACCAGAGAGTATTAATAAATGGAACTAAGTCGGACTGGGGATTAGTAACTAGCGGTGTACCACAGGGTTCAGTACTCGGTCCCTTATTATTTATCATATATATAAATGATCTAGACTTAGGAGTCAATAGCAGCATCAGCAAATTTGCCGACGATACAAAAATAGGGCGTATCATTAACTCGACTGACGATTGCCATAACTTACAAAAAGACCTCGATACATTGTCCAAATGGTCTAAAACTTGGCAAATGGAATTTAACGTTGAAAAATGTAAAGTACTTAACGTAGGCAAGACCATTGGAGATACTAAATACAGCTTAGATAACAAAGAAATTAGCAAATCGGAATGCGAGAGAGATCTAGGAGTTATGATTAGTAACGACCTTAAACCAAGGCAACAGTGTATTAATGCGAGAAATAAAGCAAATAGGGTCCTAGGATTTATTTCGAGAAGCGTGAGCAATAGATCATCTAAAGTAATACTGAAACTTTATCTAGCATTAGTAAGGCCACATTTAGACTACGCAGTACAATTTTGGTGTCCTTACTATAGAATGGATATTAATTCGTTAGAAAATGTACGGAGAAGAATGACAAAAATGATACATGACGTCCGGAACCTGTCATATGAAGACAGACTGAAAAGACTAAGTCTGCATTCGCTAGAGAGGCGTAGAGTAAGGGGAGACTTAATTGAGGTGTTTAAGTGGATGAAGGGTATTAATAAGGGAGATATTAGCAAGGTACTTAAAGTAAGCATACAGGATAGAACTAGAAATAATGGTTTCAAACTAGAAAAATTCCGTTTCAGTAAGGAAATAGGTAGAAATTGGTTTGGTAATAAAGTAGTAGACGAATGGAATAAGCTACCTAGTAAAGTACTGTAGTTGCTGCTTCTTCCATTGAGAGTTTCAAGCATAGGCTAGATAAGCATATGACTAATAAGGGGTGGATATAGAAAAAAGAAAATCTTATAACCAATACTAATTCATAATTTTTCCTTTTCAGGTTACACTGTGATAGTCTCTATTCTCCTTTCACACTTTCCTGTAAAATGTCCACGCCAGTTTTTCTGTACGGCGTGGTGTTATTTCTGACTTTTTCCTGCCGGCTTCGGCTGGAGGGTTTGGAGGGCGGGGGAGAGCCTTCTTCTTTGCTATCCTTATCTCTTTCTAGTAGTTCAGTTACTCTTCTAGGAGCTGCCTAGCATGGGCCAACCGGCCTACTGCAGTTATCCTCTCTTCTTATGTTCTTATGTTCTTACCTTCCCTACGCTACCCTACCCTTGCCTTCCCTACGCTACCCTACCCTACCCTTGCCTTCCCTACGCTACCCTACCCTTGCCTTCCCTTCCCTACCCTACCCTACCCTACCATTGCCTTCCCTACCCTGCCATACCCTTGCCTTCCCTACCCTACCCTAACCTACCCTACCCTTGCCTTCCCTACACTACCCTTCCCTTGCCTTCCCTTCCCTACCATACCCTTGCCTTCCCTACCCTACCCTACCCTTGCCTTCCCTACCCTACCCTACCCTACCCTTGCCTTCCTTACTCCACCATATCCTTGCCATCCCTACCCTACTATACCCTTGCCTTCTCTACTCTACCCTAGCATTGCTTGCCCTACCCTTCCCTACCCTTGCCTTCCCTACTCTACCCTACTCTTGCCTTTCGTATGCTACCCTACCCTTGCCTTCTTTACCCTTTGCTGCCCTACCCTTGCCTTCCCTACCCTACCCTACCCTTGCCTTTCCTACCCTACTCTACACTTCCTTTTCCGACCCTACCCTACCCATTCCTTCCCTACCCTACCCTACGCAACCCCTCCCTATCCTACCCTTTGCTTACCCTTCCCTACAATGCCCTATCCTACCAATACCCAAGTGATGGTGATGATGATGATGAAATAATGATGACAGTGATAATGATGATGATGATGATGATGATAATAATGACAGTAATTCACGTCTTCAACACAGGAACATCTTTTCATTTTTTTATTAACGTCGTTGACATACCCCATATATTTAAATGCGGATGTGTAGTAGGACGGGTAGAAAAGGAATCAACTTAGGGTTGCCAGGCTGAAACATAGTCAGAATGGTGCTCCTTTACAATAACAGTAACACTACGAAAATAATGTTTCGATATATACGTGCCTATTCCAGCAACTTGGATTTAAAAACTGAGTTATTTCCCAAAAAGACTTAGGAACACATGCTATTTTTTTGGATGAACTAAAATGCAATTTCTGTATTAAGTTTCAGTTTTAAAAATAAAAGTAACAGTTGAAATAAATATATTGAAATCTTATGAAAGGCATTACTTCATGAAAAAGAAAAAGTACAGTAGAAATGGCATGAACAGTTGAACACATCAAAAGTCTTGTTTACTTTCAGGCTTCGGGAACAAGCTGCGAGATCGCTTACATTGGACGAGCATACCATGACGTGATTCATGCCCAAATACTTTACTTGTGGTGGATGTGACGTCCTTGATGCAACGTTCCACTCCTTGGGAATGGCAAGGGTACACGTCCAGTACGATGGGTTGGCTTTCGTCCATTTGGTCCAGTCTGTTCTTCAGCAATGGATGAACTGTGGCAGAAGAAAGCTCTACCAGCTCAGTATACTTCTTGGCATCGAAGTTTATCTTCAGTGCCGATTTTTAAAATATTCTGACTGAGGCTTGGTCATCATTCTCATTCATCTGTGCTTGTTTCATCAACTTAATCGCCATCGAGCGTACGCCAACATCTTCACCAGCAACAGCCAACAACAGGATGTTCTCTGGGTGACAGAAGTAGCTGTTATTGGCAAGCACTGGGTGAATGATCGCCTGATCCTCGAACGGCAGCTTTTGAAGGAGCTCCACCATTTGGAAGAAATTTTGGACTCCATCCTGACACGAGCTGTTGGCTTTCACCCTGAACCACACAGGACCATAGTAGTTCACAATGAATGAAACGAGACGTTTTAGGGTTGCTCCTTTGACATGTAAAGTCGCAGTACATGATTAGCTTTCGTAAGCCACCTGGCATGATTTAGCAGTCCCGGTTGTGCAGATGGTCCCACACCTTCATTAGTATCTCCACTTGGCAATTGCACTGCCAAACATGCACGGTACAGGTAGCCCTGATCTTTGCTGAGATCACTTACAACTCCTTCTGGTAAAATGCAAGTTTTTCCAGCAACACGTTCATAACCAACAACTGGAAAATCTTTTGGGTCAAATTCAAGCAATTGACCTACTTATCCTCTGCAGCCTTGTGGACCTGTTGCCGAACCATCGCCTGCCTCGAAATACCTTCGGAAAATGATTTCAACAAGATGCAACAAACAAACAAGCCACTGTAGTGGTCTGCCAAGCTGTGTTTTGAGCTCACAGATCACCCCATTTCTCTTTCCAGTATTGGCATTTGTCCCATCACAGACGATAGCTTGCAACTAATCTGCTGAATCTTTTTCTCGAATGACAGACATGACTTCCTTGACAATATCTGCTGCTCTTCCACTTTCGGGAGAAATGTGGTCGATGTAGCCTAAACGGCGTCAGGAAAAGCAACTACTGAGTAGTGATCTTCCATCACGATTCTCTGACCATCTGGGGGTTCCTTGAGTGTCTGATCGATTTTTCCATCGAAACCGATGCAAACGATCTCCTTTAAGTAATTTTTATGCTGTTGCATGTGACATCTCTCCAGTATTTTATCTGTCGGCGGAGTTTACTGGGATCAACTCAATTTTCTTCACAAAGAATATTCATATTTTACAGTGCTGCATTCACAATGGGGCAATTGTCTCTATTGCTTACTTGACATCTATCAGCTCCACGACTCAGCTCAGGATAGACTAATCTGTTCTGACACAGTTCTGGCTGTTTGCTTCCATCTACTTCTGCAGTATCATCATCAACATATAGATCATATTGTTCATCACAGGCATCACTTTCGCCAGTACATACTGTCATTATATCTCCATTATCTTGATAAGTATCTCTAGTGGACTCTTCATAGAGCTTCTTTTTCATCACTCTATTTGCTGCACACTTGTTTTTTTTGCTGTCTTCCTCCGGTTTATTCCACCAATATACATTTTTCTGCAACTATTTTGGTCAACCAGAAAGGCCACTCCTCAGGCGATATCTAATTGTCTGCTCTAGGGCACTGACACTCAGACCTCTCACGTGTATTGAAGTGTTTGAAACATAACTAATGTCAAATAAGGTGTCAAAGCTGGCGAGTTTCTCTATGTAGGTGTTGGAAGTCCTTTTGCACATTGGATGTTTCCTAAGCTCCTGTGCCTTTGCTATCAGGATTTTGACACGAATAACAACGCTGGTGTAATCAGTAGTTGAGATGGAAGCTTTCTCGTAAATTCCTGCTACTTCAGGCACAGCAGTTTCTGCATAGGCTTGGGTGCTCAATGACGAATTTGTGGATTTATGTTCCAAATATGCCCTCATGACATCACAGCTAGTGGGCAACTGATTTACTGAAAGACTGCGTGTTGAGCAGAAAACAGAGTCATTCGTGCTTTCTCGTGTGCTGCAGCTGGCCATGATTCCAGTAAAATACACAAACTCATAAAAAATTCAAAAATGTAAACCAGTCCCAGTTCGTGTAGTTGGTAACAGAAATGCAAAACAATGGGTTATCATTTACAGAGTTGCCAGTCACCGGTAATCACTTTAATGCTTGGAGCGTCACTGCCGTAAAAACTAAACTGAACGTTGCTGGAGTACCACAGACTCATTTTGAAAAATACAATTAGTTCATGTGAAAACATGATACAGGTCATCAAAATAGCCATGTTTCGTTGAATTTTAAGTTTTTGACCCACCCTAGTGTGCACTATATATTTGTGTGTACTATATATCTGTGTGTACTATATATCTGTGTGCACTATATATTTGTGTGTACTATATATCTGTGTGTACTATATATCTGTGTGCACTATATATCTGTGTGTACTATATATCTGTGTGTACTATATATCTGTGTATACTGTATATCTGTGTGTACTATACATCTGTGTGCACTATATATCTGTGTGTACTATATATCTGTGTGTACTATATATCTGTGTGTACTGTATATCTGTGTGTACTATATATGTGTGCACTATATATCTGTGTGCACTATACATCTGTGTGCACTTTATATCTGTGTTTACTATACTATATGTGTGCTCTATATATCTGTGTGCACTATATATCTGTGTGCACTCTATGTCTGTGTGTACTATGTATCTGTGTGTACTATAGATTTGTGTGCACTATATATCTGTGTGTACTATATATATGTGTGTACTATAATATATGTGTGCACTATATATCTGTGTACTATAATATACAGTGTGTGTGCACTATATATCTGTGTGCACTATATATCTGTGTGCACTATATATCTGTGTGCACTATATATCTGTGTATACTATATATCTGTGTATACTATATATCTGTGTGCACTATATATCTGTGTGCACTATATATCTGTGTATACTATATATCTGTGTATACTATATATCTGTGTATACTATATATGTGTGCACTATATATCTGTGTATACTATATATCTGTGTGCACTATATATCTGTGTATACTATATATCTGTGTGCACTATATATCTGTGTGCACTATATATCTGTGTATACTATATATCTGTGTATACTATATATCTGTGTGCACTATATATGTGCATACTATATATCTGTGTGCACTATATATCTGTGTGCACTATATATCTGTGTGCACTATATATCTGTGTATACTATATATCTGTGTGTTCTATAATATATTTGTGCAATACATATCTGTGTGCATTATATATCTGTGTGTACTATAATTATATCTGTGTGTACTATATATCTGTGTGCAATACATATCTGTGTGCACTATATATCTGTGTGCACTATATATCTGTGTGCACTATATATCTGTGTGCACTATATATATGTGTGAACTATATATCAGTGTGCACTATATATCTGTGTGCACTATATATCTGTGTGCACTATATATCTGTGTGCTGTATATCTATGTGTACTATATATCTGTGTAGGCTTTATATCTGTGTGCATTATATATCTGTGTGTACTATATATATGTGTACACTATATATCTGTGTGCACTATATATCTGTGTGTACTATATATCTGTGTGCACAATATATCTGTGTGCATTATATATCTTTGTGCACTGTATGTCTATGTGCACTGTATGTCTATGTGCACTATATATCTATGTGCACTATGTATATCTACAGTATGTGCACTATATATCTATGTGCACTATATATCTATGTGCAATATATATATCTATGTGCACTATATATCTATGTGCACTATGTACCTATGTGCACTATATATCTATGCACTATATATCTATGTGCACTATGTATCTATGTGCACTATATACCTATGTGCACCATATCTATGTGCAGTATGTATCTATGTGAATTATGTATCTGTGTGGACTATATATATATATATATATATATATATATATATATATATATATATATATATATATATATATATATATATATATATATATATATATATATATGTGTGTGTGTGTGTGTGTGTGTGTGTGTGTGTGTGTGTGTGTGTGTGTGTAGTATATTTCTCTTCTCACTGTATGTGCACTATATATCTATGTATTTCACTTTCACCTTTCATTCACCAACGTGAATTTCCATAACTTTTTTCCAACTCCAAAGAGCATATGGTAATTTTGACACCCATGGATACAGCCACTTATAAGATTATATATACAGTACATATAAATGCATTCCTCCACTTCTACGACGGGCGCGTAGCACCCGTCTGGTAGCAAACTCTCACCCCTTTTCTGTCCAACTCTCTAATGCAAGAGTTAACCGTTAATCTCAGTCCTTCATTTATGCAACAGGTCAACTCTGGAACTGTCTCCCTCTGTCTGTATTTCCTGCTTCCTATGATCTCCAGTCTTTCAAACGCAGTGTGTCAAGGCATCTGGAAATGAATGGATCTTGAATTTGGCTCTCTCTTGTATTTTGTTTCTCTCTTGGAAGGAACAGTTTTACAGGTTCATTGCCTTTGGTTCCTTCTTCCTCACATAAAAAATAAATAAATAAATAAATAAATAAATATATATATATATATATATATATATATATATATATATATATATATATAAATTTGTGCTGTACAGATTATTTGACATTTATGAACGTTTACATAAGCAGGGCAATTACGGGATGAGTGTCAGTAATAATAATAATAATAATAATAATAATAATGACAGCAACAGTGACAACAACAACAATAATAATAATAATACAACAGTGTAGGACAGAGGGGGTGGTGGTGGCAGCCTTGGTCCTGAGGTGTTATCAGTGTTATCAGCCTCGGTGTTATCATTCCATCCCCTGACTGGCTGTTGTTGTGTTGATAACGTACACAACAACACACGTACACATGAAATGACATGTGCACATACACGCAGTAGCTGTTGACACACCTACATGTGTACGCACAACAGCCGTGGTGACACACACAGCCAACACACGGATAAAGTAACACACACACGTACTGTACATACGTACACAGGTTGGGAAGTGACACACACGTACAGTCGGCAAGATTTCCGACTGGACCACCTGGTTGCGGGATTTGGCTAATGTGGCAACAGCGCGCCCGTGTGTGTGTGTGTGTGTGTGTGTGTGTGCCCGACATTTTTTCGAATCGCTAAGCTTCATCCTTCGAATTATATTATGTGGCCATTGTATTATGCTATGATATAGCCTAATAAATATTATGTGATTGGGATAATGGGCTGTGCACTATACTATTTGTAGTCTGAATTATATCAAATAATTCCCTTGCCTTGCAGCATGAACCACGATACAGGTTGAGTTGTGGTTCAGAAACAGAGGGCAAGTTCACCCAGAAATGGTGCGATGTAGGGGGAAGGGGGGAGTATGGGAGTGAGCGGCCAACAGTTACATATTCTTAGTCATGACAGTATAGTTATCAACGTATCGATGTTATCCTGTGCCCAGATTGATGATAAACCTATTTACTTTTATTATCTTTATATAGACCCGATTACACACTAGGATACCCCCTCCCTAGTTAGCGGAAAACATGCCCTGCTCCACCGCCTCGACTCTCTCTCTCTCTCTCTCTCTCTCTCTCTCTCAACCTCCTCAGCTGGCTATCAGTACACACACACACACACACACACACACACATTATCAGTTTGTGCTAATGCGTAATGACGTTGCATTTAGTATGTTTACCTAAAATTTAATACTGTGTCAAAATACAAGTGCAATACATAACCACCTCACATGGCGGATTACGTTAACCAGTAATCAATACTTATTTTGCATAGTTTATGTTTCATGAATAATCATGGGGTAGCCAGACCCACACTGATATTTTCGTTAATGCTAAAGGTAATCGTGTGTTCAGTGGCGGATATCAGTTAGTGGGGAGGTGGCCGCTGACACCTCCAATCCTCATAGCTATGGTGGTGGGTTATAGTGTCACTGCAGAGGTTCCTGTTCCTCCAGTTATGTCAATAATTAAACTTAACATACTGATGAACAGCCATTTCTTATGAAAAATACAAACAGCCTATATGGAACTATGAAGCATATTGTGGGAGCTTTCCAGCTCTCACGCACCAGTCACAGTCTTGGTCCTTTGTTTCAGTATTGCCAGCCTGACAGTGTGCAGTGTTAATGAACATGCTATTAATATTTGTTCTACATGCTTATTTACATTTAGAACAACAGAATTCAAAGCAGGATTTCATTCAGTACACAGAATGCCAAATACAGCATGTGTGTGCGTGTGGGTGTGGGACAATACGTATGGTGGGGGTGGAGGGAGTATAGTATGAAATTTGTCATAATGGTAATATGGGTGTGTGGATACGTGGTTAAGGAAGTCCACGACTGATATGTAATCTTTGCCTTTAACACTTGATGACACACACTTTAGTATTTACTTAGGTTCTATTTATAAGTCTGTAGCATGTTACATTATTATATTATTATTATTTTGTTTTGGGGGTGAAACCTGAAACACCATATAAAGACAAACACTGAAGTATTATAAAACTGTGATATGGAATCCATATTTTATGAATAACTATTTCTTGCAGGAGAAAATAATGTTATTTTAATGTTCATTATAAGATTACACTGTAGGAGCATCTGTTTTTAATGGTAGCTTACCGGATTCCAAGCGATCAGTTTATTAAGTTATACTAGAGCATAGATTTATGCAATATATCCATTATATATTGTATTAACTATGTCATGAAGGCTCACACAGTGGACTTTCACGTAAACTACTTCGAAAAGGCAGCAAGTTCAGTGTTTAATAGGATACGAAGTTCACGTATTTTTTGATGTGGTTATAAATCCAGCTGTCCTTTACTGGCCAATGTAATTCCTTATAAAATGAGAATGGTCAAGTGTAAAACCAATACCCTATGTCGCATAGTAGTTTGAAAATGATCACTGATAATAATTTATGATTACTGTATGACCCTCCCGAATGACCACACCCAGAATCTTTGTTTTATTTATTTTAATGTTGGGCCACTTGGAACAGATATGAGTAAATGACACGATAGCCCACGTGTTTTTATTGAATATAACCCAGCCAGTATGAAGTTTCTTGATTAATGTGATACGTGGGTGTATGGTTATCAGGTAAAAGTGAGAACTTACATACACACACACAGAATATATATATATATATATATATATATATATATATATATATATATATATATATATATATATATATACACTGTATATATTTGGTTGTGATTTATAAGAATTATGGTAAACAGACAGGTTGAGGAAAAACTGGAGAGTGTGGAAGAGCAGTAGGTAGATAAAGGCCAGAGTATAGAGATGCGTTGATAGTCTTCTTCATATGACTGTTACCAGGAATTTTATATTCATAAAATTTAATGATAGAGAAAAGATTTCTGCAGGCGACAGTATTCTAATGCATATGTATAAATTTACTGACGATATTTTTAACGACCATATTTTTATACTGTATCACTAAAGTTTTAATATTATTTAAAAAACATTTAGGGATTAACTGATATTCATAGCAATAATACGTCTAGATGAACGCATATTACCAACACTTGCATCACTGTTTATTAAGCCTTACAATCCTCATAAAATAAACCAAACAAATAGTGGATAATGAACCTTAACATGAAAAACGGTGGTTTTTCCCAAAGCGTCAAAGATATTAGAAATGAAACTATATGAGCGATGTATGAATATTCATTTCACGTGCAGTTACGACCGTAGGAACATCTTCGAGAAGCCCAGAAGTGGACACGTCACCTGCAATGTCTGGGGGTGAGTGTGCATCCATGGTATGGGTGACGTCACCAGGATAGAAGGGAGTTTCACTGCTAAAAAATACATTGAAATTTTGCAGGATTATTTCCTCCCCTCAGTTCAGGAGCGGAATTATCCGTTTCCTCCCGGCCCTATTATTTTTGTTCAGGACCGCTGCCCCATCCACACGGCGAGAAGAGTCTCGGAATGGTTTGCAGGTCGAGAGGACTTGCAGCTGCTCGACTGGCTCAGTAAAGAAGCAGACATGAACCCCATCGAAAATGTTTGGGGGATTATGGTTAACTGTTGGGAGCCTGAGTGTGAACTGGTCCACAATCACGCCTAGTGGGAACAGTTCAGAAGCCAGAAACAGCTCATACGGACCATGTCGCCTCTATGCAAACAGACTGAGAGAGGTCATCGAGAAGGAGGGTGGGTTACTTCCTACTAATGAATGAGTTCCATACAAATCTTATTATTTTTTTTTTATTATCCTCTGATTATCTATCTATTGCCAGACGCCTCAATCCCGTTTGGGGTGGCCACAAACAAATCGCCTCCAAGTCGCCCTGTCCCCCGCCATTTCACTGCCCTGCTCCCAACTCACACACCCCTCTCTCATATTCCTCTCCACCCCATCCCTCCATCTCATCGTCGGCCTCCCCCTCCCTTTTCCCCCCTCCACCTCACTCACATGCACTCTCTTCGTCAGTCTTTCACCCTCCATCCTCTCCACATGGCCAAACCACCTCAGTGTGTTCCTCATAACGCTTCCTATCACATCCACATCCACACCACAACGCTCCTTTATATCCTCATTCGTCAGCCTGTCTCTGCACGTGACTCCACAGGCTCCTCTTAAATAACTCATTTCCACTGCTCTCACTCTTGACTTGTGTCCTTCCAACAATGTCCAAGCTTCACTTCCGTACGTTAGAGTTGGTATCACAATACTGTCATGTAGTAGCTTTTTCACTTCCATGCTCACTTCCCTGTTTCTTATCACTGCTTTCAAGGAACCAGCTACCTTTCTTCCCTGCTGTACCCTTTCAAGCACTTCACCCTCCAAACCTCCATCCTTACTCATCACACTACCCAAATACTTAAACGTACTCACATATTCCAATTCCTCACCATCCAACCTCGCTGTACATTCACTAACTTCACCTCTCTCAAAGACCATCACTTTACTCTTCCCTACATTCACCTTTAGGTTCCGTTTCTTACAAACTCTCTCAAACTCATCCACCAAGCCTTGCAGCTCCCCTTCGTCTTCACTCAACAACACAGTATCATCTGCAAACAACAGTACAGGGAGTTTCCAGACACTATCCTCTCTCACCAGGGCCACTCCAACATCCACTACCCTGCCTTGTGCCTCTGATTATAATTGATATTATTCCATGCAGTATAACAATCTAACAGTAACTTTAATAACTTACTATAACTTACCTGACAATATAAATGATACGAAACTATCTTATACATTTTGCTCACTGACATGATTTTTATTACATGGACTTATACAGAAATTAGTGACGTTTATGTGCATTTCTTAACGCAACTTTCTTGTTACAATTGCAGTTTTTTTCCCATTAAAATATGAAGCTTTCTTGATTGGCACAATCACAACTCTCTAGACATTTTGCCAACTCGCTAGACATCTTGCCACCTGTTCACATGCCTAAGGTGCTGTTTTCCAGTCGTGATAAAGATTTTTAAAAATTACTCAGGAAAAACTTGGTCAGTGTGTGATCAATAACAAATACGGGTAAACTACTAACAACTGCACTTGCTGTCTGCTCGATGTAGTTTTAAGTGAACGTCCACAATGACATCACTTATAATACAATACATAACATAACTCAAAGCTAGAGTATAACGTAACATACTGATCAAAGGAAATTCGATAATCTAAGCTTAAGAATCGTTGCACCTACAACGTATTTAAACATGTTATAATACGGTAATATTTCTTCCTGAAATATTCTTATTCATGTATTTTGCCACACATAATGCATTTATATATATATATATATATATATATATATATATATATATATATATATATATATATATATATATATATATATATATATATATTTCAGTGTTTGTCTTCATATGCTGTTTCAGGTTTCACCCCCAAAACATAATCATAATAATATAATAATGTAACATGCTACAAATTCATAAACAGAACCTAAATCAATACTGAAGTGTGTGTCATCAAGTGTTAAAGGCAAAGATTACATATCAGTCTTGGACGTCCTTAGCCGAGTATGCACACACCCATATTACCATTATGACACACATTTCATACTCACTACACTCCTACCACCCCCACCATATGTATTGTCCCACACCCACACGCACACACACATGCTGTATTTGGCATTCTTTGTACTGAATGAAATCCTGCTTTGAATTCTGTTGTTCTAAATGTAAATAAGCATGTAGAACTAATATTAATAGCATGTTCATTAACACTGCACACTGTCAGGCTGGCAATACTGAAACAAAGGACCAAGACTGTGACTGGTGCGTGAGAGCTGGAAAGCTCCCACAATATGCTTCATAGTTCCATATAGGCTGTTTGTATTTTTCATAAGAAATGGCTGTTCATCAGTATGTTAAGTTTAATTATTGACATAACTGGAGGAACAGGAACCTCTGCAGTGACACTATAACCCACCACCATAGCTATGAGGATTGGAGGTGTCAGCGGCCACCTCCCCACTAACTGATATCCGCCACTGAACACACGATTACCTTTAGCAATAACGAAAATATCAGTGTGGGTCTGGCTACCCCATGATTATTCATGAAACATAAACTATGCAAAATAAGTATTGATTACTGGTTAACGTAATCCGCCATGTGAGGTGGTTATGTATTGCACTTGTATTTTGACACAGTATTAAATTTTAGGTAAACATACTAAATGCAACGTCATTACGCATTAGCACAAACTGACAATGTGTGTGTGTGTGTGTGTGTGTGTGTGTGTGTGTGTACTGATAGCCAGCTGAGGAGGTTGAGAGAGAGAGAGAGAGAGAGAGAGAGAGAGTCGAGGCGGTGGAGCAGGGCATGTTTTCCGCTAACTAGGGAGGGGGTATCCTAGTGTGTAATCGGGTCTATATAAAGATAATAAAAGTAAATAGGTTTATCATCAATCTGGGCACAGGATAACATCGATACGTTGATAACTATACTGTCATGACTAAGAATATGTAACTGTTGGCCGCTCACTCCCATACTCCCCCCTTCCCCCTACATCGCACCATTTCTGGGTGAACTTGCCCTCTGTTTCTGAACCACAACTCAACCTGTATCGTGGTTCATGCTGCAAGGCAAGGGAATTATTTGATATAATTCAGACTACAAATAGTATAGTGCACAGCCCATTATCCCAATCACATAATATTTATTAGGCTATATCATAGCATAATACAATGGCCACATAATATAATTCGAAGGATGAAGCTTAGCGATTCGAAAAAATGTCGGGCACACACACACACACACACACACACACACACACACACACACACACACACGGGCGCGCTGTTGCCACATTAGCCAAATCCCGCAACCAGGTGGTCCAGTCGGAAATCTTGCCGACTGTACATACGTACAGTCATTTAAAAAACTATCGTTACCCCCAGGAATGTTTGATACGAAACGAACCTTAGCTGGGCTATGTGGGCGGGTCCTTGCTGCTCGTCCCTCCCCTATTTAGTGTTGCCATAACACAGTCCCATTACAAGTTTTTTTTTTTTTTTTTTTTTAACAGAGGAAGGAAAAACAAATGAATAAAAAAAACTAATGGAATAATGGGCAAGAATGAGCCATATGGCGAGGAAATATAGAGTACGTGTTTGCGTTACCCTGAGCGCCGCGCCAGGGATTAATAATGAAACTCGGCACGTTTATTACTTTCCTACCATTCAACACTTATTATTTATAGAATACAACAAATAAATTATTTTGAAGTGTAAGAAAACTATAGGCATCGACTGCTTTTTTTTTTTTTTTTTTTTTTTTTCTATGATAGTATAGCAGGGGTGCCGGTGCGCGAGTTCATTTGTCTGCTTTAGATGGGTGGTTAAATGCTTGAGGTGGATGCTTCAGTTAGTTGCATCCATGCGTCGACATCTAGGGGCAGTTTCGGAAGCAGAGGGTGGATATACAAAATATTAAAGCAATGAGACTAGCACGTATTATTATTTTCCTTCTACTTGACATTTATTATATGTAGAAAGCAATACATACCTTTATTACACTGAAATTTACTAACTTGGTTTGTACAGGCTGACTTACTATCATACGTCTGGCATGGGTGCACATACTCATTGCCCATCTGCATGTGTGTTGCCGACTCTACACCATTCTGTTATATTTTCATTTAATGACTTCGGTGCCGGATAATAAAACGATTTGTCTCTATAAACAGAGGTCAAACGATCTAATTAGATGCTATTACCTCTAGCACAAATTCTAATATCTGTCTCACATAACCGACACTGACGGGTTTGCGGTACAAACTTTCCCGTCCTGTCATTCCACAAAACATCGTCGTTGTGTCATAGTAAATAGCTCTGAAGGGTAACGATAGTTTTTCTTATGACTGTACACAGGATGTGAAGTTACTCACACGAACACGTACACATAGTAAGCCAAATGGCACAAAAGTACACAGATAACATTGTCTAATATTTTCATCCGTATCATTATAAATACAATGACTATCTTCCATGTCTGCTTTCTTCACACCATTATAATTATCTATTGGGCAGCATACTGTAGATTTTTTGATTGGGGGGGGTAAAAAGACATTAATGAATTTTGTGCCTCGTGTATTGTCCTAAGGTAAAGAAAATGGGATGTGGTAGCAAGGGGAGACTATTAAACAAACGCGTTCTGACACTGAAAGGGTAACTAAGATATTCTGATAGGAGATATTAACGTTGTTATCTTTTACCAGGTTGACAGTGAAGACAGAGAACGCTGCCGTGGGTATACAGTGAACAGTGACGTGCCAGAGAGGTATACAGTGAACAGTGACGTGCCAGAGAGGTATACAGTGAACAGTGACGTGCCAGAGAGGTATACAGTGAACAGTGACGTGCCAGAGAGGTATACAGTGAACAGTGACGTGCCAGAGAGGTATACGGTGAACAGTGACGTGCCAGAGAGGTATACAGTGAACAGTGACGTGCCAGAGAGGTATACAGTGAACAGTGACGTGCCAGAGAGGTATACAGTGAACAGTGAAGTGCCAGAGAGGTATACAGTGAGCAGTATAGTCTCCCACAGACGGACGCAGTGCCACGATAACAAATATGGTGAGTATCATTACTGGGTACTGTTAACCTACTCACAGTACTTGACTTGTGGTTTGAATATTTGAGGCGACGAGAAGTACACTCACCAACTCTTATATTTCGCAACATTTGTTTATAGTATTGTTCCTTCACCTTCATTTGGCCTAGATTTTCCGCCTCTTGCAGCTTACTTCACGTAGCTCAGTGGCAGAAAAAAGACAAGGCTGTGGCTCCTACATCCTTTACATAGCACCTCTTCGTGACTACTATCTTGTCCTTGTGTTAATCTACTGTCACAACTCAGTATTCAAAAGAGAGAGATGGAAAATTTAGTCCAAGTTAGAAAAGAAAGGTGAGAGGAAGGGAGTTAATGTGTGCTGGGCAGTGATGAGTAATAGGACAGTGAGCATGGAAGAAGAAAAGTCCCTGCATGACCGTATGGTGATCCCCACTCTAACATACGGAAGTGAAGCCTGGACCCTGTTGGAAGGACACAAGCAAGAGTGAGTGCAATGGAAGTGAGTTATCTGACAGAAGCATGTGGAGTTATCTGGAGAGACAAACACACAAATAAGGAAGTGAAGGAGTGGTGTGATGTTGATGTGGATAAGGAGTTTCATGCAGAGACAGGCGAACAAATGTGGAAATTAAGGAACGTTGTGATGTTGATGTGGATGTGGAGTTACATAGAGAGACAGACAAGGAAATGAGGGAGTGAAGGAGCGCTGTAGTGTCCATGTGGATGTGGAGTTGTGTGGAGAGACAGACAGACTGAGGTACTGAAGGAGCGCTGTAGTGTCCATGTGGATGTGGAGTTGTGTGGAGAGACAGACAGGCAAATGAGGTAGTGAAGGAGCGTTGTGGTGTTGATGTGGATGTGTACTTACGTGGACAAACAGACAAATGAGGTAGTGAAGGTGTGTTGTGGTGTTCGTGTGGATGTGTAGTTACTTGGAGAGACAGACAGACAAATGAGGAAGTGAAGGAGTGCTGTGGTGTTGATGTGGATATGTAGTTACTTGGAGAAACAGACAGACAAATGAGGTAATGAAGGAATGCTGTGGTGATAATGCGGATAAGTAGTTACGTTGAGAGACAGACAAATGAGGTAGTGAAGGAGTGTTGTGGTGTTGATGTGGATGTGTGGTTACGTGGACAGACAGACAGACAACTAAGGTAGTGAAGGAGTGTTATGATGTTGATGTTGATGTGTAGTGTTGATGTGGATGTGTACAGTAGTGTTGACGTGGATATGTGGTGTTGATATGGATGTGTGGGTGTGTGGTGTTGATGTGGATGTGCTGAAAAGTGTGCAAAGGAGAGTTGTCACATTCAGGACTAGTTTACAAAGGTTCTTAATTCATATGTTGTTGGACATACAGTTATATAAAGCTCATGTTATTGCTTTCTTTCTTAGCATCAGTGAGTTATGAATATTAAAACTGCCTTTTAGGTTGTTAGATCAGCAATATCCATCATGTGCTACTTGTAAGCAATTAGTGTTATTGCTGTTGCACAGGACAATCCTGAGGAGTGCAGTGTGTGCTGCAACACCTATGATGAGAGTGAACGTCGGCCACGCACTCTGCCGTGTGGCCACACCTTTTGTTCGTCCTGCATCTTACAACTGATCAGAGACAACCGGCTGACCTGTCCTGAATGCCGTAACAGCCACCCCGCCACCTCCCTGGATAATTTCCCAGTAAGCTATGGAATGGAGGCTGTTGTCAAAAAACTTAAGAGTGTACAGCTGGCACAGGCAGCAGGAGCAGGTGGTAAAAAGTCAGCCAAAACAAGAGGTGGCACAATCCAGAAAAGGCCAAGTGGGATGAGACTGGAGGTTTCGTCCCTGCTGGGGGAGCAGAAGAGAAGCATGAGGAGCCAGGTTACTCGCTGCCATGACACCCAGTCCCAGCTGGACCAGTACCTGACCTGGCTGGCTCATCAGAAGGAACAAAACCTCCAGCTGAAGAAAAAGATGGATGAAATCACACAGAAAATTGTCGCGACTGTGACGCTGATAGAGGAGGAGTATGCCAGAGTGGTGGCCATGAAGAAAGAAGGAGAGGAAGGAGAGAAGCAGCTGGAGGCCAGACTGGAGTGTCTGCAGAATGTCAACACAGCACAGGAGGCCCTCACAGCCATTGGCCACGCTGCCCAGTGCAGTGTGGAAGTTGAAGACTGGAGGCAGAAGTGCCAAGAACAGTTCCCTGATGTCAACACTGTCACCACCAGCATGAAGGTAGGTAGCCACTGCCTTCTACTTGTACCACCAGGCTTCTGTAGTAACATGAGCACACTTACACTGACATATAAACTTTTGATGTGTGAAGTGTACCTTAGCTCACAGTTGGCAGATCCTCCAGCATTAATGTTTGTGTTAGTATGAACAGGTGCATGAGGCCATCAGGACGGCCCTGGACGCACTGCCAGTGGAGACTGATGCCACCCACAGCCCCGCCCTTCTACCACACCCAGACCCAGCCTCCACCATCATGGACAGGATCAACACCATCACAACGACACAACAAATAACAGTAAGTTACCCACTACTGTCCCTACTACTCACTGCAGCCCCAACAGTATTGTTTCCATGTAATAATAATTTCCATAAAAATGTACTGACAGTGTCCCATGTAATAACACTGATATTGTACACATGTACTAATGTACAATATTTGTACTGCCCACAGGTTGCGAACCTCCTGGAGATGAGTCAGTGCATCAAGACACTGGTGGAGGCTGGCCGGGTATTTGCTGTTCAAGAAGACCAAGGTCGCATCCGGTCCTCCAGGATAAGCCTGGAAAATTACCCGATATACATGTACTGTCTTCAGGATCAGCCCCCACCCCCCCACGCCCACACACTGCAGGTAACTCCATCACTCTGACATGTACAGTTGCGAGGAGATGACTCGAGGCCACCTAGTTCATCAACATGTTGGTGTTTTTTCTGGTAACAGTGGTGGGTATGAACTTGACCGAGATTCAGTCGGCTGTTCTGGCGAAACAAACCCAGTGATAATTTGTCAATGTGCAGTTCTAACTGGTCCCCAGTCAATATCATGCAAGCAAACGTATTATACTGATAATGATTAATTTGTCATACACATGGTAGATATATTTATAACCATAGTACTACAACCTAGGCATCCAAATAGTGGTGCGTTCATTCATGCGAGACACACGGGGATCGGTAGTGATTTATTTTGTTCGTCTATCTTCGTGAACCAAACAACCTTTACCAGTTTTCAAGAGACATGCCGTAGGATTATCAGCTTCCCCGCAACCTAGCATGATCACAAATAATTCGTGATGCCCTTCTCCCCGCCTCGTCATCCTGAGACACATAAACCTGTTATCAGCGAATCTGATGCAACTGGGAGAGTTAAAGGTGCATACCACAGTTATTGCTATAGAAGGGGAAGCAGGAGGTGGGACTGAGGAGGGTGGTGGGTGAGGAAGGGTTGGGAGAAGGAGGAGGATGTGGGAGTGAAGAGAACGATGGGTGAGGAAGGGTGGGGAGGAGGAGTTGGAGGGTCTGGGAGAGAGGAGGAAAATGGGTGCGGAAGGGTGGGGTCGAGGTGGGAGATCTACTTTCAGGGCGGTAAGGTTGGCTATCCTGTATCAATTATTGGAAATACAGCTATATATATTGTTACATAGCCTATGATTTCATCATCCTTTGTGTAATTCTAACGTACAGTGTGCTGCCTGTTTGATCACGAGCGTGTTCTGCCTTAGTCCCCCCCTTCTACCGTTATAGTAGAGTAAGTCGTCCTTTCTGTTGTTCAGAGCGGGATTGTCAACTCTTTGTCCCCATGGCTTCATTTGCGCGTCCTTCTTACAAGTTGTATCAAGCTCTGCTGGCCCCTATATAATGAGCTCGGTCTCTGCATCATTGCCACTTAGATCTACTCCTCATTTCGTTCACATCTCTGTCCTCCCCTGTACAGTTATTATTATTGTGAGTGCTCAAGAAATCTCCAAACATCTAGCAGCTGTGTGTAATTTGAGTATAACTGTTGTTGCATTTTTTCTTGTACTGTGTAGCATAAGGTTAATTATTAGGCCTAGTAAGGTTTTTGTAATTTATGTAAAGGTTCTTTACGTCAGTCATCATTAATAATATTTTGTATCTGTAATAATTTATCTTGCATTAACTGAGCATTACCCAGTGCATTTTCATTTTATCAGGGCTGACTTAGGTAAATCTACTCTTGCTAATTTGATGTTAATAGAGGCTATTGCAGTTAACTATATATTTAACCTGTTTTTTGCCATTACATTATCCTTATGAGTCCTGAATGTTTTGTTGTTAGTTTGAGCATTAAACTTTAACTTGTAATTTTACCTAACTCTTTTGTTTTGAACCTGGAACTTTACGGGACAGTAGTGATTTTTAGTATTCTCACTTAAAGTGTACATTATCTTTCTCTGTTCCGTAACATAAATTTGGCGACCTCTTATCAGGATATTCAGGATATTATCATAAGGATATTGCTTGATATTTTGTGACTGTGATTTATTCATGATGTCTACTATTACTACGCTTGATGAAGCCAAAGATTTTTGTCAAATGTGCAAACAGTGTGTGATGTAGAAAACAGAACAAAGAATGAACTTAAGCTTGTTGCTCAACAATTGGGAATTGCTGTTCGCTCTCATCATTCTAAAGATCAAATTGTTGACATGATTAATGAAAGCTTGTTTAATGTAACTCCTCCAAATGAGCAAACGCAGATTGAATTAGCTAAGTTACAGCTAGCCCTGCAGGAGGCTCAGGTTAAGGAGGCTGAATTTCAAGCACGTGCTAAGGAGGCTGAGTCTCAGGCTCATATTCAGGAGGCTGAGTTTCAAGCAAGTGCTAAGGAGGCTGAATTTCAGGCCCGTTCTAAGGAGGCTGAGGCACAAGTTGAAATTGCTAGGATTCAGGCAGACCATGAGTATCGCATGAAACAAGGTGGAACTGGATCATCTAGCTCTGATGATTTTGATGTGGCTAAAAATGTTAAACTTGTCCCTCCTTTTAATGAATCTGATTTAACAAAGTATTTTCAGTTGTTTGAGAGGGTAGCTACAGGTTTTAATTGGCCAAAAAAGTATTGGCCAGTACTCCTTCAAACTGTTCTCACCGGTAAAGCTCAAGTAACTTATGCATCTTTGCCTCAGGATCAATCTGATAATTATGATGTAGTTAAGAGCTTGATTCTTAAGGCCTATGAGCTTGTTCCTGAAGCCTATAGAGTCAAATTTAGGACAACTTACAAGCAAGATAAGCAATCCCATGTTGAGTATGCAAAAATCAAAGAAGATCTGTTAGAGCAGTGGTTAAATTCTAAGAATGTGGATTCTGATTTTGGTAAATTTAAGCAGATGATTTTGCTGGAGGACTTCAAGAGGTGTATCTATAAAGATGTAAGCCTATATCTTGATGAGAAAAGAATAGATAATTTGTCTGATGCTGCAGTTTTAGCTGATGAATATGTTCTTACTCACAAGAGATATTCTAGAGAAAAAGGGAAAGCTGAGAGTAAGTACGTTGCCTCTACTCAGAGTACAGGTAACAGGAAAGAGAATAAAGATGATGTTTCTCAGGAAGTAAATAACAGCTCCACCTCTAGATTTCAGAAAAGTAAATGTACTTATTGTAGTAAGCTTGGTCATACTACAGAGAAATGTTTCAGGAGACAGCGTGATGTGAACAAAAAGGAGTCTTTAAATATTCAGTCAATTGGTCTAGTGTCCACTCTTGAGAGTTCCCAGAATTCTTTAACTGAGTTAACTGAACCTGCTTTGAGGGGTAACTTAAATTCTCATGATGGAGCTCCTCTTTTGAGCAGTAACGTGGGTGACACTCTCAAGAGTTCATGTGCTAATTTCCTGTCTGATGGTTTTGTCAGTCCTCTGGACAGTAATGACAGGAAATCAGTTCAAATATATCGTGATACAGGTGCTTGCCAATCCCTTATGCTGACCAGTGTTCTAGGCTCTAATGTTAATTCCTCTGATGAAACTGTAATCTTACAAGGTGTAGGGAATAATTACTTCTCTGTCCCTCTGTGCAGAGTGAATTTAGAGTCTGGTTTTGTTAATGGTTCCGTTATGGTTTGGTTGGTTGAGACACTCCCAATGTCAGGTGTAACTTTCTTACTTGGAAATCATATTGGTGGAAGTCAAGTGTGTCCAGCTCCTCAGTTGTCTAGTGAGCCAGTGGCTGCGTCCAAGGATTGTGATGTCCCTGATGTGTTCCCTGCATGTGCTGTCACTAGGGCTAAGTCTAAAGTTACTGGTGATTTAGAGGATAATGATGATGATGATGTTATCCTAGCTGACACTTTTCTTGCTAATTTGGACCACTCACCAGATGAGGCAGTACCCCGTAGTGTTGATAATTTGTCTCGTCAAGAGTTGGTTGAGTTGCAGGTTGCTGACCCTGAGTTGAAAGGTCTAGCTAACTCTGCTTACAGTGAAGAAGAGTCAGCCGGTGCTTCTACTTGTTATTATGTAAAGTCAGGAGTACTTATGAGGAAGTGGAGACCCCCAACAGCATCAGCCGACTGTGAATGGGAGGTTGTACATCAAGTTGTCATCCCTCGTGTTTGTAGGCAGGATATCATTAGAGTGGCTCATGATTCCAGTTTGGCAGGACACCTTGGAGTGAGGAAGACTGTGGCACGCATTTTGAAAAACTTCTACTGGCCAGGTATCTTCAGGGATGTTTCCTGGTATTGTAAGTCTTGTCACACCTGTCAAGTTGTGGGGAAGTGTAATCAGACCGAAAAGGTTGCACCTCTAGTTCCCATTCCTCCTTTTGAGGCGCCTTTCACCCGTGTGTTGGTGGATATTGTGGGCCCTCTTCCTAAGACTTCTTCAGGATTTTCTTATGTGTTGACCCTGATTGATATGGCTACTCGTTATCCTGAAGCCATTCCACTTAGAAATATCTCAGCAAAGAACGTGGTTAAGGAAATGCTAGGGTTCTTCACAAAGTTTGGTCTGCCCAAGGAGGTACAGTCAGACCGGGGAAGTAATTTCATGTCAAATGTTTTCAAGCAGTCTCTGAAAGAGTTGGGCATCACCCAGATCACGTCTTCAGCTTACCATCCCCAGACCCAAGGAGCGTTGGAGAGATATCATCAAACACTCAAATCGATGCTCAAGAAATACTGTTTGGAACATCAGAAAGACTGGGATAAAGGTCTTCCATTCGTTGTGTTTGCCGCAAGAGAATCTCCAAATGAATCACTGGGCTTCTCACCTTTTGAACTACTGTTTGGCCATGAAGTAAGAGGACCCCTTAAGTTACTCAAGGAATGCTGGCTGTCGGAGGAAGATGACGTCAACCTGCTGGAGTATGTGATGAAGTTCAAAGAACGGCTGTCCACTGCTTTACAGCTGGCGAGAGAGAATTTAGGAGCTGCTCAGGAGAAGATGAAGACTTGGTATGATAAGAAGTCCAGGTTACGCCACTTTCAGCCAGGAGATCAGGTTTTGATTCTGCTACCAGTTCATGGGCAACCTCTTCAAGCCAAGTTTAGTGGTCCTTATTTCGTGGAGAAGAAACTCAGTGATGTCAACTATGTCATCGCCACACCAGATCGTAGAAAGAACAAGCAACTATGTCACATCAACATGCTAAAGTTATATCACAGGCGGGACGAAAATAATCCAGTCTGCACTGTAGCTGTTCCACCCGAGTCTGCAAGTGAAGCTCTCCCATGCAGTATGAACCTGAGTGATAGTTTGGGGAAGAATCCTGATATCATGAATGATCTCCAGACTAAGCTTTCTCATCTACCTCCCGAGGAAAGGCAGGAGTTTTCGGCATTACTGCAGGAGTACCCGCAAGTGTTCCGTGCCACTCCAGGAAGAACCACTGTGTTGATGCATGATGTCGATGTTGGAGACGCAAAGCCAATTAAACTGCCTCCTTACCGTGTGAACCCAGTGAAAGTTCCTCTCATCCAGAAGGAGCTTGGCTACCTGTTGGACCACAAGATGATTGAGCCCTGTCAGAGCGAGTGGAGTTCTCCTGTCACTCTAGTCCCTAAGCCAGGTGGGTCACAGCGGCTTTGCATCGACTACAGACGTGTTAATCAGATAACTAAAACAGACACTTACCCTCTCCCTCGTGTGGAAGATTGCATAGACAAGATCGGAAAGGCTAGGTACATAAGTAAGTTTGATTTGTTAAAGGGATACTGGCAAGTACCTATGACTGAACGTGCTAGGGAGATCTCATGTTTTGTAACACTAGGAAAGACTTTTGCATGTTCGGTAATGCCATATGGTATGAAGAATGCACCAGCCACATTTCAGAAGCTCATGAATGTTGTAACAGAGGGTTTGGCAGGGTGTGTTGTTTATATTGATGATGTATTAATCTTCAGTGACAACTGGAAAGATCACCTATGCCATGTCAGTAAATTTCTTGACCGTTTAGTTCAGGCTAATCTTGTAGCTAATTTATCAAAGTGTGAGTTTGGTCAAGCTAAAGTTCAGTACCTCGGGTACGTAATTGGTGATGGACATGTTGCACCACCAGCAGCTAAGGTTCAGGTTATAAGTGATCTTCCCAGACCTAAAAGTAGGAAAGAGCTACAAAGATTTTTGGGAATGGTAGGTTATTACAGGAGATTTGTTCTTAACTTTTCTATTCTTGTATCACCACTTACAGACCTACTGAAAAAGGGAGTTGAATTTGTATGGACCGATAACTGTGAATCCTCTTTCAACAAACTTAAAGCTATCCTATTAAGTCAGCCAGTGCTCGCTACTCCAAATTTTGCTAAGCCTTTTAAGATGGCTGTTGATGCAAGTGATACAGGAGCTGGGGCTGTTTTGCTGCAAGAGGATGATCAGGGTATTGAACACCCTGTATCTTATTATAGTAAGAAGTTCACTCCACCTCAAAAGAACTACTCAACTATTGAGAAAGAGCTTTTGGCCTTGATTTTGGGTTTACAGCATTTTTCATTTTATTTGTGTTCTGGTTTTGACCCCATAGTCATTTATACCGATCATAACCCACTGAAATTCCTTAGTAAGTTTAAAGATAAAAATCAGAGATTGACAAGATGGAGTCTACTTCTTCAGGAGTATTCATTAGACATACAACATGTCAAGGGGAAAGAAAATGTTATTGCAGATTGCTTATCTAGACTTTAGACAGATTGTTTTAGAGTAATAAGAAATTTCCTTTGTAAATTTCTTTTTCTTTGTGGGGAGGTGTTACATAGCCTATGATTTCATCATCCTTTGTGTAATTCTAACGTACAGTGTGCTGCCTGTTTGATCACGAGCGTGTTCTGCCTCAGTCCCCCCCTTCTACCGTTATAGTAGAGTAAGTCGTCCTTTCTGTTGTTCAGAGCGGGATTGTCAACTCTTTGTCCCCATGGCTTCATTTGCGCGTCCTTCTTACAAGTTGTATCAAGCTCTGCTGGCCCCTATATAATGAGCTCAGTCTCTGCATCATTGCCACTTAGATCTACTCCTCATTTCGTTCACATCTCTGTCCTCCCCTGTACAGTTATTATTATTGTGAGTGCTCAAGAAATCTCCAAACATCTAGCAGCTGTGTGTAATTTGAGTATAACTGTTGTTGCATTTTTTCTTGTACTGTGTAGCATAAGGTTAATTATTAGGCCTAGTAAGGTTTTTGTAATTTATGTAAAGGTTCTTTACGTCAGTCATCATTAATAATATTTTGTATCTGTAATAATTTATCTTGCATTAACTGAGCATTACCCAGTGTATTTTCATTTTATCAGGGCTGACTTAGGTAAATCTACTCTTGCTAATTTGATGTTAATAGAGGCTATTGCAGTTAACCATATATTTAACCTGTTTTTTGCCATTACATTATCCTTATGAGTCCTGAATGTTTTGTTGTTAGTTTGAGCATTAAACTTTAACTTGTAATTTTACCTAACTCTTTTGTTTTGAACCTGGAACTTTACGGGACAGTAGTGATTTTTAGTATTCTCACTTAAAGTGTACATTATCTTTCTCTGTTCCGTAACAATATATATATATATATATATATATATATATATATATTGGCAAAGAGGTAACCAATGCCACCCGCCCCCCCTTCCATCAGACGTCCCACCTCGTCCCTCCCTGCCTCACCCACCATCCTCCTTATAACTCCCACATCCCCCTCCCCCTGTTCCGCATACTATGGTGTGAACCTTTAACTTTCCCACCTGCTTCGGATTCAGAGGTCGACGAAAGTGAGGTTCACGGTGAGGGATGACTGGCATGACGGTATTTTTGTGATAATAATGCGAGGTTGCGGGGAAACGATAACCCTACGGTATATCTCTTGAAAACTGGTAAGGGTCGTTTGGTTCATGATGATGCTCGAACAAAATAAATCACTACCGATACCCGTGTGTTTCACATGAATGAACGCACCACTACCTGGAAGCCTATGTTGTAATACTATGGTTATAAATATATCTACCATGTGTATGACACGTTAATCATTATCAGTATAATACGTTTACTTCAATGATATTGACTGGGGACCAGTTAGAACTGCACATTGACAAATTATCACTGGGTTTGTTTCGCCAGAACAGCCGACTGGATCTCGGTCAAGTTCATAGCTACCGTTGTTACCAGATAAAACACCAAACATGTTGGTGGACTAGGTGGCCTCGAGTCATCTGCTCGCAACTGTACCATCAACTCCCTCACCTGTTTGAGTCTTAGTCCATACCAGCCACATATACCACTGATTTTTATCTCGCCTGTGTTATGAAGCTCATAATAATTTCTAATGCCTCAAGTTGGATGTTTTAGATGCAGGACATATCACTGATTCTCTCCCTCATACATACATACATACATACACACTCCTCTCTCCCTGTTGCTCATCATACTCTCCTGTCTCCCTCTTTCTTCTTTCATTCCTCTGTTTACAATTTCTCTACCTCTTTTTTTTTCCCCACACATTTATCCTTTTTCTTTCTTCCATCCTTCTCGCCTGTTTTTTGCTTCCCTTCCCATTCTTCTCCTGTTTCCTTTCTTCTTTTTCCTCCATTATTCCTCCTCTCCGACCTTCTTTGTTGCCTTACCTCCTTCCTGCCTTCCCTCAACTCATACCCTTTCATTCTTTACTTCTTCCTTAATTTCATTTCTTCTCTGTGTATTGTCTTTCTTCCTTATTCTCCCTTCTTTTCCTCTTTTTTCCATTATCATTTAGTTTTCTCCTTCCCTCCGTCTCTACACTCTCGTCTTCCTTCTTACATTCCTACCTCTTTCTTTCCCTCCGTCTCTGCATTCTCTTCTTCCTTCTTCCGTCCCTGCTTCTTTCCTTCCCTCCGTCTCTACACTCTCGTCTTCCTTCTTACGTCCCTGCTTCTTTCCTTCCCTCCGTCTCTACACTCTGTTTTTCCTTCTTACGTCCTTTCTTCTTTGTCATTTCACATTGGTCTAAATCTGTTTCTTTCCTGTTTTTTTTTTTTTTTTCATATTTCTCTCTTTCATTTTCTCCACACTCCCTTTCCTTCTTCCTTTTCAAGTGTTTGCTGATTCTTCTTACCTTTATTTAGCCTCTTATATTTCATCTTATTTCCTTCTTCTAGTCTCCTTTCTTCCTTCTTTCACTTCTCTCTCCTTTTCTTTCCCTCTGCTCACCCTCATGTTTCATTTCCTGTAATTTCCTTCATCGTGTATTAAAATTTTGTAATATTTCCAACGCTTTCCTCTGTCACCTGCATTGCCTTCCATTTCCTCTGTGCCTTTCCACTCCTGTTTTCACTTATGTTCCTGCCTTTGTCCCATGTTGTCCCACTTTATTGGTATTTATTTGACTCTCCTCTCTTTCCTTAACTAGGTTTTTGTATTATCATTTTATTTGTAATTCATCTTTTTCCATTTTGACCACATTTTCTTCCCCCCCCCCACCCAAATCTCTCTCTCGGCTCTTCCTTGCCTACCTTCCTCCTCTCTCTCTCTCTCTCTCTCTCTCTCTCTCTCTCTCTCTCTCATAGCTATATTTATTTTCCTCCCCCCCCTCTCAGCTATTCCTTTCCTCCCTCCCCTCTTCTTTCTCTCTCTCTCTCTCTCTGTTTCTCTCTCACCTATTCCTTTCCTCCCTCCCCTTTCTCTTTCTGTCTCTCTTGGCTATTATTTTCCTCCCTCTCTCTCTCTCTCTCTCTCTCTCTCTCTCTCTCCTGCTGCCACATGCTCTAACCTTGCCATGGCGCCCTCCTCCTCTCCTCCACTTCATTTGCTCACACTTCTCCTTCTTTCCTCCCTCCCTCCTCTCCTTGCCTCCAGCTTTTTGTGTGTATATCTTCCTTCCTGTCTCTGCCTCCGTGACTGACGTTGTTGTGTTGTGCAGGTGAGAGAGGTGGTGGGGGCCATGGACCCCTCCTCCATCCTAGCATACCTGGACCTGGCCTGGGGGGGGTCAACAAGAGGGCGGGTCCACATCCGGCTGAGTCCCAACACTCCTGCAGCACGGCAGCTTAGGCTGCTGTGTACCGGCCAGACCGGCGTCTCATACCGCAACACTAAATTACACAGCGTGGGGAAGAAGGGTGAGCCGGGGGAGTGTGTGTGGGGTGGGGACTACGAAGGGAAGGGAGGGCGAGGAGGGGCAGGGATAATAGACATCAGTGGTGGGCAGTACCGGAGGTCAGGCAGGGCGGGGGCCGTGTGGGGGTGGTGGTGGTGTGGTGCTGCCAGGACTGCCCAGTTTGCCATCACCACCAGGGACTATGAAGGTGTCGTGGTGTACCCTCGTGTCTTTGGTAAGGTGGTCAGCGGGCTGGAGGTGGTGAGGGCAGCAGCCAACCACAGTGACATCACACAGGTCACTGTGGTGGACTGTGGTATTGTGCTCAACCAATAGTTACTCTACTACATCAATGTACTCTAATGTACAGCCTTCATTATTATTGTACTGCATTGTACATTCTCACATACTGTACTGTACTACCATGATTACTGTGTTTACTACTTCCATGTACTACATTGTACTACTCTCATGTAATGTAATGTCCTGTACAACTCCCATGACTAGTGTTGTTGTGCTAACCTCATGTACTACATTGTATTGTCCTCATGTACTGCATTTGACTGTCCTATTCCCATAATAACTGTACTATGTTGTACTAACTTAATGTACTACATTGTGTTATCCTCTTGTACTGCACTGTACTACCATGATTACTGTACTGTTGTACTACCTCATGTACTACATTGTGTTATCCTCTTGTACTGCACTGTACTACCATGATTACTGTACTGTTGTACTACCTCATGTACTACATTGTGTTATCCTCTTGTATTGCACTGTGCTACCATGATTACTGTACTGTTTTGTAATAGCCCCATGTACTGCATTGTACTATCCTCATGATTATTTTAATGCTTTTTCCTATCCTTATGTACTCTGCTATACTGTACTCTACTACCATTATTACTATGCTGTACTACCCCATGTACTACTTTGTACTATCCTCATGATTATTGTACTACCTTCAGTTCCACTCTACATCCATATGATTAGGCCTTGTCTTCTGTACTACCCTCTTCGTGTACTGTACTACCCTCATCATTACTGTACTATGCTGTACTACCCTCATCATTACTGTACTATGCTGTACTACCCTCATCATTACTGTACTATGCTGTACTACCCTCATCATTACTGTACTGTGTTGTACTACCCTCATCATTACTGTACTGTGTTGTACTACCCTCATCATTATTGTACTATGCTGTACTACCCTCATCTTTACTGTACTATGCTGTACTACCCTCATCATTACTGTCCTCTTGTCTTCTGTACTGCCATCATTTGTAGTACAGTACCATCCAGCACATGAGGTCCATGAAGTAGACATGAGTGTACAAAAGTATACATTACTTTAGTACATTTAAGTACAGTAGGATTAAGAGTACTATAGTATACTTGATTGTGTAGTACATATAAATATAAGGGTAGTACAGTACACAAGGGTAGTACAGTAGACAAAAGGGTAGTACAGTATACATAAGGGTAGTGCAGTTGTCCCAAAAGACTTTGTAGTAACTTGTAGAGAAGTTTTGTTGTTTAGTTGTCACTCTCGATTCTTGTAGTAGGAATTAAAGATGAATACAGTGAGTTGATCTTAATTTATTATCTTCAGAGAAAATCTAAGTTGAGCAGGGTATGTCTTACAGAGACAATATAATAAGTAAGTCTAGTTGGGCCCCTATTCTTGTTCACTCCACTACCTGTTGGTTCTATGGCCTGTCTCCTTCTGAGCTCTGCTTCCTAAATTCTGGTGAAACAGGGGTCGTGTCACGTGTGTTACACTGTGGTTGGAAAGTTCCAGAAACCTGTGTGTGAGTATGCGTGTATGTCACTAGGCTTTGTTCGCATGCTATCTCGCTGACACACTACCTACATCATCCCCTGACTTTGCTACTTCCTGTGTAATGGTCAACATTTCCTCAGTTAACTGTGTAATGGTCAACATTTCCCAGGCTTGCATGGAGCTGTCTATCTATCTATATATCTCGTTTCGTTTTCGTTTTTAAAGGCTCCAACACGCTTGCATGTGTCGGCCTTGGTCACCTAATGGCGGCTCTCCATGCTGCACGGTCCATTGCAGCCTCCCTGTTCAGTCCCTTAACCCTAAGGTCACACTTAATGACCTCGTCCCATGTCTTTCTCGGTCTATCCCTCATAACCTCACCCCCAATATTAACACTTCTCACCTTCCTCACCAAATTATCATCCCCCATCCTCTCCACATGTCCAAACCACCTCAATCTACCTCTCCTCATCACAACACCAACACACTCCAGTCCCATCCTACCTCTCAACTCTTCCATTGTAAACCCAGCCCCTCCAGGCCTTGGACGGAGGGACGCACTGCACATCCACCTAATCATTGTCATTTCTGTACGTCTGAGCCGGCGAATATCTTCCTCCTTCACTGCCCAGGTCTCACTACCATACAGCATTACCCTCCTAACACATGCTGCATACAAAGACCCCTTAGCACGTAGGGAGAGCCCTCTCAATGTCAGGAGAGGCAAGAGCTCCCTGAACTTCTTCCAACCACTTCTCACCCTATCCACAGAGCTAGCTCTAGCCCCACCTCCAGCACACAACATGTCTCCCAAATAACAAAACTCTTCCACACACTCAAGAGATTCACCAGCAAGTTCAATCCTTTCACGTCTGACAATCGCCACCTGCTCACCCCGGCACGCCATACACATAAAATCAGCATTATCGCGCAGTCTACCTCTGATACCACTACATCTCTTATGCACCCATTTATCACACACACTGCACAAAATGGAATTACTTCCCACGCCCTTGTGGCAAACTGCACATGGCCACTCTCCTTCGTCCTTGACAGTACCGCCACCAACCCTAGATATCAACACTTTTGTTTTATCTGCATTTACCCTTAAACCCTTTTGCCCCATACCATCTCTCCACTTCCTAAACCTTTCCCCCGCCTCCCTTTCATTCTCTGCAGTTAGCACCAAATCATCAGCATACAACAACTCCCACGGGAGTCCGTTTCTAAAGTCACGTGAAAGGGCTTCAAGTACCATGATAAACGACATGGGACTCAAGACTGATCCCTGATGCACACCAACATTCACAGAAAACTCATCACTCAAATCTCCATTCACTCTCACCTGGGTGTGAGCACCCACATACATGGCCATAACCACCCTAACCAGCCACTCCTCCAAGCCAAGCTTTCTCATTGCCCACGTCACCACCTCCCTAGGGACTCTGTCAAAGGCCTTTTCCAAATCAACAAAAACAAAATAAAGATCCCTTCTCCTACCAATATATTTTTCCTGAAGCTGTCAAACAATGAATATGGCATCAGTGGTCCCCCTACCTGGCATAAACCCAAACTGCAACTCATCAATATTCACTCTTTCTCTAATCTTACCTTCTAAAACTCTCTCCATTACCTTCATTATCTGATCTAAAAGCTTTATACCCCTATAATTTCCTCTTTCCAGGGCATCACCCTTCCCTTTATACACATTTACAATTACACTCTTCAGCCAATCATCTGGGACAACACACTCATAAATAATCCTATTTATCAGGTCAGTGACTAAACTCACCCCTATATCGCCTGAGGCCTTCAAAATTTCGGCAGTCAACCCAGACACGCCTGCTGCCTTCCCCACCCTCATCCTGCCTATTGCCTCACTCACAGTAGCAGTATCAATCAAAGGCCAAGGGCCAGACACTGGATCTGCTGGCTCCAAACCTTCCCTGTCCCAGTCAAACTCCTCATTCAACAACCGGTTATAATGCTCTTTCCATGCATCTTTAATATCCTCACTGTTCACCACTACCCTTCCTTCATCATTCTTCACACACTGCTCACCTATAATATCCCGATTATCCCTCTTCACCTGACCTGCCACCCTAAATATATTTTTCCTTTCCCCATGATTTAGGTTATCAAGTAATTGTCTCTGTGACTCAGACTTTGCCCTGTATACCTCTCTTCTAGCCCTACGCTTGGCAGCCAAATATTCCTCTTTGCTACCACCCTTCTTCCATTCCCGGAAAAGCCTTCTTTTCTCCTTAACTGCAGCTTCTACACCCTCATCCCATCACCAAGTTACTTTATGTCTTGGTGGTCCTCTTGTCCAGCCGCATGTTACATCAGTAACTCTCAAGAAATTGTTCTTGAGGGCTCTGTACTGTTCAATAACACCTCTGTCTACAGCTCCCTGTTCAGCCATCACTCTCCTCAACTCGCTATAGAAGGCATCCCTTACTACTTGGTTTTTCAGCTTCCATATTTTCCTCCTAGGTACATAAGTCCTCTTTTTCATCACTTGTTCTTTAAGCACCATATCACAAATCAATAGTTTGTGCTGCTGCACACACTCCTCACTTCCGGTAACTTTAACATCCCTCACTAACCTCCTATCGGCCCTCCTAACCAGAAAATAATCTATCTGACTGCTATTTCTCCCAGACTCATACGTAATTAACCTACTGTCTCTTTTCCTAAAATATGTTTTGCACACAATCATGTCTGCTGCCTCCCCAAACTCGAGTATCCTTTCCCCTTCTGCATTCCTTAGACCATACGCACATCCCCCATGCACTCCTTCATAACCTTGCGCTGCTTCACCTACATGACCATTTAAGTCCCCTCCCAAAATCACTATCTCATCATCCCGCATACCACCCACTACACGTATTAAATCATCCCAAAATCTATCTTTCTCTGATTCATCCAATCCTGCCTGTGGAACATATGCCGATATAATCGCAGCTATCTTCCCAACAGAATTTTCACTACCAATATTCTATCGCTTACTCTCAAAACATTCATAACATATTCCACCCATTTCTCTGCAACCATCACACCAACACCTCCATATCCGTCTGTTCCTCTCTGCCAAAGCAACTTATAGCAACAGTCCTTCCCAACAATCTTTCTGGCTGATCCACCCCTGTACCGGACTTCCTGCAAACACGCCACATCCACCCACCTCCTACTGAATGCCTCAACGACTTTCCCCACTCTTCCCCTCAAACTTCCCACATTCCATGAACCCACCCTCATCCCCATGGGTCATTTATTGTCCTCAGGCTTGCTTTGAAACTTATTTTGTTTTGTCATCTTCAGTATTAATAAAAGGGGACAGACACAGCACAGGTCCCACTCACTGCACAGTCCCAGGTCCAGGCAATGGATCTGGGACCCCTAGCCCACCAGCTTACCAGTGGCTGTGGTAGTGGCCTCGGGGCACCCTGCCAGGACAGCTGCAGGGACACCCTCCAAGCGTGTCTTGGCACTGCAACTATCCCGCCATTATACACCCACTGATAGGGCAGCCTCCTGGGGCACTACTCCCAGGTTCGGGCCCCTCTCTATTGGGCGGAAGCGGCAGCCTGGGAACCGCAATGCCCTGTACCCTCTAGCACAGGCCTGAGCCCCATCTCGCCCTGGACCCACGATCTATGCTGGTGGAACCCCTGCCACGCCTCCCCCCAGAAGTCCGCCACTAGGTAGCAGGGGCAAAGTTTTCTGGCCACATGTTCTTGCTGGCACCAACCCCTGTAACGTAGTGGGATACGTTGTGTGAAATGTAAAGTGCATGTGGTGTAGTGCATAGATAGTTAGAGGAAATGTTTGGGAGAGTATGCTGGTCTACTCTCCATGTTACTGTCACACTGAAAAGGTCAGCAAAGGGGGATGGTTAGATAGCTAGTGAAACAGGAGCTCCAGCTCTCCCTATCACCAGCATTCCCATTCCCCTCGGGAGTACTACCCTGTTTGGCCCATGCTACGGCCTCCTCTATTATGATTTGTAATTATAATATGGACTCATAACATTGCTTGGCCACACCGCTGAAGGTCCTTCGACAGCAATCATCATTGACATATGCTAATCTATTAGTACATAATATTGATTATAATGTTGTATACATATAATATTCATAGTAAATTGCAATGATTCAGTAATATTACATTTTAAACAAGTTGTATACATATTTGAATAAATGCACTAAAGGTAAACTATTTAATTGTAATACAGTATGTAGGTGTGTTATTGTAGTTAAATGCATACATGCAAGAAAAAAAAGATAGTTTAAAATTAAGATTATGGTAAGAGTTATTAATATTTCATTTAAAGATAATGGTACTGGTATGCCATACTTCTATATCATGGGTCATTCTTCTTTGTATTTTATATATATATATATATATATATATATATATATATATATATATATATATATATATATATATATATATATATATATATATATATATATAATTAATACTCTATACAAAATATGCACACTTCATTCAGGAGAGTTAACTTGGATGTTAACTCTCCCCCCACTAAAGACTGACTCCAAATTTGCAATTCTTGCATGAATTCTGTGCATTGCGAACAGCAGTACTGCAAATACATTGCAGAAGATTATAAAGACAGTAGGTGCTGGGCTATACACATAATATGGGTTGAACATACTCAAACTCAAATCTTCCCAGGGCTTCATTGTTTCATTGATCAGCTGCATAGTTTCAAACTTAGGTGAAGTCAACTTAATACTTGTGCTCATGTTTAAGTCCATATCAGGCAGTGGGTGGAAATGTTTGTGTGTATGATTGAGGATGGTGTAGTGATTGATGGTGGATAAAGTAGACATGGCTGGTGTAAATACCGCACAGTAGTCTGGTGCTAAGCATAATCCTGAGGCTGAAGTATGAGATGGTGGCATATCTGGACAGACTATGTAAACTGATGTTATGAGTGAAATAAAAAAACTGTGAGTGTCCGATGCGTTGATGGTGTACAAGTTTATCTGGAGCAAAAGTGAAGTTACAATGATTATGAATATTGTCATTTCTGATGATAGCCATTTCACAAGGGACTGTATCAGTAGGCTGAAACGTGAAAATGTACGCAGGACAAAGATGAACAGCATGTAAGGATGTGCGGCACTTTCGTTCAGTCGTTGATTCACTTGCGAAAGTGACAGTGTTCCGTCTCTTGGAGACCATGATGAGTTCGGTGTCTGTGTTGATGTTGATGATGACCAAAGTGTTGTTATTTTTATAGGGGAAGGGGTGTATTTGGAATACTGTGAACAGGTCCTCAGTTATGAATGGTACATGAACTACTACTGATGTTGGTGTTAGTGTTGCTTCTAAATATGGATAATATTGCATGAATTTCCTACCTCGGAACAAAGGCTTCAATTTATGTTTATGTATGCCTTGACTAATTATCTGACGTAGCTCATGAACTGGGAGTAAGTCAATTGTAATCTTGCCATCACCAGCATTCAAAATTCCTTGCATAAGTGCCCTGTAACGATCTCTAGTGTTGTCTAATTGTAGAAGAATCGTGTCAATATGTTCTGTGATGATGGAGAAGTGTTGGAAAAGTGTTATGTTACGTTCCATTTCATTTATTATATCTACACTTTCGAGAGCTATGTTTTCTGCCTTTTTCAGATTTTTCACAATTGTCTTCATTGCTGAGTTCTGTCCTGTGATGAATTTATCTTGGCATCATAGATACCAAGGGCATTGGACCAGTGACCGCAAAACAGTAGAAAAAAATTGTATCTATGTTCAAATCGGGGGAAGACCAAGTCATGACAAAAAACGAATGAACGTAAAGAAAAACAAGTCTAAAATTCACATAGGAGGCATTTTGGGAAATGAGTGTATCTTGATACCAGCTGTATGTGAGGATCAAAACGTTTCCTTACTTTTAGATACAGGCTCTCCAGTGAACTTAATAACACATGAAGAAATAAATAGAATTCTTAGAAATAAGAAGAAAGTAACTTTTCTGGAAGAAGCTGATTTAGATTTATATACGGTAGATGGAAAAAAAATTACAGTGAAAGGTATGATAAGGTTAAATATCAGTTTCACAGAGACTACAAGACCATTCTCTGCATTTTTCTATATCGTTGAAAACTTAGCAATTAAAGCTCATATGTTACTGGGCTTAAGATCCATGAGAGCAGAGAACATAACTATACTCCCACAAATGAATGGAATAGACTTTGACAACGAATTCACAGAGGAAATACCATCAGAGCCCTCACCGATTAGTAAAGGAGAACCAAAAAGAATTGGTAATATTAAAGGCTTAAACAAACATACACAAACAGATGAGTGTATAGATCCACTCCCACCACCAGCCCCAGCCTCCAGAATTAGTGACCCAGATAACAGTACTGATTTATCAGTTTTTCCAGCCCATCTCACCAATGATTTAGTTATACCACCTAATTCCTACATGAAAGTTACCATAAAGAGCAAATTACGGAATAGTACTGTTCTTGTCTTAGAAGAATTATGTAAAGTAAAGGAATTGTCAGTAGAAAACGCATTATGTCAGATGAACGACGAAGGGCAAACTCAGATATTCATAATTAATCACATGAATGGGGAAGTTCAGTTGAAAAAGGGGACTTGCAAAGTTAATATTGAAAAATGTCCCGCCCCTGTAAAGGAAATAGTTATAGCTGGAGTGACAAGTGAGATAAAATCTACAGATAGAGAAAGCATAAAAGAGAATTTAATTCACTCAGGTGAATTTGATGAAGAAAATGATTTGCTAACCTTGCTGGAAACACACAGGGACACCGTAGCATTACCCGGAGAACAATTAGGGTGTACTAACCTGATTAATCACAAGATTAATGTGCACCCAGAAACACCACCAATTTTCGTACCAGCTTACCGCATCCCACCGCTGCCACCAAAATGTCCTAAAAGACTTTGTAGTAACTTGTAGAGAAGTTTTGTTGTTTAGTTGTCACTCTCGATTCTTGTAGTAGGAATTAAAGATGAATACAGTGAGTTGATCTTAATTTATTATCTTCAGAGAAAATCTAAGTTGAGCAGGGTATGTCTTACAGAGACAATATAATAAGTAAGTCTAGTTGGGCCCCTATTCTTGTTCACTCCACTACCTGTTGGTTCTATGGCCTGTCTCCTTCTGAGCTCTGCTTCCTAAATTCTGGTGAAACAGGGGTCGTGTCACGTGTGTTACACTGTGGTTGGAAAGTTCCAGAAACCTGTGTGTGAGTATGTGTATATGTCACTAGGCTTTGTTCGCATGCTATCTCGCTGACACACTACCTACATCATCCCCTGACTTTGCTACTTCCTGTGTAATGGTCAACATTTCCTCAGTTAACTTGCAAGATCATTTCCCTTTCCCAGGCTTGCATGGAGCTGTCTATCTATCTATTTATCTATCAATCTATTATGATTTGTAATTATAATATGGACTCATAACAGTAAACATAATGATAGTACAGTACACAAGGGCAGTACAGTACACATATGGGTAGTACAGTACACATAAGGGTAGTACAGTACACATAAGGGTAGTACAGTACACATAAGGGCAGTACAGTACACATAAGGGCAGTACAGTACACATAAGGGTAGTACAGTTCACATAAGGGTAGTACAGTACACAAAGGCAGTACAGTACACAAGGGCAGTACAGTACACATAAGGGTAGTACAGTACACAAGGGCAGTACAGTACACATAAGGGTAGTACAGTACACATAAGGGTAGTACAGTACACATAAGGGTAGTACAGTACAAATAAGGGCAGTACAGTACACATAAGGGTAGTATAATACACATAAGGGCAGTACAATACACATAAGGGTAGTACAGTACAAATAAGGGTAGTACAGTACACATAAGGGTAGTACAGTACAAATAAGGGTAGTACAGTACACATAAGGGTAGTACAGTACACATAAGGGTAGTACAGTACACATAAGGGTAGTACTTCAGGCTTTGTAATAATAACGGTCATACATCAAGCTACATTTGTATTATTTAAAATGTTGGAATGATTTTCTTGCGTCTTTGTAATGAATGTGATTTGATTCGTAAAGAGATTACACCCTGTGAAGGATGGCTTAATTTGGCCTGATGGCAATTTATATTAATATTTACTGAGCGGAAATATAAAGCTGACTGGTAGGTGCTGGCCACCATCATCCACTCATTAGATGTAGTGCTGCCTACTTCTTCCTTCACATTTACCATTCTTTTTCTGTGTCTGCCCTCCTCTCTTAAAAATTTCTCACCATCATCCACTCACTTGATGTAGTGCTGCCTACTTCTTCATTCACCTTTAACATTCTTTTTCTATGTCTGTCCTCCTCTCTTCCTATTTCTCACCATCATCCACTCACTTGGTGTAGTGCTGCCTGCTTCTTCCTTCACCTTTACCATTCTTTTTCTATGTCTGTCCTCCTCTCTTCCTATTTCTCACCATCATCCACTCACTTGATGTAGTGCTGCCTACTTTTTCCTTCACCTTTACCATTCTTTTTCTGTGTCTGTCCTCCTCTCTTCCTATTTCTCCCATCTTTCCTGTCACTCTTTGTTACTTTTCTTTCCTTTTCAGGTGGCTTTACATTGAGTGACAAGTCTAATGATTTCCTGTAAGCCAGGAAACCATTTACAACGCTTGGTGGTAACCATAAAACCAACTCATCCGTGTTCCCTACGTGTCAGCAAGTGGGTTGGCGGAGGGTTAGTGCCCCTCCCCGTAAAACAACTAACTCAAAGACAAACGGCCACCCCTCATGGGATTATATCGTCTGGCAGTAGATAGACAAATAGATAAAATACAGCTTGTAACGGGAAGCCTATGATAAAGATTTGAAGATCATTGGCCTAATTTTGGTCAATTAGTAGTAGTAGTAGTTGCAGTGGTGGTGGCGGTGTGGTGGTGATGGTGGTGGTGGTAGTAGTTGTAGTAGCAGTAGTTGTTGTTGTTGTTGTAATAGTTGCAGTAGTAGTAGTAGCAGTAGATGTAACTGCAGTAGTAGTAGTAATGTGCTGGCCAGTAGGCAGGAGGTGAGGCAGCAGTTCACTCCATGAGGATAATATATGAGGAAGAGGACTGTCAGGCAGTATTATTAGTTGATGCCTCAAATGCATTTAATTCCATCAACCGGGAGGCAATGCTGCACAACATCAAGGTTAAATGTCCAGCATTTGCCCAATATGTGGAAAACATCTACAAAGAACCAGCAGACCTCTACATTGTGGGTAAGACAGCGGCTCACGATGTCGGTGTAATTCAATCCACAGAAGGAACTACCCAGGGGAACCCCGTTGCCATGGCTATGTACGCCCTGGCGATGACAGTGCTGCAACAACAGATCAAATACGAGGCCACAAATGTAAAACAGTTAGTCTATGCAGATGATCTCACGGGTGCTGGCAAGGTGGAGGATGTGAGGAAATGGTGGGACCTTGTAACATCTCATGGCCCTGAAATAGGTTACTACCCTAATGCCAGTAAGTCCATCTTGATCGTGAAACCAGCTTACTATCAAGATGCACAAGAAGCATTTAGAGGCACAAACGTTATAGGGACTAAGGAAGGTCAGAGGCATCTAGGGGCTGTGATTGGAACTAAGGAATTCAAAGACAAATATGTCGGTGATAAGGTAAAGACATGGGTAGAAGAAATTCATGTATTATCCAGCCATGCAAAAACAGAACCCCATGCAGCATACAGTGCATTTACGCATGGTGTAAAGCACAAGTGGACCTTCGTGATGAGGACCGTACCAGACATTGAGTTGCTGCTACAACCAGTGAAGGATGCTATCAAGGCTTTATTCCTCCCATCACTGACCAATGGCCACATCCCCACACCAGAAGAGAGGGACCTTCTGGCACTACCACCCAGGATGGGAGGCCTTGGCATTATAAATTCAGCAGCTGTGGCAAGCTACGAACATAGAAATTCACTCCCTGTCACAAAAGATTTGTGCCCAGGTTGAGACGAGTGAAATCGACCACCAAAGGCAGAAAGACATAAAGACACAGATAAGCAAGGAGCGAGAAGCCAGACCACAGGACCAGCTGCAGCACATACCCAACCATCTAACACCAGACCACAGGATCAGCAGCAGCACATAATCGACCATCTAACACCAGACCACAGGACCAGCTGCAGCACATACCCAACCATCTAACACCAGACCAGTGCAGAAGAGTTGAAATGGCACAGGATGTTGGGGCATCGAACTGGCTGACGACCCTGCCTCTCAAGGCAAAAGGCTTCCACTTCAACAAACAAGAATTTTTTACGCCACAGCCTTGAGGTATGGGTGGCCAATAGAGAACCTACCTCAATACTGTGCCTGTGGCACTACCTTTGATGCAAACCATGCAATGGTGTGCAAGAAGGGAGGCTTTGTGTGTATTCAACATGATAAAGTCTGTGACCTCACTGCCAAAATGCTGCAAGAAATATGCCATGATGAGCGAGCTCTGCTGCCCCTGGACGGTGAGCACTTCACCCACAGAACAGCAAACACATCAAATGATGCAAGAGTGGATGTCAGTACTAAAGGTTTGTGAATACGTGGGCAGAGGGCGTTCTTCGACAACAGGATATTTGCTACTACGGCAGCATGTCATTTTGAACTGTGTCTTAAGGCTGCACACAAGAGGAATGAACAAAAGAAAAAAAAAAAAAACTATCAAGAAAGGCAGCAACATGTGCACCACGGTGGCTTCACTGCCCTTATGTTGAACAGCATCAGGTGGGATGGGGCCAGAGGCGTGAGGTTCTACTCCAGACTGGCAGAGGTTCTTTATGACAAGAAGCATCAACCACTGAGTTGTTATGGCCTGGATGAGATGCCCATTGTTCTTCCCTCCATAGTACTAGTACTGTAGTAGTAGTAGTAGTAGTATTAGTAGCAGTAGTCAACCTCAGAGTTCTGTTATGGCCTGGATGAGATGGCGACACTCACTTTCCCTCCATAGTAGTAGTAGTTGTTGTTGTTGTTGTAGTAGTAGTAGCAGTAGTAGTCAACCTCAGAGTTGTGTTATGACCTGGATGAGATGTTAAGTGTCCTGGTCCCTGGTGAGGTGTGCTCTGCTATGCCTCAGGGGCACAAGATCATCAGTCCTCAGCCCTGTCTCTCTGGTGGTTAGGCATTACCAAGCTATTGTAGTACAGAGTTGCATGCACCAACCACTCCAGTAGATTAATATCTTTATTAACACTGTAATGTTAATGAATATGAAGTAATATGAGCAGTAGTAGATGGTTGGTGTGCTTGGGGCCAACAGATTGTAATATGAGGATTAGTGTAAACCTTCATATTGTTACGTCCCCATCCCACACTGCCACAGCCCCCAACAGCAGTAGTACAGTACAGGAAGGACGTTGCCCAGTGAGTTGTTCTTCCTATGGTCAGCATTTATTTGTACAGCACACAGGATCAGCTCAGGTGTCGTAAATAAACACTGGCTTCTTAAGTTCACCGTCATTATTTTTCCAAATAGTTACACTTAATGTTTTCCAACTTCACTGTCCTCACAAGCACTGAAGCTATGCAAACTTTACTAACTGCAAGTACACTTACTGCTTGACAACACTTCATTATTTTGACAAGTACCGATGATATACAAACTTCAATAACACTTCCCTGTTTGCCAGCAACACTTCAATATCTGCACTGACACTGCACTACACTCAAACTGAACTAAAAACCAACTGAACTTGCTCTATTCACTTCCCCGTCCTTATATAAGCTTGAATTGCTCTAGAATTATCTACATTTTTCCACAGTTCTGGTGTATTCCAGAGAAAGAGCACGGTTACAACAGTTACCAACTCGGAGACATTCAAAACATGCCAGGGCTTTCTACACTGCATAACACTCTAAATTGTTTAGCAAACAAACTTGAATTACAGTACATATTTTAACAAACAGTCACATAAATAAAACATTATTGAGAAAAAGAGCACAAAAATTAATGTACAACTTATGAAACAACTACGCTTACAAACAGCAGGCAAACTGGCAACTCTGACTTGTACCGGAACCACTGCAAACATCGGGAATCAGTGAGAAACTTCGAGACTACATAACTACCAAATCCCGCTTCTCAACAATGTTACTACTCCAAATGGTGAAATGCATTAGAGTTCTAGGACAATTGTTCCCTGGACAACTGCCCCCTGGACAATCGCCCCCGTAGGACAATCCCCCCCCGGACAACTGCCCCCCGGACAATTGTCTCCGCAAAATATCACCTGATTCACTGTAGGAATGGTCGCAAGTGTCTAACCTAACCTAACCTAACCGAACCAAACTGACCTTATCTAACCTAACTTAATCTGACCTAACCCCAAATCTAACCTAACCAAACCTTATCTAACCTAACTTAACTTGACCTAACCTAACCTAACCTAACCTAACCCAACCTAACCAAACCTAACCTAACCTAATCTAACCTAACGTAACCTGACCTACCTAACCTAACCTAACCTAACTTAACCTGACCTACCTAACCTAAACTGACCTACTTAACCTAACCTAACCTAATCTTTAGCGGGAGGTAATTGCCCAGAGCGGCAGTTGTCCAGGGGGCGGTTGTCCTACGGAGGCGATTGTCCTGAGGGCAGTTGTCTGGGGGCAATTGTCTGGGGGGCAGTTGTCTGGGGGGCAGTTGTCTGGGGGGCAGTTGTCCAGGGGGCAGTTGTCTGGGGGCAGTTGTCTGGGAGCAGTTGTCCCGGGGGCAGTTGTCTGGGGGCAGTTGTCCAGGGGGCAGTTGTCTGGGGGCAGTTGTCTGGGGGCAGTTGTCCAGGGGGCAGTTGTCTGGGGGCAGTTGTCTGGGGGGCAGTTGTCTGGGGGCAGTTGTCCAAGGGGCAGTTGTCTGGGGGCAGTTGTCCAGGGGGCAATTGTCTGGGGGCAGTTGTCTGGGGGCAGTTGTCTGGGGGGCAGTTGTCTGGGGGCAGTTGTCTGGGGGCAGTTGTCTGGGGGCAGTTGTCTGGGGGCAGTTGTCCAGGGGGCAGTTGTCTGGGGGCAGTTGTCCAGGGGGCAGTTGTCTGGGGGCAGTTGTCCAGGGGGCAGTTGTCTGGGGGCAGTTGTCCAGGGGGCAGTTGTCTGGGGGCAGTTGTCCAGGGGGCAGTTGTCTGGGGGCAGTTGTCCAGGGGGCAGTTGTCTGGGGGCAGTTGTCCAGGGGGCAGTTGTCTGGGGGCAGTTGTCCAGGGGGCAGTTGTCTGGGGGCAGTTGTCCGGATACCATGCATTAGGAAGGCTGATGCTGAGCTGCACAGTATCATTCCCAAATGGATGGGGGGCATTCATTAGAAAATAGGAAAACAGTAGGAGGACGAGAAGGAGTAGTAGGAGTAGTAATAGAATTAGTAGCAGTAGTGGTAGTAGGAGTAGTAGTAGGGGTGTGGTGGTGGTAGTGGTGGTGATGATGTTGGTGGAGGTGTTGGTAGTAATAGTAGTAGTAGTAGTAGTAGTAGTAGTGAGGTGGTAGTAGTAGTAGTAGTAGTCAATTTCAGTTTCAATCAGCTTTATTTCGTATCTCTCGATACATAGAAAATAATACATTTCACCATCATAAAGATAGTAGTACTGTAATAGCAGCAGCAACAGAACCGCATACGCAGCAGCAGCAGTACATACATACACGGTAATTATACAAAATACTGTACATATGCACATTACACATTACATTGTGGGTAAGACAGCGGCTCACGATGTCAGTGTAATCCAGTCTACAGAAGGAACTACCCAGGGGGACCCCATTGCCATGGCTATGTACGCCCTGGCGATGACAGTGCTGCAACAACAGATCAAATACGAGGCCACCAATGTAAAACAGGTAGCCTATGCAGATGATCTCACGGGTGCTGGCAAGGTGGAGAATGTGAGGAAATGGTGGCACCTTGTAACATCTCATGGCCCTGAAATAGGTTACTACCCTATTGCAAGTAAGTCCATCTTGATCGTGAAATCGGTTTACTATCAAGATGCACAAGAAGATTTAGAGGCACAAAGGTGATAGTGACCAAGGAAGGTCAGAGGCATCAAGTGGCTGTGATTGGAACTAAGGAATTCAAAGACAAATATGTGAGTGATAAGGTAAAGACATGGGTAGAAGAAATTCATACACTATCCAGCCACGTAAAAACAGAACCCCATGCAGCATACAGTGCATTTACCTATGGTGTAAACCACAAGTGGACCTTCGTGATGAGGACCATACCAGACATCGAGTTGCTGCTACAACCACTGGAGGATGCAATCAGGGATTCATTCCTCCCATCTTTAACCAATGGCCACATCCCCACACCAGAAGAGAGGGACCTTCTAGCACTACCACCCAGGATGGGAGGCCTTGGCATTATAAATCCAGTAGCCGTGGCAAGCAATGAACACAGAAATTCACTCAGGCTCACCGAATCCTTGTCATAGAAGATCTGCGCCCAGATTGAGACGAGTGAAATCGACCACCAAAGGCAGAAAGACATAAAGACACCGATAATTAAGGAGCGTGAAGCAAGACAAAAAGACCAGCTGCAGCACATAATCGAACATCTAACACCAGACCAGTGCAGAAGAGTTGAAATTGCACAGGAGGTTGGGGCATTGAACTGGCTCACAACCCTGCCTCTCGAGGCAAAAGGCTTCCACTTCAACAAACAAGAATTTATTGACGCCATAGCCTTGAGATATGTGTGGCCAATAGAGAACCTGCCTCAACACTGTGCCTGTGGCACTGCCTTTAATGCAAACCATGCAATGGTATGCAAGAAGGGAGGCTTTGTTTACATCCGACACGATGAAGTACGCGACCTCACTGCCAAAATGCTGCAGGAAATATGCCATGATGTCACGACTGAGCCAGCTCTGCTACCCCTGGAGGGCGAGCATTTCACCCACAGAACAGCAAACACATCAAATGATGCAAGAGTGGATGTTAGTGCTCGAGGTTTCTGGACACGTGGGCAGAGGGTGTTGTTCGACATCAGGATATTCGGTCCCATGGCAGCATGTCATCGTGAAGTGTCTCTCGAAGCTGCACACAAGAGGAATGAATGAGAAAAAAAATAGAAATTATCAAGAAAGGATCCAACATGTGGACCACGGTCGATTCACTCCCCTTGTGTTCATCACATCAGGTGGGATGGGTCCAGAGGCAGTGAGATTCTGTTCGAGACTGGCAGAGGTTCTTTCTGAGAAGAAACCTCAACCGCAGAGTTCTGTTATGGCCTGGATGAGATGTCGACTGTCATTCTCCCTCGTGAGGTCTGCTCTGCTATGTCTCAGGGGCACAAGATCATCAGCCCTTAGGCCTGTCTCTCTGGCGGGATTACGAAGCTACAGTGGTCGAGAGTTGCATAGACCAGCGACTCCAGTAGTTTAATGTCTTTATTTACACTGTAATACCAATGAATATAAAATAAAATAAATAATAATAATAATAGTAGATGGTTGGTAACCACAGCCGTTGGCGTGCTTGGGGCCAACGGATTGTAATATGAGGGATAGTGTTAACCTTCACATTACAACTCCAAATGGAGAACTGTATTAGCAAGGTTGGTTTTGATCTTCACAATATAATTCACCAATGGATGGAGGTGATTTGTAGTAGTAGTAGTAGTAGTAATAATGGTAGTAGTAGTAGTAGTAGCAGCAGCAGCAGTAGTAGTAGTAGTAGTAGTAGTAGCAGTAGTAGTAGTAGTAGTAGTGAGGTAGTAGTAGTAGCATCAGCAGCAGTATCAGTAGTAGTAGTAGTAGTAGTAGCAGCAGTAGTGGAAGTAGTGGAAGTAGTAGTAGTAGTAGTAGTAGTAGTAGTAATAGTAGTGAGGTAGTAATAGTAGTAGCAGCAGTGGTAGCAGTAGTAGTAGTAGCAGCAGTGGTAGTAGTAGTAGTAGTAGTAGTAGTAGTAGTAGTAATAGTAGTGAGGTAGTAATAGTAGTACCAGCAGTGGTAGCAGTAGTAGTAGTAGCAGCAGCAGTGGTGGTAGTAGTAGTAGCAGCAGCAGGGGTGTGGTGGTGTTAGTGGTGGTGGTGGTGGTAGATGTACTAATAGCAGCAGTAGTAGTTAGGTAGTAGTAGTAGTAGTAGTAGTAGTAGTAGTAGTAGCAGCAGCAGCAGCAGCAGCAGTACTAGTAGTAGTAGTAGTAGCAGTAGTGGTAGTAGTAGTAGTAGTAGTAGTAAACATGCAGGTAAGTGTAAAGGCATATGCAAGTCATTTTTGTATTGTGGTAAATGTACAGAATTAGGAAACACAATGTGAGGGAAGCAGTGGGTTAGTGGTGGGGTTGGTTGGGGTGGCTTGGGGTAATGATAGTGATGATGATGATGAGAGTTTCTGATGTGGGTAGTGGTGATGTTGACGATGATGATGATTCTTCCATAATATCTCAAGATGGTAATAGTACCGTTTCCTTTTAATATATACGTGATGCCTCAAAGTATATTGTTCTAAAATATATCAAAAAATCAAAGTTACCCATTAAAAGCTCTCATAGAAAATATGACATCATTTTTATACAGAGAAAACGAAGTACAATTTATGGGTAACTCAAGTCTTCCATTCTTCCCGTGGTTTTCTTTACTTATGTGCATCATTGTATCTTTGCTCTCATGTACCCTTTCTGCTTGGCCTTCCGTGGTGAAATAATAAATAAAATAAACATACAAACCAATAAATACATCAAAAAATCATGCTATATAAGTAATTCACGTTACTTTTCTCCCTGCGGTCTTCGGCTTTTAGGTGCACACACACACACACACACACACACACACACACACACACACACACGTCGACTAGAGTTGATAACTGAAATGCGTGGCTTTAACAGACACACATACGGTACTCCGGAATATTCCGGAGAATACCATAGTATCCCCGACAACGAGGCGAACCAGAAACAACGGAGTTCGCCCACGAGAATGCCGACACCCCCACTCGGACCCCACGGGGTAGCCGCCACTAGCCACCACCATTCCGGGCAACAACGACGCATGTCAGCCCGGGCCGTGCGCCCCTGTGACATTCAACCACCACGCCGCCGCCACCGTAGGCGAAAGACACTACCTTCGCGTGGCGGAATCACCGAGTTAGCTAGGGGTGGAGTCAGAAACTATACTCCAGGCAGCGCCCCTAAGGTAGAGACGATCTATGGTCGCTCTGATAGTGCTAAGGTAGAGACGATCTATGGTCGCTCCCATAAAAACCCGGTAGAGACGATCTATGGTCGCTCCCATAAAAATCAGGTAGAGACGATCAATGGTCGCTCCCTGAAAGCTCAGGTGGAGACGATCAACGGTCGCTCCCTCAGCACTCCGGTAGAGACGATCAATGGTCGCTCCCCTAAAAACAAGGTAGAGACGATCAATGGTCGCTCCCCTAAAAACAAGGTAGAGACGATCTATGGTCGCTCCCATAAAAATCAGGTAGAGACGATCAATGGTCGCTCCCTGAAAGCTCAGGTAGAGACGATCAACGGTCGCTCCCTCAGCACTCCGGTAGAGACGATCAATGGTCACTCCCCTAAAGACCAGGTAGAGACGATCTATGGTCGCTTCCCTAAAGATCAGGTAGAGATGATCAATGGTCGCTCCCCTAAAGCTCAGGTAGAGACGATCAATGGTCGCTCCCTCAGCACTCCGGTAGAGACGATCGATGGTCGCTCCCAGAGTATAGTGAGGAGAAAGACGTCTCCACGACCGGAGGTTGAACTCCAGGGGCCTCGCTCTGGAAATTCTCGGGGAGACCTCCCTGTTTCCCCCGGCCTCTGTTCCCTACGCGTGGCCCTTGAGAAGACCCACCTGTCGGGCCCCCATGACAGCCGCTGCCGCAGTCCTCCCCTGACGGCGCCCCTGCTCGTGGGAGACCGCAGTCCGTCGCCTCTTCCGGCCCGCCCTAGGACACCCAGGTGAGACCTCACCACGCCCCCGCGATGCCGGACCTGACCCAGAGGTTCCAAGACCTCTTCGGCCCCAGTCCTAAGGGCCTTACACCGGAGCCCAGTCCGGAAACCCCCGGACGTGAGAGGACGCCCTCGCGAGTCGCCCCGTGCCCTCTCGGCTCGCCCCACCCTGGCGACGCCCTCAGTCCGACCGGATCACCAATGATGTGTCCGTGTTTCTCTTCATGAGGAAATACGAGTGATCCTGTAACAATCGTGAAGTAGGTTAAGTGTGACTCCTTTTCTCTTAGAATAAGTATGGTGCAGTAATTTCATGTAATCTCCATTGGGGTAAACCAGGACATAATACCCCGTTGAAGGACGAGAATATGGGTTGAGACCTCAAGTGAAAATATGTGCGAGTGTCATCCCGAAATTTTCTAAGGACATATCTCTAGAGCCCGAAGAAAGACTAAAATATTATTGGAGTGTTATTGGCTAAGCTCTGAGTAATATAGTGGAATAGTATTTACGAGTGTTCCGACTTTGTTACGCGTTGGGAAGCGAGAGTCTACATAACATATCGGGGAGATGTGTAATGCATAAGTTGTGCCGACAGAAACCTAGTGTCACCAAAACAACGAGGACGGCGAGTAATAACGATATTCCCCTGCTCCGCACGCTATTCTTAAAAACTCTCTCCATTCCTCACTCCCGCTCTTAAAGTCAAAATAAGAACAAGAGTTGATTGTCAAAGAATCTTCGCCAACAGAAAACATCTAAACTCCCTTGCTAATATCAGGCATCCTTAAATATTACCATAACTTCCTCCTGGCCGTTTTAAGTCACTCTCCGTGTCTCCCCTACCTCCTCCTGGTGGATCACAAACCCCCCCCTCTCCCCTCACGCGCTCCGCGCACACGGGTATTTACTGCACTCCTAGTACTAAGATTTGTTGTATTGTCATTAGTATCTAGAAAGCTAGTATCCTGCGAGATACACAATATTTTAGATAAGGTTTTTGTATTGCTCTATATTGTGATGTAATGTCTACTGAAGTGTCCTGTGTCTGACTGAAGTAATACACGTGTATGGTGTTGCCGAAGGTTTTTATGTCCTACCTCTCTTCATTGCACTAGCTCCGGTCTCGAAAGAGGACCCCGCTCCGCGTTGAGTTGAATTGGGACGTGAAGTCGAGCCAAATTCAACTCAGCATTACACTGGTGGCCAGCGGTGGTTCTAGATCCGAGCGTAGAAGAGAGGTAAACAGGAAATATTTGGATAAATGGCAACTAAACCGCACGTTCAGTTACCCAAGTTTGACCCTGACCAGTATGACATACACACATATCTTGCAATAGTTAAACCCTTACTAGATATTGGCTTCGACAATGACCAACAAAAAATTGCAGTCACACTACCACTACTGGGTAAAGCCGCAGCGAATATTGCGCCGAAAATTGTCCCAGAACTCACCTGGCAGAACTTTACCAAGTTCGCTGTCCAAGCCATCACCCCATCACTAGGGAAAGTGGTGGCTCTATCCAAATTGGATAGTTTTACTTATGACGGGGATTTAGATAATACCCTGTTACAGGCAAGACGCCTGGTTACTGCTGCCTACCCGGAGGCAGATGAAGAAACCCGGGGTCAACATACATTTAATACTCTGCTCAGAGTACTCCCAAGTGTTGTAAGACAACACTTCACTATCCATGATCCAACAGGAGACATGGATAGAGATATCAGTTTAATGAGGCGCCTTTTAGCCGTCCATGCCACCCCTCAACGCATCGGCGAAATAAATCAATTCCCCGTTGACCTCATCACCATCAACCCGTGGGAATTTTCTCCGTGCTACCACGGATGTCCGATCCACGACATCCGTGAGCAGCTAGAAGCTGCCCAGTGCAGCCAAATGACACGAGGGAGCTTACAAACCTCCCCACCATACGCAAATTCCCCTAAGCCCCAGGGGAAGAAAAAACAAAAAGGGAAAAACAAAAAGCTCCCCCCTGCCCCCGCATCCCACCGTAATGGCGGGGGCCACCTCACCTCTCCCCCAGTCTACGACAGGGGAGAACGTTATCTTTCCTTTTCCCCCCCTCTCACTATCTCTTCTGTTCTACCTTCCTCTATTCCATCCCCTAGCTTCGTACCCACCCCCCACACCACTAGCACAGAGCCCTGCTACCGCCCAGACCACTCCACCACCAAACACCGGGATGGCACCACAAGATCGCACTCCCTCCTCGCCACCTACCCTCCAAGCCAACTCTCCTGCCACCTCACCACCACTACCGACCTCACAACCCCAACCCCCCCCTGCTCCCGCACCGCCTGTCACTTCCACATACGAGTGCGATGGTTCCTCCTCGCCATCCCCCTCCACCTCCCCTACCACCTCAGCCTCCACCGCCTCCACCACCTGCACCACACCTGACATCTCACCCGCCACGCCTCGCTCACCCTCACCCCTTCCCTCCGCGGCCTCACGCTTTCCACCCAAGCCCACGTGCCCCGCCCACCCCGCCACCCCCGCAGGACAACCCACTACCACCGCCCTCTCCCCTCCACACCTACGCACGCCCACTCCGACGTTCTCACCTTCCGCGTCCCCAACGTGCGCGACGGCCCGCGCTAACCGACCCCGCCCACCCCGCACGCCTGCTTCCCCACCCACACCCACCCTCAGAACCACCACCACCACTCCCTCCGGCCGACTCTTGTGCCCACCCACCCGATACACACACACCTTCAAGCTACATCAAGCCCAAATCCCTCCTACCTGTACTCCCCAGAGACTCAACGCCGCATTACCGCGACACAAAACCCGGCCTTCACCCACTCTATCCAGCATTCAACCTCCAACCACGTCGACAGCCACACCAAGCAACATGAGAATTAAGCGGGCCGTATGGGCCCCTACCTTTACCAAGAACCACCGACTCCGCGGGCCGCACCACTTGTTAAATATCCTCCAGTCGACCACCGCCCCCTCAGCCCTTTTCCTCACCTATGACCAAGCACAGGAGGAAAATTCCTACACTGTCGCCTGGCAGAACACACTCCGACACCTCCAGCCCGTTTACACCACCTCCAACACTCTAGCGTTCCACCTCCAGCCACAGGGACGTTTTTTTTAAAGAACACGGTGGTGAAATGCGTGGCTTTAACAGACACACATACGGTACTCCAGAATATTCCGGAGAATACCATAGTATCCCCGACAACGAGGCGAACCAGAAACAACGGAGTTCGCCCACGAGAATGCTGACACCCCCACTCGGACCCCACGGGGTAGCCGCCACTAGCCACCACCATTCCGGGCAGCAACGACGCATGTCAGCCCGGGCCGTGCGCCCCTGTGACATTCAACCACCACGTCGCCGCCACCATAGGCAAAAGACACTACCTTCGCATGGCGGAATCACCGAGTTAGCTAGGGGTGGAGTCAGAAACTATACTCCAGGCAGCGCCCCTAAGGTAGAGACGATCTATGTTCGCTCTGATAGTGCTAAGGTAGAGACGATCTATGGTCGCTCCCATAAAAACCCGGTAGAGACGATCTATGGTCGCTCCCATAAAAATCAGGTAGAGACGATCAATGGTCGCTCCCTGAAAGCTCAGGTGGAGATGATCAACGGTCGCTCCCTCAGCACTCCGGTAGAGACGATCAATGGTCGCTCCCCTAAAAACAAGGTAGAGACGATCAATGGTCGCTCCGCTAAAAACAAGGTAGAGACGATCTATGGTCACTCCCATAAAAATCAGGTAGAGACGATCAATGGTCGCTCCCTGAAAGCTCAGGTAGAGACGATCAACGGTCGCTCCCTCAGCACTCCGGTAGAGACGATCAATGGTCGCTCCCCTAAAGACCAGGTAGAGATGATCTATGGTCGCTCCCCTAAAGATCAGGTAGAGACGATCAATGGTCGCTCCCCTAAAGCTCAGGTAGAGACGATCAATGGTCGCTCCCTCAGCACTCCAGTAGAGACGATCGATGGTCGCTCCCAGAGTATAGTGTGGAGGAAGACGTCTCCACGACCGGAGGTTGAACTCCAGGGGCCTCGCTCCGGAAATTCTCGGGGAGACCTCCCTGTTTCCCCCGGCCTCTGTTCCCTATGCGTGGCCCTTGAGAAGACCCACCTGTCAGGCCCCCGTGACAGCCGCTGCCGCAGTCCTCCCCTGACGGCGCCCCTGCTCGTGGGAGACCGCAGTCCGTCGCCTCTTCCAGCCCGCCCTAGGACACCCGGGCGAGACCTCACCACGCCCCCGCGACGCCGGACCTGACCCAGAGGTTCCTAGACCTCTTCGGCCCCAGTCCTAAGGGCCTTACACCGGAGCCCAGTCCGGAAACCCCCGGACGTGAGAGGACGCTCTCGCGAGTCACCCCGTGCCCTCTCGGCTCGCCCCACCCTGACGACGCCCTCAGTCCGACCGGATCACCAATGATGTGTCCGTGTTTCTCTTCATGAGGAAATACGAGTGATCCTGTAACAATCGTGAAGTAGGTTAAGTGTGACTCCTTTTCTCTTAGAATAAGTATGGTGCAGTAATTTCATGTAATCTCCATTGGGGTAAACCAGGACATAATACCCCGTTGAAGGACGAGAATGTGGGTTGAGACCTCAAGTGAAAATACGTGCGAGTGTCATCCTGAAGTTTTCTAAGGACATATCTCTAGAGCCCGAAGAAAGACTAAAATATTATTGGAGTGTTATTGGCTAAGCTCTGAGTAATATAGTGGAATAGTATTTACGAGTGTTCCGACTTTGTTACGCGTTGGGAAGCGAGAGTCTACATAACATATCGGGGAGATGTGTAATGCATAAGTTGTGCCGACAGAAACCTAGTGTCACCAAAACAACGAGGACGGCGAGTAATAACGATATTCCCCTGCTCCGCACGCTATTCCTAAAAACTCTCTCCATTCCTCACTCCCGCTCTTAAAGTCAAAATAAGAACCAGAGTTGATTGTCAAAGAATCTTCGCCGACAGAAAACACCTAAACTCCCTTGCTAATATCGGGCATCCTTAAATATTACCATAACTTCCTCCTGGCCGTTTTAAGTCACTCTCCGTGTCTCCCCTACCTCCTCCTGGTGGATCACAAACCCCCCCCCCTCTCCCCTCACGCGCTCCGCGCGCACGGGTATTTACTGCACTCCTATAGTAGGACTCGCGCACGTTTGCGGCTGTGGTGTGGCTCGCAACTGTGTACAATGGTGCCATGTTTCCCCAGCTTGCGATGTGAAACGGAAGCTATTTATGTACAAGGCATCACAAATTCGATAAATTCAGATGAATAAAACTTACACTTGTGTATTTTGATGGATGAATCAACAGTAATCTTATTATGCATAAAATATTTATACAGTAACACAGAAACATGGCATACATATTGTACAGTGTTGCTAAAAGAAATTGTAGTCACTTTTAATGGTTTTTAGCGTAGTTTTAGGGTGGGTAATAATATCACAGTTATGGATATAAGATAATGAGCCTGAAAAAAGAAGAAATATGCCAATATCCAAAGTAAAAGAAATAATTCATGTAATTCTTCTGAGTGGCAACACTTACCAGTCTGGCCTACGGTAAAGTACCTTCGTATACCCAACCATATCTTGTACAGGTGTTGCTAGGGAAAAATGCTCACATTTACTGGCTTTTACCATAATTTTAAGGACGAGGAATAATCACATTTATCATCATAAGCTAATATGTAGGACAAAATAGTAGGCATATGCCAATACTGAAGTAAAAAAAAAAAAATTATTCACTCGCGAGCGACAACACTTCCACACCCAGTCGGCGAGAGAGAGAGAGAGAGAGAGAGAGAGAGAGAGAGAGAGAGAGGGGCAGGAGAGGGGCATGCATTGAATGCATTGTCGGCATCACTAAATATAACAAAACCAAATTAACAAATGAAAGCACAATTATAAATAACTTATAAAAGAATCAAAAGTACTCAGGGTGGCTCACATTTCCCGCCAGGAGAGAGAGAGAGAGAGAGAGAGAGATAACGGTATAGAAAACGTGGCAACACTGTACACAGGTGCGGGCTACACCACAGCCGCAAACGTAGGCGAGTCCTATTATAGTACTAAGATTTGTTGTATTGTCATTAGTATCTAGAAAGCTAGTATCCTGCGAGATACACAATATTTTAGATAAGGTTTTTGTATTGCTCTATATTGTGATGTAATGTCTACTGAAGTGTCCTAGTTGTGTCTGACTGAAGTAATACACGTGTATGGTGTTGCCGAAGGTTTTTATGTCCTACCTCTCTTCATTGCACTAGCTCCGGTCTCGAAAGAGGACCCCGCTCCGCGTTGAGTTGAATTGGGACGAGAAGTCGAGCCAAATTCAACCCAGCATTACAATAACATTCTAATCTCTCTCTCTCTCTCTCTCTCTCTCTCTCTCTCAACATTCCAGACGGAAGGATGGCAGTTTTAGGCCAAGTTTTAAGAAATACGGCGCTAATCACGAAGAAGTGCAATGAGAATAATGAATTTAAATACAAAGAAGTTCACATACAGCGCATTTTATTAATTTCCTGCGGCCCAAACCAGCAGACTGAGCCGTCCTAGGAGCACAAAAGACCTCCAACTGTGCTTTTATTGGGGCACTATTTACCGAGTAGCTGAGAGAGAGGGAGGGAGGGAGAGAGAGAGAGAGAACCATCACAGGCTTACATTTATAGGTCTAATTATAAACCCCAGTAAATCCTTTATCACCATCATCATCATCATCATCATTATCATCACCATCATCACCATCATCATCATCACCATCATCATCATCACCATCATCATCATCACCATCATCACCATCTTCATCATCATCACCATCATCATCATCACCATCATTATCATCATCATCATCGTCATCATCATCATCATCTAATCCTGTGTTGTCCCAAAAGGAGCGTAGAAGCCCGGGGTTAGGCAATTTGGTCCTGACATTTAAGATGACAGTGACCAGCCTCACTCATCCCTGAGTGGCATTACATGCACAATAAACCCTAACCACCCTTTGGATATAATTCTTCACCGACTAAATCCGAATGGAGCGCCTTAATTATCCACAAAACCACCAGGCACAATAATTTGGTTACATGGTTACCACCCGGCGTAGTAAATGGTTTCCTGCTGTACAGGACACCATTTGGCTTGTCACTCAGTGCAGAGTCACCCGTAGACAGAAGGAAGGGGACAGAATGAAGGAAAGAAAGACAGAAGAAGAAGGCAAGAAAGAAGGAAGGAAGAGAGGAAAGAGCAAGCACCCTGGAGCAGTACTACATTGAGTGGATGGTGAGGGCCCTCACTTGCCACTAAAATGCTTTATTATTATTATTATCATTATTATTATTATTATTATCATCATCATTATTACTGGACCAAAGTAGAGGGCGAGTTAGAATCAGTGAACTGGAATGAACTGGATCTGGACAGCCCGTGGAATGCATATAGGGATTGCTTAGTTAGGAATGCTAAAGTGGTGTGTGGTGTGGCAAGAGTATCAACAAAGAAGAAAGGTACGGCATGGTGGGATGAGGAGGTTAAGAGAGCGGTGGAGGAAAAGAGGAAGAAGTGGCTAAAGTGGTTACAGGATAGGGGTTCAGTTGAAATAAGAACTGAGTATACTGAGAGCAAGAAGCACGTAAAGAGACCAGCGAAGAGGAAAAAGAAGGAGGTAAGTGATGATCTGGGAAGAAAAATGAATGCGAACTACTCTGAAAATAGGAAGTTATTCTGGAAAGAGATGTGGAAATGTAGAAGTGAAAGAGGAAAGAAATGTGATGGTGTGAAGGATGCAGGTGGAAGGTTACTAACCTATGGAGATGAAGTAAGGACCAGATGGAATGAATATTTTGAAAGCCTGATGAATGGGAATAGAGAGAGCAGAGCAGCTACAAATATTGGTTTTGGGGATGTACAGAGAAGGAATGCAGTGCCAGGAGACGTGACACTCGCACAGGTGAGGAGTGTTGTGAAGCAGCTGAAAAATGGGAAAGCAGCTGAGGTTGATGAGGTGTATGCAGAGATGATTAAGTACAGTGGAGAGAGTGGAATGAGGTGCTTGATGGCGATATATAAGAAGGCATGGATGAGTGAAACTGTACCTGCAGAGTGGAAAAACGCTGTGATTATACCCCTGTACAAAGGTGAGCGAAGTGAGTGCAAGAATTATCGTGGCATAAGTTTATTGAGTGTGGGAGGGAAGGTATATGGAAGAATTATCACAAAGTAAGAGAGACATCAGAAGTCCGAGTGAGTGATGAACAGGGTGGCTTTAGGAGTGGCAGAGGATGTGTGGATCAAGTATTTGTAGTGAGACAGATAGTAGAGAAGGCTTGTGAGAAGGACCATAAAGTGTTTATGGCATTCATGGATCTGGAAAAAGCATACGACAAAGTAGACAGAGACGAATTGTAGAAAGTTTTGCTCATGTATGGTGTAGATGGGAAGCTGCTGGATGCCGTCAAGAGTTTTTATGATGATAGCGAAGCATGTGTAAGGGTTAATGGGTATCTAAGTGAATGGTTCACAATCGGTGTGGGCGTGCGACAAGGTTGTGTAATGTCCCCATGGTTGTTCAGTGTATATATATATATATATATATATATATATATATATATATATAAATATATATATATATATATATATATGTGGGTGATGAGAGAAGTAAAAACACGAGTAAGAGATAGAGGGATGGCGTTGGTAATGAATGGTGATGGATGGAATATCTCATATGCCGATGATGCAGTGCCGCTTGCATATACCGAACAAGAACTAGGTAGGATATTGCAGAGTCTTGCTGATGTCTGTGAGCGTCGTACCTTGAGAGTAAATGTAGAAAAGAGTAAAGTGATGGTTATTGAGAGGGAAGGTGACTCCCAGTGTGATGTTACAGTGAATGGAGAGAGACTGGAATTGGTGAGAGAGTTCAAATACTTGGGTACAGTGATAGTAAGGAGAGGAAAATGCGCAAAAGAAGTTGAAAGTAGAGTGACACAAGGAAGAAAGGTGGCTGGTGCAATGAAGGCCTTGATAAGAAACAGAGGCTTGAGTGTTGCAGCTGCGCGAGGCTTACATGAGGGAGTGTTGGTGCCAACTTTGACATATGGATGTGAGACTTTGGTGTGACATGAAAATGAAAAGTCAAGAGTAAGAGCAATGGAGATGGGACTGCTGAGGAATGTATATGGAGTACAGAGGGTGGATAGGATACGAAATAATGTGATTCGTGAAAGGTGTGGAGTGAGGAAGTCGGTGGACACCAGAATCAAAGAGAGTGTACTGAGGTGGTATGGTCATGCAGAGGGAATAGATAATAATAGAGTGGTGGAAAAGGTATATCTGAGCGAATTTGAAGGAGGGAGGAGGCGAGTTAGGCCAAGGAGAAGGTGGAGAGATATGGTGGATGAGTGTGAGGAAGAGAGGTTTGGAAGTCGGTGAGGCTAGGGAACTGACAAGAGATCGAGCTGGCTGGGTGAATATTGTGAGGAGATGCGTATGATCAGGGATTTGGCACCCCTTTTTAACGTGACAGCGTCTGGATTGACTCTATCGGATACGGTTATGTGAAGCTACAGAACGTGGCGAATGTTTTTGGCGTATCAGATAGAGCCAGGATTCCGGGGGCTTGAATGATGAGTGAATAGAAACATGGCCCATTGGACTGGGCAAATTTGGGCTGTCTGGATGTTGCTACTCCTCACCCTGCCCTAGGGTTGGAAAGGAGGTCCTGATGATGATGATGATGATGACAAGTGAAGATTATTTGGATAGGTTTGTACCTGTAAAGCTGAGCCAAGATTTAGAAGGCTTGAATTGTGTGATGATGATGACAGCAATAATGGTGAAAGTGATGGTGGTGGTGATGATGAAAAAGATAATGGTGACAGTGATTGTGATGATGATGATGATGATGACAACAGTGATGGCGGTGGTGGTAATGGTGATGATGATTTCTTTTTTCATTTTCAGGATCGTGTTCATGTGATCAAGGAAGGTTTATCAGTGTTAATCTCTCTCCTGTCATCACTCACCCCTCCTGTCATCACTCACCCCCCCTGTCATCACTCACCCACCCTGTCATCACTCACTTCTCCTGTCATCACTCACCCCTCCTGTCATCACTCATCCCTTCTGTCATCACTCACTCCTCCTGTCATCACTCACCCCCATGGCATCACTCACCCCTCCGGTCATCACTCACCCTCCTGTCATCACTCACTCTCCTGTCATCACTCACCCCTCCTGTCATCACTCACCCCTCCTGTCATCACTCACCCTTCCTGTCATCACTCACCCCTCCTGTCATCACTCACCCTTCCTGTCATCACTCACCCTTCCTGTCATCACTCACCCTCCCTGTCATCACTCACCCTCCTGTCATCACTCACCCCTCCTGTCATCACTCACCCTTCTGTCATCACTCACCCTCCTGTCATTACTCACCCCTCCTGTCATCACTCACTCTGCCCAAGCAAGTACGGGTGACTGTCTCTTACTGTACTAAAGAATCACGGAGAAGGATGCATTATCTTTTTTTTTTCCTAACACCTTTTCCTAAGCAATTTATTTATTTTTTTTCTTCCTTGTCAGTTCAGGAAGCTCCCTAACACCTTTTCCTAAGCAGTTGATTTTTTTTTCTTCCTTGTCAGTTGAGGAAGCTCCCTAACACCTTTTCCTAAGCAGTTGATTTTTCTTTCTCCTTTGTCAGTTGAGGAAGCTCCCTAACACCTTTTCCTAAGCAATTTACTTTTTTTTTTTCCTCCCTTCTCAGTTAAGGAAGTTCCCTAACACCTTTTCCTAAGCAATTTATATATTATTTTTTTCTCCCTTGAGTTACTTGAGAGGAGCATGTGGAGTGACATGGAGGGACAGGTTGATGAAAGAAGAGGTGAAAGAACGTTGTGGGGTGGATGTGGATGTGGTTGAGAAGATTAGGAGAAATACAGAGGTGGTTTGGACATGTGGTGAGAATGGAAAATGAAAGACTGACTAAGAGGGTGTATGTAGGTGAAGTGGAGGGAAGGAGAGGGAGGGGGAGACCGAGGATGAGGTGGAGGGATGGAGTTAAGAGGTATATGAGGGAAGGGGGAGTGAGCTGGGGAGAGGGTAGGCAAATGGGTGACAGAGCGACTAGGAGGCGTTTTGTCGGCGGCCAACCTTTGCGGGATTAGGGCGTCGGGCCATAGACAGATAGATAGATAGATTCTCCCTTGTCAGTTGCAGAGGCTCCCTAACACCTTTTCCTAAGCAATTTATTTATTTATTTTTTCTCCCTTGTCAGTTGCGGAAGCTCGCTAACACCTTTTCCTAAGCAATTTATTTATTTATTTATTTTTATACCAAAGATAAACAGAGGAAGGAAAAGAAAAAGAATCCATATACCACATAACAAGTGTCCTCTGTTCATCAAAAAACCTACAACACTTGGACTTGAACTACTGTAGGTTGAAGTTTTGGGGGAAAGTATTCTGGGGAAGCGAGTTCCAAAGAGAAGCAGTTTGGGGAATAAATGAAATCTGATAGGCAGAAGTTGTTCAGTATGGCAGTGTATCAGACAGTAAAAAAAAAATACCCATTTAAGTCATAGAATGTGACCTCAGGGATAAGGGACTGATAGAGAGGGTGCTAGAGATTGAGCAGCGTGGACAGCAGCCTTCCAGTGACCAAGACCTACACATACAAGCATGAAGGAGCCTTTATAAATGGCAGATGGACAGGTAAATAGATAGATAAATAGACAGACAGACATGAATAGATAGACAAACAGAAAGATATATAATGCTTTGTTCTGATGTACATTGAGTAGATTTAATTGATTTTCTTTTTTTTTTTTCTAGATCAAATAAAGCACACAACCTGGCCCATAATGAACTCCATCAGTGCTGCCTTCAGTTGGACTCTGATGGGGTGACTGATAGGAAGGTAAGAGCATGAATTAGTGTAAGAAGTGGAGTATAGTAGTAGTAGTTGTTGTTGTTGCAGCAGCAGTAGTAATAGTGATGGTTGTAATAGTAGTAGCAGTAATAGTGATGGCTGTAGTAGTAGTAGTAATAGAAGTAGTAGTGGTTGTGATGGTTGTAGTAGTAGTCAAACAGGGAGGCATTGATGTTTAATTTATACAGGCATGTTGGAACAAAGAAAATTGAATCTATGTTTGTATAGTTTATAAAGGCTTCAACATGCCTTTATAAACTATACAAACAGAGAGGTGTTGATGTCGTATGTTCGTATTGTTTATAAGGCTTCAACATGCCTTTATAAACTATACAAACAGAGAGGTGTTGATGTCGTATGTTCGTATTGTTTATAAGGCTTCAACATGCCTTTATAAACTATACAAACAGAGAGGTGTTGATGTATGTTCGTATTGTTTATAAAGGCCCTAACATGCCTTTTAAAATGATACAAACAGAGAGGTGTTGATATCACATCCTCACACAATTTATCTATCTACCTATCTATTGCCAGTCGCCATAATCCCGTATCTGTCTATTTATCTGTTGCCAGACCCCATAATCCCATAAGAGGTGGCCATTTGACTTTGAGTTATTTGTTTTACGAGGAGGGGCACTAACCCTCCACCAACCCACTTGTTGACACGTAGGGAGCACGTATGGTTTGGTTATATGGTTACCACCCAGCGTTGTAAATGGTTTCTTGGTTTACAGGAAACCATTTGGCGTGTCACTCATTGTAAAGCCACCTGTAACGGAAAGAAAAGCAATAAGAAGTGACAGGAAAGATGGGAGAAATAGGATGAGAGAAGAAGGAGCAGGAGGTAGAGAAGAAGGAGATGGAACAGTAGGAGGAACAGGAGGAGGAGAGGAAGGAGAAGGGGCAGGAGGAGAAGGAGAAGAACAACAAAAACAATAATAAATAAACAAACACCCAATCTCATTTTGCCCCATATAAGCACGAGTGTAGGGTCCCAGGGCTAGGCCATCAATTCCGACATTCAAGGCAATGGTAACCAGCCTCCCTCATCCCTGAATGGCATTACGGGAACACTAAACCCCCAACCACCCTCAGATGGAGCCCATAGACTTCTTAACCCACTAACCCACCAGGCGTCATTTGGATTTATGGTTACCACCCAGCATAGGATATGATTTGGTTATATGCTTACCATATAACCAAATACTGACTACAGTATAATTTGACATGATGCAATAATCTACTTTTTTATTTTATTTTATTTTATTTATTTATTTACATGCAGCAAAAGTTATCGTGTTGCTAAAAAAAAAAAAAAATGAACACAGGAAAGGTATTGAAATTTAGTAGCATGAAATACTTTACTTAATTCAGTATATGCACATAAATTATTACTTGAAGAAACTAATGATATAGCAGCAAAATTCTCTGCCTAAAATTTAACATTAAGAGGTAAATATATTAGGTTTGTAATGTGACGTCACTAGAGGATTATGGGATCGGCGGTGGTGAAGGTGAGCGTTGATTTTATCCTTTAATTACGGTGTTATTGTGATTTTTTCTGATAATTCTCATATTTATGTATTTATTAGCTTCTTGCGCCATTATGTAGACGTATAGGTAGTTGATATAGTGTATAATTATTAGCCATGAGGAGGACATAAGATGGTGTTTATTCCCAGGTGGCTCAAGTGTCCATTTAAACCAAGGTAGGCTGATGCTGTTAAATCCCCAAATATTCGCGTCATCCATACTTATTTAAAGGTTGAGTATGGTCCCAGACATGAGGAATAATGAAGATTAATATGGCTGGGGATAAATTTGGAAATATTTTGCGACTGGGCATTTTAAAAGGTTATAAAGATGTTTACAGTGGATTAAAGGCCGCGGAATCCCTTTAGGTAGGCTGATGGCGGTGTTTTAAATCTCATACTTTTTCTGTCATCCTCTGTAATGGAAGCTTTAAATATGATGTTAATACAGGTAAGCGCTGGAAATTTATTGTTTAAGATTTAGGTTATGATATAGCGTAATTTTTGGTATTTTGAAAGGTAAAATGTTTGTTAACATTTTTATAAAGAGACAGGGAATCCAGTTGTTGATGCTGCCGTTTTAAATCGTGATATTTCAGTCCTGCCGTTCTCATGGAAGGCTTGAATGTGGGGCTGCCCATAGGCAAGCATCAGAGATCAATATGGCTGGGAATTTTTAGACGATATAGTGTAATTTGGGCCATTTTGAAAGTTAAAAAAGTTGTCTAGTGGTTAGAATGCCCTGGTGGCCCAGCCTAGTTGGATTCCAAAGGGTCGATGAGGGTTTTTGATCATGTAGGGCTGTTACGAGAAGTAGGCTGGTCATAAAACTTACCCTAAGGTGTACAGTACTCTCCTCCTCCTGTGTAATACCACACAGTATAGCAATGAAGAGAGTTACTGTAATAAAATCTACAAGAGGAAAACTATCATGAAATACAGTATGTTTGTTTTAGCAGGAAGGTCAAGGAAAGGAGCATGCAGAATGCTCCTGTGTCTGCAATAGCAGAGATAAGTTACAACAGGGAATTGGTGATAAATATTTTCAAGAATCCAGCCTCAGGACCCTATACCTCAAAGGGTATTATGGGATAGGCTGATGCTGTTATCATTTATCCTGCTGTAATACCACACAGTATTTAATCAGTTTCATTCCTCAGTCCTGAGAAGTTTTCAGTGTAGCAATAGCAGCATAAAGCGTGCTGAATTTCTTGAAACTTTGGGACACTGTAGTGGATACACAGTTGATTTTTTTTTTTTTTTTCTTCATTATATGGTGTGAGGTAGATTTTTCCAGAGCCGCTGTTACGGATTAACAGTAATGGGAACCTGCACGGTATTGGGAGGGGAATTTTGGATGTATTTATGGTTGACTTTGTCTTGAGTCAGGTTATTTACAGGAAGGAGAGGAATACAGGCTTTCCCTATCTTAATCAGTCTAAAAAGCAATGGATAGAGTTAATATGGCAATGAATAGAGTTACTGTAATAAAATCTACAAGAGGAAAACTATCATGAAATACAGTATGTTTGTTTTAGCAGGAAGGTCTAGGAAAGGAGCATGCAGAATGCTCCTGTGTCTTTAGTTCTTCCTGCAATAGCAGAGATAAGTTACAACAGGGAATTGATGATAAATATTTTCAAGAATCCAGCCCCTATACTGTACTTCTGATCACTGTTTAATGGCAACGTGTTTACATTGCAGGCCACAGATGCTGCTGCCTCACAATTATCCCAGGAGTTGAGACGGCAATTTAGCACTTTTGTGGGGTGGACCTGAGCCGACCACTGCCTCACCACGTCCTGCGTCACCTGTGTGTCTGCCTCAGATGGTCCAGGCAACTCAACTGCCTCTGGCCAAGAGAAGGGTTTGTACGGGTTTCCTGTCAGTTAGAGCTCTGAACCCAACACAGAGAACTAGCAACCAGCCATTTGCAGGTTCAGACATGGTAATTCTATTTATTTATATATTTATAAAACAACCCTACCTTACTTTCTTTTCAAATATGCATTGATTGTGTAATGACTGGTGGTATCAGTACACCCCAGTGGCATCAGAAAATGTTTTTGAAATTATACACTTATTGGTAATTAGATTTTTAGATTTGAGAGCACTGTGATGTTAATGGGGATGTGTGAGAAAACATAAGATTTTGTGGATGTGCAAGAAAACTTAAAGAGAATTACTTTGAGATGGTTTGGCAATATGTAGAAGATGGAGAATGAGAGGCACACTAGGAGAGTATGTGAGTGAGGTTGGTGGGGGAGACTGAGAATTAGGTGAAGGGAGAGGGTGGAGATGCAAGAGAGAGGGTGTGAGTTGGAGAGAGGATAGCAGGGTGGCATAGGATAGGGTGACATGGAGGCAGCTCCTTTGTGTCCACCTCATATGGGATGAAAGCGTCTGGTGATGTAGTTCCACAATATACAATAAATCTCAGAAAGTTGGACTTGGTGTGGTCAGAGTTGCCACTGAGTTGGACTATGGATGGCTGGAACCATTTAGCAGTGGCTTTGGGCAAATATGCCATGTCCCATATGTGCAAAGAAACACAGATTTTTGAAAAGTTTCTCCAACTGATTTTGTCTTTTGTCATAATGGATTGTTGAGAATGTGAAATAGTACCACTGTATATGTATCCATTTTTTTTTTTTCTTTGTGGGGGGGGGTGATATACATTAGAAGGTACAGTGTCCTAAATATTTGTATTAATTATAACACTAGCTGCAACCTTAGACACATCTTAAATATGAACCAGGTGCATTACAGGCTTAACACTGTATTAGACATCTGCCATGATATTAATGCATTGCAGATATGTCCTGTTTTTTCCTTAGGCCACATAACACATCATGATTCATGTGCTTTGTTTTTATACTACGGCCAAATGTAGGGTAAAGTTGGTGGCAGATGCCATAATAATGGTGCTTACCCACAGTGCTTATCTCCGTAGCTTAAGCCACTGAGCCTGTGGTGGGTTATTCACTCACTGTGCTGGGATACAAGGCCACTGCATCAGCCAGGTCACTAATTAACTCCTCCAGGTGTTATCTAAACTGTGTAAGTACTGTATAATGTCATGCACTATATGGGTGCTGTTAGTAATTACCTTGAGAAAAAGCAGTGTACAGTATCTGGGAGGTTGACCAGCTGCTACATGATGACCAGCCTGGCCAGTGATTGATTGAAGACCCAGTGTGGGCAGAGTTAAAGCCTGAACCAGTGAACAATCCTGGCTACCCCCAGAGCCTCATGCTACCAGTGCCCCCCCACCACCCCTTTCCCAGCATACTTTAAGGGAATATATGACACTGAGGATATCTCATGGTTTAACCCACCAGACCTGCCATGACATACCCAATAAGTCACCGTACCAAAAGGATTAAGATGCATTTCCCGTGCCGTCCAAATGCCTTTCTCCTTTAGTTGATCCTCCTACCTTCAGGGGATAGGGAAGTAGTGGAGGGAGGTTTGTATAGCCAGACAGTTAAGCCACAGGGATTTGATCAGTGCCACCACATGAAGGCATCTCTTTCCACCACTTATGAATTTATCAGATAATACTGTACATTACTGTAGGTTTTATCAGATAATACTGTACATTATTTTAGGTTATTAAAAAATCAATTTCACTGATATGAGATGTAAGAAGGCATGCTGAGATTTGGGTGTGCAGATTTCCAGGTCAATGCCCACACTAGCCATAATGAACATTAAAATATTTGTCATCATTGTCATCTTCTTCCTACTCTCAGGTGGGGCAAGGCAAGGTGCAGAAAGCAAGGAAAATAAAATGATAATGGGATAACTAATGAACAGCGTACAGTACCCAGTTAAAAGAAATTATAGCAGGAGAACAGTTGAGTGCCATGCCCAGGTAAAAAATGAGTGGACAAATGAACACCATGCCCAGTTAAAAAAATAGTAAGGGAATCAATGGCCAGCATCCCCAGTGAAATGAGTCACACATTCATTCATTCACCATTCAAGCCTGTGGAATCCCTGCTGCACCTCCAAGCCACACCTTCCTTATGTAGCTTGATAACCATGTATTGTATCAGTGCCATGCTTGTGACATTTAAAATTTTGTATTTCAGGTGAAGTGGTGATGTACGTGTCAGTTCTTCTCGCAGCGACTGATGATGATATTTTGTGTTGCAGTTTATGGAGTAAGTGGTTTGAGCGGCCTACAGTTTGCTTATTACTGAGGTGAGTTTGCATATTTACAAATTAATCTATCAGTCTGTCTATCTGTAGCCAGACACCTTAATCCCATAAGGGGTGGCCACAAACAAATCACTTCCATGTCTTTCTGTCCCCTGCCCTTTCGATGTCCTTCCCCCAGCTCACACCCCACTCTCTCTTATACCACTCCACTCCATCTCTCCATCTCATCCTTGGTCTCCCCCTCCCCCTCCCCTCCTCCACCTCATTCATACTCTCTCCTCATTAGTTTCTCACTCTTCATCCTCTCCACAAGGCCAAACCACTTCAGTGTATTTCTCCTAATGCTTTCTCTCACATCCACATCTTGTATTTTAATCTTAATTTGATTCCATATTATGCTTGTGTTTATTTAAATTTCATAGTTTATGCTCAACTTTTTTTTCATTTTTTTATTCTACAGTATGTATGGTAGGAATTAGAGACTTTGTAAAAACCTGAACATTCTTTGTATTACTCATACAGGATATACAGTAGGAATCAGAAGCCTTTTAGGTGTCAAACTATTTTTTTTTCTCTCTTTTTTATTTTTATAACATGCAGGACTACAATAGGTATCAGCCATTTTTGAAAGTCATTTTTTTTCCAACAGTGGTTAGAGTTAGTTGGACATTCATGTACAATAAACCCTTGATATAATGAACTATTTGGGGGGGGAATCGCTATATCCGATAATTCGCTATATCTGAGGGTCGGTGTTATCTGAGGGATTACCGAACATAGGTCGCTATATCCGGGGAGTCGTTCAGTCCTACGTGCACAACCACAACCTAAACTTTATGAAATTTTATGTGAAGAATTCAATGGTTTATGAAGTTGTACATGTAAATTCAATACTGTATGAAGTTGTACATATAAATACTGTACAATACCTATAACAAGAATACACTGTAATGTAGTACTGTTACAGTACACTTACTGTGCCAGGAAGGGATGCCGTTGAAGTACACTTACTGTGCCAGGAAGGAGTGCTGTTGAAGTACACTTACTGTGCCAGGCAGGGATGCTGTTGAAGTACACTTACTGTGCCGGGAAGGAATGCTGTTGAAGTACACTTACTGTGCTAGGAAGGGATGCTGTTGAAGTACACTTACTGTGCCAGGAAGGAATGCTGTTGAAGTACACTTACTGTGCCAGGAAGGAGTGCTGTTGAAGTACACTTACTGTGCCAGGAAGGGATGCTGTTGAAGTACTGTACACTTACTATGCCAGGAAGGAGTGCTGTTGTAGTATACTTACTGTGCCAGGAAGGGATCCTGTTGTCACCATGGGCTGATTCATGAACTTTCCCCGCATTTAGCAACCTTTGTTTGCAAAATCCAAGGGAAGTTCGGTCGTAATTTGGCTGTTCGCTATATCCGAAATTCGCAATACCAGGGTTCGTTATATCGAGGGTTTACTGTATGTCAGGACTTTCCTCTCTGTAGACTGGCCCAAGTGCCTATTACTCAGTCATGGCATCTTTTGTTTTTTCATGCCAATAGAAAGCATTTTGAAGGCAGCTTTTTAACCTCATTGCTTGTGTTAGTATTTACCAACTTAACACAATATTTTTTTGGTTTTGAGTGTATAAAAATGTTTACCAGGTACCTTCGTGTGGTGGCATCAGTATGACTGGTTGGTGGAGCTGCCTGGTTATACAAATATCTCTCACTCCCTTCCCTAGCCCACAAAAAGAGGATGGTGGTCTGTAGAAGCAGGGCAACTTGCAGTGCGTCCTTGAATGCAAGGCCTGGGGGGGCTAGGTTTGCGATTCAAGAATTGAGAGGAAGGATGGGACTGGAATGTATTGGTGTTGTGATGAGAATGGGTAGATTGAGATGGTTTGGGCATGTGAAGAGCATGGGGGATGGCAGTTGGGTGTAGAGAAATGTGAACACTGGGGGTAGGATGGAAGAGGCAGACCGAAAAAGACATGGGATGACATCATGGAATATGACTTCAGGGACAAGGGACTGAATGTGGAGGCTGCCAGAGATTGAGTAGCATGGAGAGCCATCATTAGGTGATGAAGGCTGATGCTTGCAATAATTTTGGAGCCTTTATAGACGATGCAAACTAATTTACCAGGTAACAGCTGCTATCCTTCACCAACTCTTCTGCTATTACAGATCCTTCCCAAGTTTGATAAGAGACTAGCACAATTACATAACAAAAAAATTAATGCTTACTCATGTGGAATCCCTGTATTAGGATTGATCATGGTATAGCTCATGTTTTCTGTATACTGTAAGCAGAACCCAGGGCCTAAACCAGCTAATTACACACACACACACACACACACACACACACACACACACACACACACACAGTTATTAATGGTTACCTTCTTTTCCAGGCTGCATGGAGGAGGAGGATGTGGAGTGGCATGCAGGACAGATACACCTCCAGTACAAGGTCAAGAATGCCAGGTGTGTGATGGGGTGAAGGAGGAATCCACTGGTATAGTCTACAGTACATTTTTCTTATACTCAATGGCAATATGCTCCTTGGGCAGCCTTGGACAGCAGCTGCATGACTGAGGTATTAAGGGAGAGTCAAAGGCCGAGATAAACAAACACATTTACAATCAGCCCGTTGTCCATATTCTCGTTAGTTGAGTAAGCTCCCTAACACCTGTTCCTGAGTGATTTACATTGCATATTACACCTTACTGTCTACTATGTTATACATAAATCCTTCCAATATCACCCTACTCTGCATAAATATCATGCAAAAGGATATTAACCGCCCATATCCAAAAGTACATTGCTAAGGAAGAGGTGTTAGGGAGCTTCCTTAACCCCTACACACCATGGGTTTTCTGATGTCGCAAGTTCCTCCCTACGGGGGATATCCGTGACAGAAAAAAAATACCCTTTGCTTCAAACCCTAATATCAGCCAAACTCTAACAGCTAGAGAAAAAATTAAAGATACATAAGACTCACCAACTCTTCCTCTTTGAAATGAAAGTATCCCCACATCACCAGGTGGTCCCGTCGATGAGTAAGGATAAGTTAAAGTTCAAAGGGTGGCAGGAAGATGCTTGTGGCTATACACGTCAACTGGCATTGCTTCGTGCCCAAATTCGTGACGGCTATACACGTCAGCCGGTGGTTAGGGGTTAATCAGTGAGAATATGAGCCCTGTTTGAACTGTGGTTTGTTTTGCCAGGAAGGATAAGGAAGGGAAAGTGTAGAGTCTGTTTGTGTCCATCAGCCTGCTAGAAAAAGTAGTTCTATCTATCTATTTATTGCCAGACGCCTCAATCCCGTTTGGTAGTTACAGATGAAAATTAACGTAAACTGTGTTAGTTATTTGTGTGAAGAAGAAGGAAAGGAAAATGCAGATCATTCTTGTTTGTGTACTGTACTTCTTCCTGCAGAAAATAATGTGAGTTTTGAGAAGGTTTCATTCATAAATGTGGGTAAGAATCCCACCCCAGGCTGTGACTGCTGCATGCTACAAGATCTCTCTCATATGCAAGTGCAGTGTGATCCTGAGGGGGTCTTGGCAAGCATGTGTGTGTGTAGGAGAAGAAAAGCACCAGGACAAGATTACTGCTGCACACTACGGGGTACTCTGCACACTACAAGATCCCTCTCATATGCAAGTGCAGTATGATCCTGAGGGGGCCTTGGCAAGAATGTGTACTATAGGAGAAGGAAAAGCTCAGGAGAAGACTACTGCTGCACACTATGGGGTATCTCTGCACACTACAAGATCTCTCTCATATGCAAGTGCAGTATGATTCTGAGGGGGCATTGGCTAGCATGTGTGTGTGGTTTACAAGAAGGAAAAGCTCAGAAGACTTCTGCTGCACACTGTGGGTTATCTCTGCACACTACAAGATCTCTCCCATATGCAAGTGCAGTATGATCTTGAGGAGGTCTTGGCTAGCATGTGTGTGTGGTTTACAAGAAGGAAAAGCTCAGGACAAGACTACTGCTGCACACTATAGGATATCTCTGCATGCAGGAATATATCTCTCCCTCATACACAAGTACTATATGATCCTGAGGGGGTCTTGGATTGCATGTGTGTGGTGTGGGGGAATGAACACTACAAATTCCAATCCAGGGTCTAAGGTAAGGGGTTGATGGTGGCGAGGACGTTGAGTCAGTATTTAAACTTGGCTCCGTTACTTGTTGGTGGCTTCCTGTACTTCAGTTTTGTTTACAGCCTAGTTATTTATGGTCTTTAGTTATTTATTTAGTTGTTTATTTATTTAGTTATTTATTATTTATGATCTTTAGTTTGTTACACCGTGATTGCCCTCTTCTGTGTTACATAAATCCTTCCAGTATTGCCACACTGCATAAATGTTGTATGTACTATCTGTCTATTGCCAGACACCTTAATCCTAGAAGGGGTGGCCACAAACATATTGCATCCATGTCGTCCTGTCCTCTGCCATTTCACTGCTTTCCCCCCAGCTCACACCCCCGTCTCTCATATACCACTCCATTCCATCCTTCCATCATATCCTCGGCCTCCCCCTCCCTCTCCACCCCTTCACCTCACTCACATACACTCTCCTCACTCTCCATCCTCTCCACATGGCCAAATGATGTACAAAAGGATATTAATGAGCCATATCCAAAAATAGATCACTTAAAGAGGCTCCCTGATACCTCTTCCTTATCAGTTTATTTTTGGATGTGGCTGGTTAACATCCTTTTATATATTATTTATGCAGAGTATGGCAATATTGGAAAGATTTATGAAATAGAAGGGAGCAGGTGTAATAAACAAAATATAAACTGTATATCAATTAGGGAAAGGTGTTAGGGGAGGAATGGAAATATGGAATACAGGACAATGCTGGTACAGAATCATCAGCGTACTTATACTTATGACTAGTATTGCAGACACAAGTATTGATCCAGTCAAATATGATAAATAACATGACTGTGAACAATGACTTTTGAAATCCAGTATTGCAATCATCAGAATCCAACAGGCTTTTCAGAATATTGCATAAGAGTTTCACAATTGTTCAGCCAAAAAGTGAATCAGTATTACCATGTGAAATAATACATGTATGTCTGTATGTATTGAAGGTATGTATCAGACGTACCAGTATTTTTGCTCATTAACACAACTACAGTCTAATATTTATCCACTTTCAGCCTAACCTATTGAAGTGAATTAAGTTTTTTGTCTGTCTGAACACTTAAACAAAGGAGTATCATGCATAATGGATCCAGTGATTTCCTGCACCATTTAACTCTTTATTTTACCATAGGTGTCCCCCTCTTGTACTGTCTATCCGTCTATTGCCAGACGCCTTCATCGCGTAAGGTTTGGCCACAAACAAATCGCTTCCATGTCACCCTGTCCCCCGCCATTTCATTGCCCTGCTCCCAGCTCACACCCTCCTCTGTCATATACCTCTCCACTCCATCCCTCCATCTCATCTTTAGCCTCCTCCTCCCTCTCCTCCCCTCCACCTCACTCACATACACTCTTCTTGTCAGTCTCTCGTTCTCCATCCTCTCCACATGTGCAGACCACCTCAGTGTATCTCTTGTACTGTACCTGATAAATTAAATGAATCCCAGACCTTTGCTGTACACAGTTTGATGTCTTTGTCTCTTATTGGTCTTGTACATGAGTTTTAATTCTCTCTCTCTCTCTCTCTCTCTCTCTTTGTCTCATAATTTCCTTCCAATTGCTTTTCTTGGCTGTGTCTTGTCTTCTGTCCTGCCCTTGTGTTGTTGTTATTATTATTATTATTATTATCATTATTATTTTGTGGTAGGTGGGGGCACTCACCATCCACTCACTTGATGTAGTGCAGCTCTCGGGTGTCTGCCCTTTCCTCTCCTCCATCCTTCTTTCCATCCATCCTCTTCTGTCTTTCTTTCCTTCATTCTTTCCTCTTTCTTCTGCCTGCGGGTGACTTTACACTCCCTCTTGTGTCTTTCTTTCCTTCATTATTTCCTCTTCCTTCTGCCTGTGGGTGACTCTACACTGAGTGACAAGCCAAATGGTTTCCTGTACACCAGGAAACCATTTACTACGCTGGGTGGTAACCATGTTACCAAATTTTGGCGCCTGGTGGTTTAGTTGGTAATAACAGTGCTCCAATCGGATTGAGCCGGTGAAGGTTTATATCCAAGGAGTGGTTGGGGTTTATTGCTCATGTAATGCCACTCAGGGATGAGTGAGACTGGTCACTCATCCTAAATGCCAGGACCAACTTGCCTAGCCCCGGGCTCCTACGCTCCTCATGGGGCAATGTAGGATTAGATGATGGATGGATGGATGGATTATTATTATTATTATTATTATTATGATTATGATTATTATTATTATTTCCAGAATTATTATTATTATTATTATTACCGTATTATTATTATTATTATTATTATTATTATTATTATTATTTTCTTCATTTGTTTGCCATGTCCAATATTTTTCAATCTGTCCCTCTATGGAATCTGTGCCATATGGTGTGTAATGAGTGGCACTATTTTTTTTTTTTTTTAAGGAAGAAGGAACCAAAGGCTAGAAACCCCGAAATATTTCCCTCCAAGAATTAGGAAAAAATTGCCATCTTTCCAACTTGAATGCTGAGCTGTAACGAGGGAACAAATAATGTTAGTCATGAAGAAGTGCTGTGGAGAGGCTGTGGTGTAGTGTTATTCTGCCATTGAGCTGTGAATAATAAGCTGCAAAAGATAACATTTTCCTCCTAATTAAAGTGAATGAACTGTAGGAATCCATTATTATATTCAGTTATTTCGGTTGCCATAAGATAATGTCTCATCCTTCCATCCATTGCCAGACGCCATGTATCCCAGACGGGGTGGCCAAGGGCTTTGAGTTAATTGTTTTACAGGGAGGGGCACTAATCCTCCACCAACCCCACTTGACACGTAGGGATGCCAACAGCATCCGGTGTTCCCAGGCGGTCACCCATCCAAGCACTAACCAGACCCAACGTTGCTTAAGATAATGTAATATATCTATTCATATCTGTCTATCTATCTGTTTATCTATCTATCTGTCTATCAATAGCCAGATGCCTTAATTCCATAAGGGGTAGCCACAAACTAATCACCTCCATGTCACCCTGTCCCCTGCCATTTCACTGCCCTCCCCCCAACTCACACCCCTCTCTCATATACCTCTCCATTCCATCCCTCCATTGTATGTCATAAAACCAAGGCTAGATTACACTGCAGTATACTCTTTATTATCATTATTATATCTTTATTATCTATCAGCATTGTGGTAAGAGAAAGTATGTTAGAGTATTATTATTATTATTATCATTATTAATTATTATTATTATTATTATTATTATTATTATCTGCAAAGTTGGGTTAGGTTAAGTTTGGTTGTTTTTGGCTAATGCTTTAAATATTAGGTTTAGTTGAGGAAGCAGGTGGAATTATGAGGAGAGAGAGACAGACAAATGAGACAGTTCAGAGAGTGTTGTGGTGCTGATGTTGATGTGGAGCATGTGGATTTGTGGAGAGACAGACAGATAAATGAGGAAATGAGGGAGTGTTGTTGTGTTGATGTGGATGTGGAGTTATGTGGAAAGACAGACAGATAAATGAGGAAATGAAGGAGTGGTGTGGTGGTGTTGATGTGGATGTGTGTCATGTGGAGTAATGTGGAGAGACATACAGACAAATGAGGAAGCGAAGAAGTGTTGTGGTGTTAGTGTGGATGCAGAAGTATGTGGAAAGACAGACAGATAAATGAGGAAATGAAGGAGTGTTGTGGTGTATAGTGTAGATGTGGAGCACTGTGGAGAGACAGACAGACAAATGAAATGAAGGAGTGTTGTTGTGTTGATGTGGATGTAGAGTTATATGGAAAGAGAGACAGAAAAATGGGGAAATGAAGGAGTGTTGTGGCACTGATGTGGATGTAGAGTTATGTGGAAAGACAGACAGATAAATGAAGGAGTGTTGTGGTGTTAGTGTAGATGTGGAACACTGTGGAGAGACAGACAGACAAATGAAATGAAGGAGTGTTGTTGTGTTGATGTGGATGTGGAGTTATATGGAAAGAGAGACAGAAGAATGGGGAAATGAAGGAGTGTTGTGGCACTGATGTGGATGTGTTGAGAAGTGTTAGGAGTATTATGAGATGGTGTGGCCATATGGAAAGAATGGAGAATGAGAGATTGACTAGGAGTGAAGTGGAGGGGGTAGATGGAGACCAAGGATGAGCTGGAGTGATGGGATGGAGAAATGATAAGAATGAAGGCAGTGTAAGTTGAGGGGGAGGGGAATTGAGGATGAGGCGGAGAGGTATGCAAATGAGAGTGGTTTGAGTTGGAGGGAGGGCAGCGTGAGGGCAGAGGGCAGGGCAAAATGGAGATACAGTAGTGAGATTGCAGTGAGGTGACATGAATTTTGATGGGCCTTTGATATGGGGTAGGAATGAGTCTTCTTGGTTACTAGTCAAATCAAGCCTCCAGTCTGATTACACTTGGCCATGAACTGAGCTGAAATGGGTTAGAGATTTTTGTCAGCTTTGGTTTTGAGGTAGGAATGAGTCTCCTTGGTTACTAGTCAGCTTTCCCTTCCAGTCTTATAACACAGGCCATCAGTTGAGCTGATAAGGATTTTTGTCAGCTTTAGTTCTGAGGTAGGAATGAGTCTCCTTGGTTACAAGTCAAATTTACCCTCCAGTCTTATAACACAGGCCATCAGTTGAGCTGAAAGGAGGTAGAGATTTTTGTCAATTTAGAGTGAATGAACTAGAGTTATGGTCATCTCTCTTAGGAAACATACAGACACAAATACGTACAGGGAACATACAGACACAAATATGTACAGGAAACATACAGACACAAATACGTACAGGAAACATACAGACACAAATACGTACAGGAACATACAGACACAAATACGTACAGGAAACATACAGACACAAATACGTACAGGAAACATACAGACACAAATACGTACAGGAAACATACAGACACAAATACGTACAGGAACATACAGACACAAATACGTACAGGAAACATACAGACACAAATACGTACAGGAAACATACAGACACAAATACGTACAGGAAACATACAGACAAATACGTACAGGAAACATACAGACACAAATACGTACAGGAAACATAGACACAAATACGTACAGGAAACATACAGACACAAATACGTACAGGAAACATACAGACACAAATACGTACAGGAAACATAGACACAAATACGTACAGTCAAAGTCCAAGCCGACACTCTCACATTGTTACAGTTTATTATACATCACAGGTTTTTTCCCACCACCAGTTTCTGTCAACTGTTGGGAAGTAATTAACTGTTTTGGGGCTGTGTCTGAAGCTGCCAGTCCAAAGAAAGAAAAATTTGCTCTACCATGGCCAACCTCCATATAAGGATTTCATTTGAGGAATCACAAATATATTTTGGTTTTATTTGATATTTTTGTTGAATTATGAAATGAGACTATTCACACAGGCAAAGGGTGAGAACAGGTTGAGTTGTTGTTGTGGCTCCAGGCTTATTTGAACCTGAACCCAGTGGACTG